>NC_059128.1:226452913-226779684 GCF_020740605.2 Lemur catta | reverse complement strand
TGGGGTTGTTAGGTTTGCTTTGTGTAGTAAGATATGGTACTCACATCTCAGCTTTCATATGTTGTCCTTTCCTTACTTTTTGCTTTTCACAAACCTCCCTAAGTGCTCCAATGTTTGTTATTCTTGCATTGCACTCTCACTGTCTGTTTTGTTGTTGTGTTGTTGTTGTGTCTTCATTGTTTTTTTATTATTGGTGATTATGTTGCAATCATCGGTAAAAGAGTAATGACAATTACATGATTTTTTTGGTTTTACAGTTTAAATGACCAGTACCAGGTGCTATGACACCCACTTGTCACAATAGGATTTTTCCAGGAAAAAATCCAAGCCTATTTATAAATGACAAAAAGAACTTTTGAATATGAAAGATGAACAGGATGTCAAAGTGAATATTTAAGAAGGAAGCTTAGCTTTGGAGGACAAAGCTAAAATTGAATGATAGTTTTAAGTGGAAAAATATTTGAATAGCAGTATAATAGAAAAGTCTTCCAGAACAAAAACAGCACCATCAGGCCATGTTTAAAGACTTTTTATGTGTGTAGGGAGTTGTAGCTCTTTGAATTCGGTAAATCTCATTCGCAAAGTAAAAGATAATTCTTCAGAAAAAAAATGCACAATTATTCTCCACTTCAAAGTAGCTGATACATACATGTTCTTTGTCAAATGACAATTTCAATCTATTATATAAGGCAATCAACCAAGCAAAAGGTTTACTACATTTCAAAACTATGGGCATGATAGGTAGAAAAAACTTCAAAAGTATGGTCCCTTCCTTCAGTAATTTACATACATATTCAACAATCTTTTGCTGTGGCACCACCAATGTTCTGTGGCACAAAGAATACACTGTAAAATTGTATGAACTATGTATACTATAGAAGCATGAGGATAAGCAAAGTTTTATTAATATATATAGTTTTTACTAATATTTGTTAAATGAATGAATGAACAAATGAATATATGAACAGATTAGGGTGATTTGGTTTGGTCTTGAGGGATGAGTAGGCTTTGATGAACTAAAGCTGATGGAGGGGTATATTCCAAGAATAAGAATTTACCAGAGCAGAGGCCATAGGCAGGAATAAGAATGGGAGAGATGTTTCCAGGGAGTACTACTCAGTCACAAAAAACAATGGTGATCTAGCACCTCTTGTATTACCCTGGATAGAGATGGAGCCCATTCTACTAAGTGAAATATCACAAGAATGGAAAATCAAGCACCACATGTACTCACCATCAAAGTGGTATTAAGTGATTAACACTTATGTGCACATATAGTAGAAACATTCATCTGGTGTCGGGCAGGTGGCTATATACACACCTAATGGGTGTGGTGTGCACCGTCTGGGAGATGGACATGCTTAAAGCTCTGACTCAGGCGGGGCAAAGGCAATATATGTAACCTAAACATTTTTACCCCTGTAATACACTGAAATAAAAAAAAAAGAAAAGAATAGGAGAGGGCGGTTGTATTTTGCAGTGGCCAAATAATAGAAACAAGCTCAAGTGAAAGAAAAGTTCTGAAGGCATGAAGAGCACATGTGCCTTTCTTATAATTATTTATTCTTTAAAAAAGAAATCCTGAGTACAAATTTATGTTATTATGGTAATAATTAAGTTATCCTACAGTAATATTTTACAAGCTTAATGACTTGAATACCCAGAATAATGTAGCAAAAAAAAAATAACATGACTATATAGCTGACTATATCCTAGTCATATTTTATTTTACATTAATTTTTATTCATTTGCTTTTTTGGTCCCACCTTCTCTCCCATCACTCCTTTCCCCTCCTTTTCCTACTTTCAATGTCATCAACTTTTGTCTCTTTGGGTTATTGCTTGGTTCACTTCCAGGTTTCCCTCTGAATTCTAGACTCTTAACCACAGCCACTATCTGGTGAGATTCTCTGATCTTATTCTTCTTTGATCTGTAGATCTTTCACACATTTATGGCCAAATGCATAGTTTCAATAGTTCTTCTACACAATGTGCATGCAGAATGCTAATCTAGGAAGTAGGCAGGTGTGTTCCACTTTTATTCCGTACCCTATGCTATGTTTGTCAGTTCTTCGCTTCTGCCACTATAATAGAGTCCTAAAGTCCTATTTGATCTACATGTTGTTGGTAAATACTATTTGTTTCTAAGTTTTAATAGTTGCTAGCTAATTTGCAGTCTATCCTCATTAGCCTTCTCTAAATATTTTATATATGTTCTTTTTAATTTTGGGATGCAATGACCAGACAGACTTCAATGCCCAGAAGAGAGCCTGACACATACTGGGCATTCAATTAGCACTATTTGACAAAGGGACTAAATATCTCGTATTATGATATATCATTTAATTCAAGATTAATATTTCCATGTGTTTATTTTCAATTCCCTTCTTGATTTGTCAATATACTCAAGGGTTATCTCAAAGAACGGTCTATAAAAATGTATCTTTTATGGGACTAATGAATAACTCAATTTATTTTTCCATAAGCATAGCTTTTATTATTTTTTTCCTAAGTGAAGTACCTTTCATTGCCCACTTTGAATATTATCTACCACTTTTCTGCCCACTCACGCAGGCTGGCAAGTTCTCCCTGCAGTTTATCTCCATCTGCTTGGCATTTCACTACCTGGAAGAGCTTAGTGTCATCTGCAAACTTGCATAATTCACCATCCATTCCCTCTTCCAAATCATTTATGAAAATGTTAAATAAGACAGGTTCCAGTACCAATCCCTGAGAAACCAAACTGTTTTCACTTCTGTGTTCAGAGGTGCTCTCATTTATCTCTACCTTATGTTTGTCTTTCCCCTGTTAAAATAAGTTTTGTATATTCACTATATATTGATATATGTATATGCTTCTTCTGGGCACTAAAGACAGTAGAGGTTTGAGGAGACAAAATTATCCAAAATACATTTCTTCTATAAAACTCTTAGGTACCCTGGGGGCTGGACAACTCAAGTGTCAGTAAGACAGCTGAACAGACAGGACTCTGGGCCCTTTGGACTCAATTTTAAAAATAAGCATCTCTGTTTTTATCTGTTTTATACATCAAACCATCAATTTATGGACCAAAAAATCTATAAAAAATTATAGATTTAAAAACCACTAGTCCAGAAAAAAAAAAAAAAGGTTTGGAATCAAGATCCCAAGATTTGTGCTTTGATCTGTACTCATGTATGCACCACTAGTGTATTTTTAGATAAGTACGGTCCATGGATTTATTCTAACCTTGCTAAGATTCTGGTTCCTGAATCATATGGCAGGAAAAATAGCCCCTGCCATGTCTCTCTTGAAGGGTTTGTGAGAATGAAGTGATATAATACATTTAAAAGTGGATTGTAGTTCATTAAGGAGTCAGGTTTTATAAATGGATACAGTAAAAGGTGCAAGGGAACCAACATTATCAGAGAAAGCATAGTTCAGATATTCAAAGGGGCTGAGCTGGGAAGGGAAGCTAAAAATGTCATTAGGTAGCTGATACGAGAAAATGGACATAGCAAGAACTTTTGTCTATGAAATCAGATATGAGAGATAATGGGAGATGGAAGAATATTGTGGTCAAAGTATATAATATTGGAGTTGAATATTTCTGAGTAAGGTACCTAGGAATGAGGAAATCAAAGTCTTGCAAACTAATAAATTATAAGGATTGTCCAAACATACATTTATCCTCTCAGCAAAGTAGAGAAGAAAAGTGAATTTGGCTCCAAGGTCCTCAAAACTGGGAGAGAGCCATCAGAGCATCGATGGATGGCAGGACTCAGGAGGGTAGGACGTAACATATTCAGATGGCAAGAACCTCAAAAAAAGACCTCAAACAGGAGCAGGGAGATGACAGCCTGGAGGCAGATCATCCATCATGTTTTATGAATCCCTGTGAAAGGGCCGAGAAGGTAAGTTCTATACTCAAGCGAGTGCCTAGATTCAAGCACAGAGATGCAAGTAAACAAATAATTCTGTTAAAAGGTTGACAATATAGGAAATTTGGTTTACAAGAGCACAAAGTTTCCAGAGAGCCTAAGTAGAAAAGTTGGAAGGAGTTGGACCAAGGTAATGCACAGAGCTACGTAAAAACTAAATAAAGGAGTAGAAGATATGGGATAAGAAGGGAATCCATGACTTAAGCTTTAAGGGTTAAAAGCATGGTTTGCTCTAGCCAAAAAATATCCTCACTTCTGATACAGGGGTTTTTATTGAAGCACAGAATAAGGGCTAGATTCCATTTGTCCTTGTCTCAGAGACAGAGAGTTGCTGCAAAGTTTAGAAGGGGCATCAAGGGCCATATTATTCTAGAAAGAAGTTGTCTAAATCTAATCCAGGTATATGAAATAAATGCTGCCAGCCCACACTGGTGTCCCATTCATAAATAATTTCTGATACAGCTGATACATATATTTCAATTCACTTCAAATAAATCTAAATAATCCAAAATTTCTCGGCTACCATTTATACACTATGTACCAGTGCACCTATAAATGAATCAGCTTTATCTATTCTAGCTTTGTTCTAAGGTTGTAATAAAATCCCTGGTTTTAACTTCGGAAGAATGAAACTGGAGTGGAGGGTTAACTCCTTTTTTCTTATATTATGAATGTCTTCCATCTTTCCGTTTGTTACAGATTGAATTGTGTCCTCCCACCACCAAGATTATAATTGATGTCCTAATCCCCAATGTGATTGTGTTTGGAGACAGGGCCTTTAAAGTTTAAACAAATTTATAAGTGTGCAGCCCCAATCCAATGATGCCCTTATAAAGAGAGACACCGGAGATGCGTGTGCACAGAGATAAGATCACATGAGGACACAGGGAGAAAGCAGCCATCTGTGAACTAAGGAGAGCAGGTGCAGAAGAAACCAAACCTGCTGGCACTTTAATCTTGGACTTCCAGCCTACAGAATGATGAGAAAATAATTTTCTGTTGTCTAAGCCACTCCGTGTATGTATTTTGTATTATGGTAGCCCTAACAAACTAATATACCCATGTTTCCAGTTAGGGCAACTTCTTTTCATGCTCAAAATTAATGAGAAAACTGAGTCTGAGAGAGGATAAATGTGTTTCCCAAGGCCACGCTATAGTAAACCACGAGTCTGGTATTAAAATCCAGGTCCATCTGACAACAAAGCCAGTGAGCTCTCTGCTGCTACTGGCTCTATTTCTTTTCTGGTGCTTAGAGAAAAGACAGTAATCCCATGCTACCCACTAATAATAACAGGAATAATAAACTAAGCCATGTATATTTTCCTAAAGGTGACTCCAGAGTATAACACTTGGGAACTGAATGGGCTTAGGAAAAAGCTGGCCATCAGCTGCCCGTCTCTACTCCCACACAACAAAAATGGACATTTAAAAAATAAAATCAATAAATAAATTGATCTCTAAAACTACTTTACAATGCTTTTATTTTGATTTTGTTGTTCTATTGTGAATATAAGTCATGTTCACTGAAAAAGTGGAGGAAATATGGAAATGTATAAAATGTTAATGATACCCACTTTGGGTGTTTTCAGTTTTTCACTATTATAAAAAATACAGTAACATATCATTCTATGTATTATTTGTAATTTTGTACAACTGCAGATCTTTCAGAATAAACTTGCAGAAGACTGCTGAGTCAAACTATATGTGCATTTTAAATTTTGAGAGGTACTTTCAAATTATCTTCTAAAAATCTCTGAAGCTAACTTTCATTTTTACCTTCCCTGTCTCTAGCTCCTACTACGACCTCACAGACTCTACCCAAAACAAAATGCTCCCCAAATAAGAAATGCTATTATTTACATTATTTTATAAGAAAGTATTGACACACCCTGAAGATATAGCCAGGATATTTCACCTTCTTCTGAAAGAAAATATAATTCAATTTAAATGTTATCTGTATCTAGAATTCTGTTTAAAGTGAATATTAAAGCAAAAATCCCACCTTCCTATTGTATTTAGAAAGAACCTATCTTCACAAACCTTGAAATAGTGAAGGCTGATTCATCACAACCAATCAATAAACTTAATAAAAGTGGGACAGAAATGTGGATTGAAGCTGATAAGGCAGAATGTGGCATATTGTAGCAAACACTATTAGTGACCCGTACAATATCTATGCCCTCTTCCTCCTAAGAACACCTTGATTGTGCTGAGGGCAGCTATTTACCTGTCCCGGCAAGGTTTCACTTTCTACCTTTCTTGTGTGGCCATATGACATAATTTTAGGCACAGAGAAGGAAAGAGATATCTGATAGGGACTCTCCAAACACTTTGCTTTTGCTGATAGAGGGACAAAAATCACTTGCACTGAATCTCCTACCCTCTCCTCATCCTCTCACCACTGCATTCATCTGCTTTGGATATAGATCTGACACCTGAAAATACTGTAGCCAGTTTTGTGAACTTTAGGACAAATAGCATGAAGGAAAGGCTAGAAGAACAATAGAGATATTAACTCCAATATTGTCCATTACAGGCTTCTTGATATATGACTTAAAATATATAGCAACCGTTTATTTAAGTTACTCTATTGTTTTGGTATTTGACACTGAAGACATCCTTAACTATACATATATTACATTAACAATGTAAATATGGTAAAGGTATTTTTAAAGTTAAAAGCCATTGGCCACATTAAAAAAAAGGTTTCAATAAAGGAAGTAGACTATAAAAGACTCCTTGTAGCTTTTGGTTGGGAAGTAATACGATTAAAAGAAAAGAGGCTGAGGGCCGGGTGCAGTGGCTCACGCCTGTAATCCTAACACTCTGGGAGGCCAAGGCGGGTGGATCGTTTGAGCTCAGGAGTTCGAGACCAGCCTGAGCAAGAGCGAGACCCCGTCTCTACTAAAAATAGAAAAGAAATTATATGGACAACTAAAAATATATATAGAAAAAATATTAGCTGGGCATGGTGGCGCCTGCCTGTAGTCCCAGCTACTCGGGAGGCTGAGGCAGAAGGATTGCTTGAGCCCAGGAGTTTGAGGTTGCTGTGAGCTAGGCTGATGCCACAGCACTCTAGTCGGGGCAACAGAGTGAGACTCTGTCTCAAAAAAAAAGAAAAAAGAAAAAGAAAAGAGGCTGAAATTTGGAATCTGACAAACATGAACAAACATTCCATTTCTGCCATTTTCTTGTTGTTGGGGTGGGGAGGGGAGCCTGGTTTCTTCATCTATAATTTAAAAATAATCATATGAATCTTTATAGGTTTGTTGTTATGATTATCCATGATGATCATATAGTAGGTAATCAATATCTGTTGGTTCTTCTCTCTTTTCATTAAAAATTTATAATTTGTGTAGAAAAGGTAACCTTGGTCTATCTCCCTGCAAACAATAAAATTTCATATTCTTCATTCTGTTTTTTATCGCAAAGGGGAAAATATTCTAACACAGGAATATTTATTACCTACACCATGGATTTCAGGATGTAGCGTAGGGAGAACACTGATTGAATTCAGCCCTTAAACCTTCTAGAAGTGCTGCTCCATAAACTGAAAACTGAGGCTCACCATGAAGGACCCTGAGAGTCTGCGAGATCCTGACCTAGAAGACTAAACCAGGTACACTCTATTGTACTTATCGATGCAGAAATGAAAAAAGCTGAGCAGCAGTAGTTAATTCTCTGCTATCTAGAACTCCATGATAATGTCTGTTAACTAAGATTCTTTTACGAATAGTAAAATGGATTTGTTTAAACAAAAGTGAGGGATGATCATTCACATTACAAAAGGACAGATCCTAGAGTTATTCAAGGTTGGAAGTTGAGCTGGTTTATGTAAAATGAAAGTGTGTATATTTTCTGGTTGCTTTGCAATTAAGAACTGTGCTTGCGGAATTTATTTATTTTTTGATATTAATATAGTTAAATTTACCAAAATATAATTGGAAAGATATAATCAGCAATGAATCTAGTAAACTACTTCTTAAGGTGTTTTCTAAGAAACATCAGTCCCTCAGGATGCTTTGGAAAATTTTCTTGTGATTCAATGGGTTTGGGGAATCACAGCATAATATATAATCCTCTTGAAGATTTGAATAATACATTAATATATTATAGGCTCTGAGAAGCCTCACATCTATGGAAATTGTTTAACATTTAGCTTAGCCCAAAGCCCAGGATTGTTCCAAATGTCTTTGTTCATGAAAAGTTGTTCTCCTGGTAATACCTATTTATCTCCTACACCAAGAGTGTTGTTTGAAATACACTTCAAAAATTGCTGATCTTCAGTGCAGTGTGCGGCAGCCATATAATATGATAGTGATACCTGTAAAAGCAGAGTAACATGAGACATAGTCTGTTGTCCATTCAGTCCGTCCATGCAGTCAGATGGATAGTCAGCTGAGGTAAATAGCTTACGTGCAATCAGATTAAAAGGAGATTGATGTTGAGAATTTTGTTTAGTAATTGATTTGTGCACTATTGTTTTTACCATGTCACTTGGGAGAAAATGTTAGTATACACATATAAGTATACATAAATAATGCAAGTATATAGAAAATAGTATATCCTATATTAGTTCAAACATTTTTGAAAACCTTCTCTCTGCACAACATTCTGTTAGTAAAAGAACAGAATATATTGCTTCTGTGTTTTAGAGTCCAGTCTGGAAGAAGGAATTGGTGAAAAACAATTTTTCAAAACATGTTTCTCCTGAAAAGTAACACCCTCCCAAATTAATACAGGACACTGAGATAGAAATGATAGCATGATCTGAAGCGACTAGGTATGAAGGTGTGATGTCAATTATTCTTTGAAATTTAAGCTTTCATCTGATATTTTCAGAGTGAGATATGGTAAAAGATGATGATGTATGTGAAGATTTTACTCAAATGAGAATTGTTTAGTGAATTTTGGTATGAAAAACCAGCTATACTATTGTTCAACATAATATTTTGATTTCACTGTTTTACATTATGTAAAATTTACACATGGATTACTTAATATGGGTCAAAAAGCAAGCTAGATTGTGAGAATTTCTTTTTTTTTTTTTTGTAAGAAAAGATTATCATTTTCTCATGGCAGTTTGTAATCTAATTAGGAAGGGAAGGTATATGCCCATAAAACAGGTAACAACACAAGAGAGATATGATTAAGTGCCAAGAAAAATGATGAATGATAAGGTAGCAGGTGCAATAAGAGGATTAGAGAAGACGAAATCAAGTTTCACTATTTTCATGTATATAAAACATCCTAAATTATAAAATCAACTTGATTTAAGTGGATTTAACTTGGCATTTTGATTTTGTATGTTCAAGGCTTTATAGAATTGGGACTCTTCTCATAGCCTTTCCAGCTTGTTCACCAGGTAGCCAATAAGAGAACAGAACAGGCAATTTTTCCCTCATCATCTGTTGTTGACTCCTGCTGCAAAGCAGGTGACAGAGTGTGTGTGTGTGTGTGTGTATGTGTGTGTGTGTGTGTGTATTATATAAATAATAAGTATATAAAAATTATATTATGTTGTGTTTGATATTTAATATAAATTCAATATTATATATTTTTCCCAATTTGTATTTGCATGTGGTGCTATATTTTGAGGTTGTCAGATTCAAGAAACTGTAAAAATACCTGGTCTCATTATCTAAACTTTCAGTCTGAGGTTTAGCCATCCCTGAACAATCATGGCCCAGAACTGAGAGTAAAGATGTATCTATATAAGCACAAATTGCAACAATAACACTTGGCATTTCTGAAACATCTTCTATTGAAATAGCTCATTCTCAGCACTGTTTACAAGCATTAATTTAGACTCACAATAGAAAGATAATTTGCTAGAAATAGGTTAACTGTTTGAGATAGTACAACTCCTGAAGTCAGGCAGGCATTATCACCCCTAGCCTAGCGACTTGGCATAAGCAAAAAACACTTAAATTCCTTTTAAAAGTTTGCTCTAAAATACCACCTAACATACTACAATAATGAGTTATAACATGTCATTAGTATAGATATAAAAAATAATCCATATGATCCTTTCTTATGTGACTCTGTTATTGTTATCATTTACAAGCTTTTCCTAGGCCTACAGTTTTTTCTGTGTATCTGGATCCATTGACATGAAAATCATTATAATGAAGAGAAAAATGTTCAAATGTAAAAAACAATGTACAATGAGAAGATGAAAGAAAACACAAGGAAGGTCTGAGCACTTCACAGGTAGACTTGCTTCATGAAAGTCTGCCCTCCAGCTTCTTAATGAAAGTAGTAGCTTATCAATATATGGTCAATTAGAATAGGAACCCTAATCCTAGGTCATAAGAAATAAAAATTTGCTAATGTCCTACCCCACACCAGTGTCACAGTTGGAGGCAAAGAGAATTAAAAATTAGAATCTCCTGAAGCAGACAGAAATATATAGGTCTATGAAGGGGAATGGCACAGAGCAACTCTAACAATTTATACACAAATCTTGAAAAACAATTATTCACCCTTTGCTCAATTAAACAATTAAGAATTTTCCATACCAAGGTGCAATACTAGGTGTAGATACAGAAGTTTTCAAAAAGGAAAGATATAAATAATCAAGACAAAAAGAAATAATAAGAACGGTATAAACTGATTCTTTCATCCAATATATTTGCAGCATCTACAATAGGCATGGCCAGAGCTTCTCAAAAGTGATGATACTTTTGAAGGCATGATGGGGAACTTTGAAATTTAACTAGGGTGGTTTTTGGTTGTCCCAATAACTGAGGTAACTCAGCATTTATTGGGCAGTAACCAGGGACACTAAGCAGTCTCACCGATGAATAATTGTCCCAATCCTGCATGACTTTCAGATATCCCACTACATGTTCATGTGGGTGATAAGCTGGTTTATAATTTCTTGATGTTAAAACTTCTGTCCACATTTTATATATTATGATTTACAGAGTGTTAATAGATACTGAATTCTCTGAGTACAAATATCATATTAGTCAAAGAAATGTTTTACATTATTTGATTCAGAATTCACCAATATATGGCTGCAATTTTGGAAACCACCTCATCAATGGCTATGTCACATCACTTGAATTAATAAAATAACATGCTACATCTTTCTGTATGTGCAGTAGCCATGTCCAATGGTGCCACGCATACTTGTGTGCTTCTGCCTCACATCTTAATGTGAAGTTATACCTGAGCATTTACATCTGGAAATACATTTCTACTATAGTTAACCATTATACTTATTTTGAAAAATTATGTGTATAGATAAGTTGTATTATTAGGCTATTAAGTATGGGAATGTCTGATTTCCTTAAGTACTAAGTTTGATAGTTGATATCTCTGACATTTCACCTTGACACTTTTTTTTTTTTATGAAGGTACATCCTCATTCTTTCAAATGCATGTTTTGGCTTGTGATTATTTTTCATTTTCTTTTTTTAGAGCAGTTTTTCTGAAACCATGGGTAAGTTGAATATCCGTGTTATTTTTGAACATGAGTTCTGTCATGGAACCAATGCAATGCAGACAACTCAAAATATCAACAAAATTTTTGGGAAGGATGTGGCTAATGAAAGTATAGTACATTGATGGTTTGAGAAGTTCCATTCTGGTGATTTTAATCTTGAAATTGAACCATGCAGGTGACCCGAGACCAGGTGGATAATGATGAGCTGAAAGCCATAGTGGAAGCGAATCCATCTCAACCTATGCATGAATTAACAACAAGGTTTGACGTTACTATTCCAACAATATTGGACCATTTGAAACAAATAGGCAAGGTAAAGAAGCTAGATGGATGGGTACTGCATGAATTAAATGAGCATTAGTAAAGAAATGGTCTGAAGTTTGCCTTTCTTTGCTGTCATGACATAAAGGCAAATCATATTCCACACTGTATGGTGATATGTGATGAAAAATGAATTCCTTTTGAAAATTGCAAGCATTCAGCATAATGATTAGATAAAAATGAAGTCCTGAAACATGGTCCCCAACTGAATATTTATCACAAAAAGCTAATGGCGTCTGTTTGATGGTCTAGCACCGGTATTATCCACCATAGCTTCATGAGACCTGGTCAATCAATTACAACAGATGTCTACTGCAACCAGTTAGACAAAATAATGAGGATGCTTGCAATTAAGCAGCCGAGATTGGTCAATAGAGACAGGCCAATCCTCTTGCAAGACCTCATGCCGCACAAACAAGGCTGCTCAAACTACGGAAGCTAGACTTGGAAACTGTCATCCACCGTATTTTTTTTTTTTTGGTGCCATGACTCAGATCACCAGACCTTGCACCAGCTAACTACCACTTCTTCCAGGCTTTGAACTACTTCTTGTAAGGAAAAATATTCAATTCTCAACAAGCTGTGGAAAATGCCTTTCGCGATTTCATCACCACTTGCTCTTGAGGCTTCTTTGCTGCTGGCATAAGCAAGCTACCATTAAGATGGCAAAACCGTGTCAATAGTTTAGGCACACACTTTGATTAATTGTACTGCTTCTTGTTTGAGATATAATAAATTGAACTTTTGATTCAAAATAGCATATTTCATATTTAATGACCTAAATATATATTAATTTCAACTCAAGATAATAAAGGTATAATACATATTAGTTGTTATAAAAATTTCATATTATTTGTTATACATAGTATTGTACATTATTTGTTATAAAAATACAGCATATGATTATGAAAACGGGGTGAGCTTGAACTATGCAGTATGGATAACAGCAGTGGGGAGGACAGAGAATAGTCTTTGTCTCCATGATGCTGATAATCCGGTTTACAAACAGGTATCAAGTCAATGGGTACACAAATAAATGTAAAATCACAAACAGTACTAGGACTTACAAAGGAAAAGAAGATCATGAATTGAAAGAGAATAACAGGAAAGAACTTAATTTGAACAGTATAGGGTCAGGGAAGGCTTTTCTAAACAAAGAGAAAGACCCACAAGATGTCTAGGAGATATCCAATGAAGAGGAAGGAGGTGTACTCTAAGCAGAAGGAAGAGCATGTATGAGTAAACACAATCACAATAGGCTACAAGAGAAGAGAGGGGTTAAACACAGGAAGAGACAGCTTTTCCATGTCCCATAATCTTTTGTGCAGAATTCTTCTATCCTCCTAAATGCATTTTGCTTTAAAAGAGATTCAAATCTCTCCTCAAGATCTATTCAATGGGCCCCAAATTTCTCCTGAGGAAAAAGAAATATAAAGTGTCGTTAGAGTGTATGTACCTTGCTTAAATGCCTTGAGATAGATTAAAGTATTCCAATATTTTCTCTAGGTGAATGCTATCCAAATTGGCAAATTGGGATTTCCACTCTGTGCTCCACATTTAGCATGGTCTTGCCTAAATGTTAAAGCAAATGGCTTCTTGCCTAAGGCTTTGAAAATAACAAAGCAAAGCAATATGCACCCAGGGCTCCCCTTGGATCACTAGATCAAAGAAAATACTAAGTAGTACTGTTTTCATAACTGCCATTGTGGGGACACTTTGGTGTTGAGAGAGAGAACAACAGGAAGCTAACTCCTATTCTCATAATGCAATGCAGTGGAGAAAATTCAGAGGAGGATTTGTCTTATAAACTACAAATATGCAGGGGGTGACTCCAATCAAACACTGTGAGGCTTCTTTATAAGAAGTGTTTACATGAAAAGAAATCATCTATTTCCTGAGGCCAGTTAACTCCCCCTTTTGCAATCTCTCATCCACTTGGGGTAGAGACATGAGGAAAGCACAGTCAATTAAAAACCTGTTGAGGAATCTCCTTCCTAACTGTGGCTTACTTCAGAAAAACTGGGAGGTGAGCAAACTCTCAAGGTCTCATCTGATAGCTTTTTCTCCTTCCTTTATACTTTTATTTTATTTTTAACAAAACCAGGAGGAAATGCATCCTTATATGACTATGGGTTGGACAGAATCTGTAGAGCAGGATTTGACTAGATATGACATGGTGGACACAGGCTAATTGGGATGGAGAGGAGGCTATTTCCAATAATCCCCCTTCATAAGTCAGTGGATAACACTCCTTTTCTCCTAAAATGTCAGAAAAACAAGAATTAGAGTCTTGACCTAATTCTTTGGAAAGGCTGCAAATCTTAATCCTATGAAACATGCAATTGTTATCACACTTTCCAATTTGGAGAGAAGCTTCATAGTTGACTTTAAAACATAATGGCTTTGAGTTGATAGGTTTGGAAAATTTTTAACTTGACTAGAATTCCAGGTTGTCAATGTGTTTTAAATATATTCAAGAACAAAAAATTAAAATGCTTCTGTTTTAAGAGTATCTCCATAAATTTTATTCTCTTTTCTTCTTTCAGAAATTGTATTTCTTTGTGTTTAATATTTGTAAAATGGGAAACTTCAAAGTCCTCTAGTCTATAATTCCAAGATGAGATGCAATCATGTCGATATAGTACAGATGCCTGTCGATGGGAAAAACAAATTAAAGTACACTAAACTTTGAGAGGTTCTATAATCTCTCTTGAATTGAATATAAAGGTAGGTGTGTGAATCTATGACAGACCAGGATCAGTCCGCTGTTGCTCGGAAAGCCCTTGGCTGGAAAGCTTCTATTCTTTATGTAGAACTGTGATGTTACTTCTAAGTCTCAGACTACCATGTTCCTAGACTCCATGGCTCACTTAAAAATTCCACATGTGTACCCCATATATTGTATATGGTGACATGGAAGTTAGAGAGCAGAATGGGGATTATGTGGCCCACAAGTTGATAATGAGTAAAATTCAAGAGTGAAAAGAATCCATTCCTCCTGCCAGTAGGACCTACAACCCACTTTGGCCTTCTAAAGCCACCAACCTAGAGCATTCTTTGGGAGGGATACAGGAGTAATTAGGTTCTCTACCTCCTTTGTCTCCTGATGTATCTTTTACCACATATGAATACGTTATAAGTAAAACCTTGCTAACTTCATGAGTACGAGTCCAAATGTTTCATATCTAATGTTCCATTAACCTATGGGGTGCATGGTCTCTCACATTGTGAAAGTGCATTTTCCTACAGAGATAGTCCTAATTTTCATATTATTGGGGATTTGGTTCATCACCCCTAGAGAGATTAAACTAAAATGATCTATAAAATGCAACTTTGCTTGACCATTCCATTCCAGGCTTCTGATTAGAAACCTTCTTGCTCAGGCTGGCTAAGTAGATGTCAATCTTTGCACCAATGTATTTTTATTTTATGTTCTGCTAATCATATAATCATCAGTATGAACTCATGCAAACACCTGGTCAATCCAAATATTTGAGGTTGATCCCTATATCCAAGTCCCATCAATAAACCTGACAGAATTCTTAGAGAGGCTCTGCTAATTCGCATTTTCCCACCTTGTTTTTTGTTTGATGATCCCAAGAACTTTCTGCACTAGCTCCAAGAAGTTATGTCTGAGTTGCCTGCAATGCAAGTATATCCTTAAGGCTAATAAAATTGAAAAGCAGCTGCTTAAGTTTATCTAAAATATCATTAAAGTGCCTATACAATTCATTTTTGAAAGTGATTATGTTAAAACCCATTGCTAAGGTATACAGCAATCCACCAAAGCTCCATTTCTTTGGTCACATTATATTCTGAATTTTAACACAAACTCCACCAATTTTCTTTAGATTGACATATTTTTACAATCTTCAGACTGATGTGATATGTAAGAAAGACATTAATAATGCTTAAAGACGCTCCCCATAAGGATTAACCTTATGGAGTCAACAAGGATGAGACACAGCTTTAAAGTAAAAATCTTGTCCAGTACCTCAAATGTGCAGAAGTCACTGCTGAAATCAGAATCAAAAAGACTTATGCAATTGCTCTATCCTCTGAGATGCTTCCACTAGGAAATATAGCATTTAGTAGCATTCTAATATGCTTTTTCTTCAGAATTTAATGTTTTCAGAAGGCAACCAGAGAACATTAGCCTCAGCAAATTCCTGTGGTCCTTGCGTAAAATATATGCAGTTGTGGCTAATATTATTTTAAAAATCATCAGTTAACACATTTTGAGACTATAAAGTATTCTTCAGTTATTTAACAGTGGAAACAAGTGAGAAAAATATCTGATAACCCTCATCTTCATGTTAAAACAAGATTCATCAACTCCTAAATAAGTGTTAACACCATAAACTTCTACAGGACATCCATTTCTGAGGATAGTATCACTTGTAGAATTCATGGAGCCCTATCTAGGGACAAATTTTATTCAATATTTTCAGTGATCATCCTGGGAAATCACGGAAGAACACTGAAGAAGTTATTAAATACATTCTGATGTCCTGAAATACTATCTCTGTTCAACAGATGGTAAATGCATTCAGAGAGCCTAGTTGTAGTCCCTGAGGAATTGCTGCATGCCAATCATTCTGCTCCAGGAGCAACCACACTGTTAAGATATGCAGGAGCTCCTGGGCCTCGGCACAACCTGCACAGTCATCTGGACTGACAGCCTAGAGGCACTTGGATCTGTAGGAAATCTAGCAAAGGAGAAACTTTGTGAGGAGCACCATATTAAAAACAATCTTGAATTCAGCTTCAGTCTAATGACAGCATTATATTAGAAAACCAAATAAAGTATGCACGCATCTTAAGGATACAGTTGGGCAATATGGATCATTAGTTTACAAATATGCAGTTTGGCAACAGTTTACAATTTGCATTATAATCATGCTACCTTAATTAACTGTATAGCAACTAGATAACATCCCAATTGTAGAACACATTTATTAGCATTGTTTTGCAGGGAACTGAGATCAATAGTAATGAGTTCCCAGCACAGAAATTCCAAAAGCATCAAAGCTCTTATTCCTCAACTTGCGGTAAGCACTAAATTAAATAACATTATCTTTAATTTGGTAAGTTTATTCAATTTTTTTGATTAATAGCAAAACTTAAATTTTTAAAATCACCATTATCCATCTATGTTTCATATATTGTAAATTGCCCCTTCATCTTTTACTGTTTTTTTTTAATGGGGGGGTTTAAATATCTATTTTAATATTCAAATATCTTATTCTTTTCTTATTCTGAAAGTTTTACTGTTTCTATGACCATAATAAATGAATTTTTCCTATTGTGACCTTTTGAAAATTTTTAATACTTTGGACATCTTTCCATCTTATGAAAGCCAATACTTTCCCCTTACTTTATTTTTTATTTCAAAATAATAAGGGGGTATAAATAGTTTAGGTGACATAGATTGCTTTTGTAATGCTTGAATCCTGACTATAGGTGTGACCATCACCCAAATACTGTTCATAATTCCCACAAGGTAGGTTCCTTCCCCTTCTCTCTGGTTGATTTCTACTGAGTTTTACTTCCCTCTGTGCATATGTGTACTTATCACTAAGTTTCAATTTAATAGTGAGTACATGTGGTGTGTGTTTTTCCATTCTTGAGAATGATCTCCAGTTCTATCTAGATTTTTGCAAAAGGTATTAATTCATCTTTTTATGGCTGAGTAGTATTCCATGTTATACATATACCATCTTTTATTAATCTACTCATGAATTCATGGGCACTTGGATTGATTCTACATCTTTGCAATTGGGAATTGTGCTGTAACAAACATTCACTTGCAGGTGTCCTTTTGATGAAAAGTTTTATTTTCCTTGGGTAAATAACCAACAGTGGGATTGCTGGATCAAATGGTAGGTATACTTTTAGTTCATTGAGGAACCTTCACATTGTTTTCCATAGAGGTTGTAGTAATTTGCAGTCCCACCAACAATGTATAAGCGTTCCTTTCTCTCTGCATCCATGCCGGCATCTATAGATTTTTTTTAATGTTTACATTCATATTTAGTTTGAAGTTTATTTGCTACAAAATAGGAAACTAACAACTTTTTTCAAATAGTCATTCAACAATACATGGATAACTTACTCAAATTGAATAATTTCTTTTCCTCATTGATTTTGTAATGCCACTTGTATCAAATAATTCATCTTAAACATCATAGAATCTGTTTATGGGTGAGCTATATTTCTTTCTGACTGGGCTATCTATAGAATTTTATGCTGGACTACAGTGTTATATATTACTATTACTACTACTACTACCACCACCATTATTATTATTGTCATTATTATTTTTTAAGGAACTAAAGAATGAGTGGTTAAGAGTATGAACTCTAAAATCAAGAATGCTTGTGTTCAAATACTGGCCCCAGCATATAGGAATTTAGTCATTATGTAATCTTGGGCAAATCATAGAATACTCAGTCTCTTCAACTGCAAATGGAGATTAATGAGAGTACAGTTGGCTCTGCCTATCAGTGGGGTCCACAACCATGGATTAGACCAACCACGGATCAAAAAATATTCAGAAAGAAAAAAATAACAATAAAAATAATACAAATAAACAATACAGTATAACTATGTTGTATTTATATTGTATTAGGTATTAGAAGCAATCTAGAGATGATGTAGATTTTATAAAAGGATGCATATAGGTTATATGCAAGTACACAGATGTTGACTGGGGATGAGGTGAAGTCCTGAAACCAATCTTCCGAGAATACTGAGAGACGGTTGAACACATCTATCTATTGAATTTTTGTGAGGAGTGAGTTAACACCCATAAAGCTTAGAAGGTTGCCTGTTATGTGTTAAGTATTGTGTGAATGTTAGCTATCATTGTCACTTATGATTCCAAACTATCTACTTAATTAACTTCAGAATAATTATGGAAAGTTCTAGAAGTTGTTATTTGTAAATTTGGTTGAAAAAGGAATAAGACATGTAAATTAAGTTGGAAAGAACTGATATATTTACAATATTCGTAGAACACGGACATGTCTCCAGTTATGAAAACAAAAAGACTTATATCTTCCACAAAGATCGAAAAACTTTTATTATTAGTTCTAAATGATGTTTTTGTTGTAGTTGTGGTTGATTTTCTTAGGCTTTCCTGTAGTCTTCTTTTATTTAAATAGAAATAATGTTGTCTCTTTCTTCCCAGTAGTGTTTTCATTGTTTTGTTTTGTTTTGTTTTGTTTTAAGACACAGTCTCACTTTGTTGCCCGGACTAGAGTGCCATGGCGTCAGCCTAGCTCACAACAACCTCAAACTCCTGGGCTCAAGCAATCCTTCTGCCTCAGCCTCCCGAGTAGCTGGGACTACAGGCATGCTAATTTTTTCTAAATATTTTTAGTTGTCCAGCTAATTTCTTTCTATTTTTAGTAGAGATGGGGTCTCGCTCTTGCTCAGGCTGGTCTCGAACTCCTGAGCTCAAACGATCCACCCGCCTCGGCCTCCCAGAGTGCTAGGATTACAAGCGTGAGCCACCGCGCCCGGCCCCAGTAGTGTTAATCTTCATTTCTTATTTCATTAGCTAAAATTTCCTGGAATACATCAAACAGTGTTCCTCATAGCAGGTATCTGCAGCTTGATTCTCATTTAATAAAAATGCTCCTAGGTCTCATTGTTAAGGGTAATATTGCATATTGGTTTTCTTTAACCTACAAGATAATTTGAAGAGTTTAACAATAGTATGTTTTAAATGGCATCAAATGTCTTTTTGGGATTTGTGGAGATGAACATATAGAGTTTACGCTTTGACCAATAATAAGGTATAAAAAAATTTCTATGTATTAAAGTACAGATTCCTAGAATAAAATCTTCTTAGTAATAATATATATTCTATTGTATATTGATAAATGTGATTTATTATTGTTTTATTTGGGAGTTTTATAGCTTTGTAATATTCTTTTTATTTTGTTATTTTATTTACTTTGAAAAATAAAAATTACATATATTCATCATGTATAACAAGATGCTTTGAAACATGTATACATTGTGGAATGGCTAAATTGTGTTAATTATCATATACATTACTTCACAGACTGGTCATTGTGGTAAGAACACTTAAAATTTACTTTCTTAATGCTTTTCAATAATACATTGTTATTAACTACAGTCACCATATTGTATAATAAATTTCTTGAATTTATTCCTCCTGTCTTACTGAAGTTTTATATCCTCTGACTAATACCTCCCTACTTCCTAACCCAACCCAGTCACTGGTAACCACCATTCTTCTCTCTGCTTCTTTGAATTTAAATTTGTATTATTCCACATATAAGATCATGCAACATATTGCTATTTTTGTAAAGTTTTGGCATTATCGTTATGTACCCTCGTAACAATAGGCAGGGGGTATTTGTTTTTTCCATAATTTAATTTTTCTAGGCTTTTAAAAAGTTAATGTTAGAATTAACTTTGCCTTAGAATTTTAAAATAATCTGCCTATAAAACTATGTAGGGCAAGAGACTTTTAAGAGAGAGTTCTTTGGCATTTTTTAAATTTTTCAATATTTATGAAATGAATCTTTAAACAAATTTTTAAAATTACAATTTTCTAATAAACTCATCCAATTTATTACAATTTTCATATGTACCAAAATGGGATTCACAAAGTAAATTTTACAGAGTTTTAAATCTCCATACCAATAATTATAGTCTCTTTATAATTCATAATTTTGCATATTTTATTTTCTATTTTTTATTGAAATCACCAGACATAGTCTATTATACTAATACTGATTTTCTCCAAGGATTTTCTATACTATTTTTCTTTTTTCAGTTAATTAATTTCTGCTGCCATTTTATTATCTATGGCCTTCTGTTTTTTTCTTTGTATTCAAAATGTAGAAAAGGTTTTAAAGAATATGACTTAATGCATTTTTATAAAAACATTACCCTGTTATTTAATTTTAATTGAATTTGGTTTTATAAATGAATATAAATTGCTTTAATTTAAAATATGTTAAAATCAAA
Organism: Lemur catta; assembly: GCF_020740605.2. Classification (NCBI taxonomy): domain Eukaryota; kingdom Metazoa; phylum Chordata; class Mammalia; order Primates; family Lemuridae; genus Lemur; species Lemur catta. The sequence continues at coordinate 226,758,982 of NC_059128.1, read as the reverse complement.
TATTTTCATAGAATATAAATTATATTTCCTAGCTCTTTTAATTAAAAATATAGTTATATAGTATTAAAAATGTTTCACAAACAGGTTTGAAAAGACTATAAAGGCTCTATCTGTGAATCTGAAGCAGTCACTCAGCAAATTCCCAGAAAATATAGTCTTCTGATAACTTTTCAGCTGACATCTTATTTGAAAAAAGTACTTTAAAAATCATGTGAACTTTAGTTGTGATTAATACTCTGTAAAATAAATGTCAAAATAATATTGACATATTTTACATATTTGAATATTTTAATTAAATAAAGTACCAGAAAATTAGAATATCTACTTCTAAAATCCCAGAGCTGGTGGGACCTTAGTACTCACCTCTTTGATCCCTTCATTTTGAGATGAAGAAATTGTGGCATAAATAATTAAAGATATTAACTACTCATTCATTTATTCATCCAGATGTATTCAGTGTGGCCAGTGAGTCAGACATGTTGTTGGAATTGGGCAGGAGGGATGTGGGGACTGAGATGAATAGCACATACTAGCTGAATTCCAGGAGAGCGCACTGTGGCAAGTCTAGTATAATCACATGCACAGACCTTGGGAATACTCCTCACTCTATTTTTTTCATCTATCCAGAAATGATCTTATTCATTTGCTTACTTGTTTACTGTCTATCTAGCTATCTTTTATAATGAGATACACAGAAAAAACAGGAGAAAACAAGAGCCTTGTTTACTACCAAATACCCAGTGTGCCCAGTGTGTAGAATAGTCCCTGGGGTAGAGCAACAGCTTAATGAACGTTTGCTGAATTAAGGAGTGAAGGGATTGGTTGGGCCTCAGGGTTACATGGGGGTCAGTGGTACTACTGAGGCAAGTCTTAAATATAATAAATTTGCTACCAGATCAGGATGGAGACATAAGGACTTCAAGACTGAGATGACAGAGCAGGAGCTGCCATTGGAAGTGGGCATCTTTGTTACTGCTGCAGTGTAAGGGGTGTAGGAAAGGGTACAGACAAAAGAGGCATGAAAGAGAAGGGGCCTTGCATATTAAACCTGAAGTGCTGACTTTATCCTCCAGTCTTTTCAGGGACATTTTTAAAAGAAAAGGAAAAATAGATAGATATGAGTTTTGGAAGGATCACTTTGGCAGCTGTTTGGGGAATGAAATAGGGGGAGATTATAAGGTCACATTGATGTTTACCAGTGGAGCTGCAGCTGGAATATCTTTTCCACTGTACATTGTCTCATCTCATGGGAGTAAACTCACTTTTCAATGCAGATTGAAAAAAGAGAGAGAGCCATTCATTAGGTCAATTAAAGGCCCAATTTTGTAGGATTCCTGGAGGTTTATCTATCAGATTGTTTAGAAAGGTAAAAGGAAACCACCGTAACTAATAGGTGTCAGTGCTTAGATCCCAGATGTTTAGTGTCTTCAAAGATAAAAGGCTTGCTAACAGGAAGGATGTGGGCTACAGATAGCAGGCAGATCAGTTCTGTTGTTTCTGGGTGGCATTTTTCTTGAGTTAGTTTTTTTTTTTTTAAATGTTCCTTTGTTAAAATAATTGTAGTCACTTTTGAAAAAAGAGAGTATACACAAACTGACTATTAGCAATTGAAATAATTTTTATGTTTAGGACTTGTTTGTTTGGCAGGAGTTTTGGGCAAGAAAACCAAGGGATATCTTTCAAATATACAACAAAAATATATAACCCATTGAATTGGAGATGGTGTCTTTATAAGCCTCTGCTTTAATTAGTTTTTAATTTATACTCTTCCTTATCTAAAAAAGATTTACAAAGCTTTATATGTCAATTAGTTTGAGTAACTAAAAAATAATCAATAGTCATTCAGTTTTCTATTGCAGTTATAAATTTCTTCTGAGAACATATGAATATCCATATAAAGCAGAAAAATCTGAGACAATATGAACCTCTATAAATCCTATTACAGCATTTCCCAAATTTTCTTTCTTCATGTAGCCAGTTAAAATTAACCCAAATCCAATATCTTAACTTCATTTAAATTAGCTTAGAATTAATTTTTTTAAAAACAGGATTATAGAATTTATTTAAGAAACTTCTATGGAGCTTCCTCACAGAAATAAATGTAAACCTACCATTTGATCCAGCAATACCACCGCCTGGTATTTACCCAGAGCAAATGAAGTCATTTTATCAAAAAGACATCTACACTCAAATGTTTATACCAGCACAATTCATAATTGCAAAGATGTGGAGTCACCTTAAGTGCCCATCAGTTCATGAATAGATAAAAAAAAAAATGTGGTATACACACACATACACGCACACACACCATGGAGTACTACTCAGCCATAAAAAGTAATGAAATAATGTCATTTGCAGCAACTTGGATGGAACTGGAGATCATTATGCTGAGTAAAGTACCTCAGGAATGGAAAAATCAAACACCTTATGTTCTCCTTAGTGGGAAATAATATATGGGTACACATGGGTACAAAACAATATAAAGGACATGAGAAATCAAGGAGGGAGGCTGGAAGAGGAGTTGTGGGAGAGTGTGTACCTATTGGGTACACTGAACATTATTCTGGTGATAGGCACACCCAAAACCCCAACTTAAGCATTATACAAGATATCCATGTAACAAAAACACTTGTGCCCCCTTAATATTTTGTAATAAAAAATAAATAAAAATAATTTCTATTTAATATACTGATGTTTTGAGAAAGAAGACATTCGATTTCTGTCTCACAAATGTTCATGACTTATACATCAATCACTTTTAGTCAGAAAAAGATATGCAAAAGATGGAAAACTAAAATAAGTAATGCCAAGATTTCCATTAATGGACATCAATTTCTTCAATATCCTGATTTCTTTAATTTCACTTAATCAGATTCTTAAATGTGTAAATCAATTTAGGTATTGCATTGCTTAATAAGTATCTGCTACTATATTTATCTTCTTTACAAACAGGTGATGAGCTTCTTGATGACAGAGGTTTTCTGTAGTGTTCTGTCTAGCACTTAGGGCAAAGTCGTGGACATAGTTGGCACTCAGTAAATGTTTATTGATAAATAATTTCAGGTACATAATACACAATTTAGCTCATTATATTATAGCATTTTAGTGCTAGAGGATACCATCAAACTCAAATTCCACCATTATACAGAAAAAGGGATTCTGGTTCAGAAAGGCCAGGTACCTTTTTAATGAGCACAAAGCTTGCCAGGTCTCCTGACTCCTATTCCAATTTTTATAGTGTAGAAAATTTGAGATTTCTGAGTATTTTATCCCTGAGAACCAGAAATGAGTGTCAAGGTGTACTATGATACTTATCAACTCAATGGTCAGGTATCGGGGGCCAGGTATCAGGGGTCCAAATTAAGAAGTATAGAGAGAGTCAAGCACCAATCAGTTGCACATGTTCTGCTTTTGACAGTCTCTACTACCTTCCTGTAGGAAAGAACCCTGGCTTCTAAGTCACTTACAAAAGGCAGTCATATTGGGGAAGATCAAAGAATGAGAACTATTTTTTATAGACTTCTGTAACTAGAAACTAGTTACAGAACTAAAAATGTCTGTAACTGGTAAATAAAATTCTCTAATGAGAACATCAAAAGAGTTTTGTGGAAACACGTGTTACTTGTGGCAGAGACTGCTATTTACCAAAGCATGTTTCCTCTCCTTCCTGGAACACAGCGGGACCACACTTGGAAGCCTTCGTGGCTCTGAAGGGTAACCACGTGATTTAGTTCTACATCATGAGGTGTGATCAGAGGTGATGTTAAGCACTGCCAGAGCATTCACCATAAAATAGCCCCTTGCTTGCTCATTCTGATGGGCAGATACAACTGCTAGGACAGACTTCTAAGTCATGTGTTAAGGTTGTCAGGAACATCAGCAGCCTGAGTCCTGAATGACTGTGAGGATCAAGGGCTGCCTGTTGGCCTTAAACTCTCTTGGACTAGGAGACAAATACTCCTATTGTTTTCAGTCCCTTGTATATTTGAGGGGATATTTGTTACAGCAACTAGTATTACTTTTATCTCAAATTTCTGTGATGGAGGAAAATACATGATTCCTATTCAGCTACAAAACTTTCAACATCAGGACTATGGAGTGAAAAAAGGAGAATGCTGTTCCATGCTGATTTTCTTTCACATTTGCTGGTAGATACATAAAAACCTAGCATAGAGAGTCTTCACTTAATACCACCATAAACCAATAAAGGTCTCATGTGCCTCATCCCATAGTGTAGTGGTCCTTAAATGTTAGTGTTTATCAGAATCACCTTGAAGGCTTATTAAGTCTGATTTTGGGGGCTTTCTCTCCAAGGTTTGGATTTTACTAGGTCTTAGGTAGAGTCTGATAAACTGAATTTATGACAGGTTCCTAGGTGATGCCCTTGCAGCTGGTCCAGGGGTTACCCTTTGAGAATTATAGCCATTGGGATTCTAGGTTACCTTTTAAAATATCTTTACCCTATATTTTCACACACTGGTCATATATAACCAGTTAGGTTTTTCTGAAAGTGGTACTATCTGTGTGGCAATATACCTGATGCAATACTGAAAGGGAAACAACAGCAAGACACAATTGCAGCTGCTTAGCTAATAAAGGAATGTTTCTTACTGTTGAAATTGTCAAAAACAGGTCTTGTGTTCCAATAGAGTACAGCCTATTTGGAATCGGAAAAATTAGTTTCTATGTAAGCCAAGTCCTCTTTATGGAATGAAAAATAAGGTTAAAGCTATTTAAAGATGAGAAGAACAGATGCAATATTAAGGGGACAAAATATCCGTAGGCCACAGACCTGGGAGGCTGGCTAAAGAATAAGACATCATTGTTAAAGATTCACCAGAGGAATAAATAGCATCTCACCCTGGCATGAGGAGAAGCAGCCAGCCAATTCCTCAGCAGAAATCCATAAAAAGTTCTTATTAAAAAAAAAGAAAAATCAACTTCAGCCAAAAGAGAAAGGCATCTCTCTACCATAACACAACTTTGCCTCCTAGGTGTTACAAAGCTCCCTTACTTCACATGGCATCAACTCTCTGACTGCTCTAATTCGTTGGTACTTTGTCTGCAAGGAAGTGCTACCAGCCTGGAAGGGATGCTCCTAGCCACACGGCTCAGCTAGGCAGGGCATGTGCAGAGACAGACTGACAGTGAGATTTCTGTGCAGCAGCTGTGTGATGAGGTGGAGTAGGACCTGTGCAAGCCGGGAGGATGAAGTCAGTCTTCAAAGATCCACTGAAGCCAAACTTCAAACACAGAGGCAGAGCTCTGGATTGCTGGGGGGAGAAAACACTGACAGACCGGCAAGTCTTGTTTACAAGGCTCTAGGAAAGGAAAACCTTTAAAGCAGAGGCTTGGGGAGACATGGACTCTAAGAAGCAGACTTGAATGAACATGACAGTGCTGTAAACAACAAATCACATCTTTATTTGGGAAAGCAAGTAAAGGTTAGACATCGGTCTCTTTAGTTGAATTAACAGAGAAGAATTCTTGTTAGCAACATCTTCGAAGTAAAGAATCACAAACTGTAAATTCAAAAGGAAAATACAACTAAATGGATGTTGTAGCAAAATGATGCATATATTTAGTGATAATGAGAGCCTAAATTCATAGAGTACTCTGAATTTTTCAAATAATACGCTATCTTATTTAATCTTCAAAACAACTCTGTGAGACAGGCAAATTTAGCCCTATTTTACATACAATATCCTGGCATTAATATCCAAAATTTCCAACTTCACTCATTTCTTCCCACTTCTGAAATCTTCATATCCTAACAAACAATATATCAAACCTAATCTGCAATAAACATTGTCTAATAAGAGTATATTTTGCTACTGTCCTCCATAATAGAGCAAATATAAAAAAAAAGAATGCCTTTTTCACAGTAGCATCTATAACTGCCTTCTCACTGTGGATGGAAAATTTTAGACAATTCCTGGGTTTTATCAAAGAGAAGAGTATCTTCTGGGCTGAATGTTGCCTGGAAGACTGACCTTATTTACTCAAAAAGATATATATATATGTTTTTTTCTCTCTCTCTCTATGTCAAATATTCTCTCTGCAACAGCAGTTGCTATTAAAAGCTGAGGACTTGTATGAAAAAGCTACATCTCTGGAGTTTTGCTCTGTAAATGTCGCCTGCCTTGTCTGTGGGGCCACACAACTCCACTGCACCAGCAGCATCATAGCCATCACTATCGTCATTGCCATTATCATCATCATTCTCTCCCAACTATCTCTGCAAATGCCTTTACATCTGATGGAGCTCATTTAAGCCAGAGTAGCCACCAGAGAAGATGTTTTGGTTAACCCACTACACAGAGGCCATTTAGAGCCATGAGTGAAAATCTAGAAATGCTGAAGGCTTCTTGGAACCCTCATCAGTAGATAAGGATTACTTGTGTGAAATTCTTGAAAAGATGGGTAGGAAAACCACATTTCTTTATGAAAGTATGTCCAGGTGAATACTCTTCTTTATTTTGTAGCAGTATAGCATTATGGCTAAGTCTGCTGTCTCTGGAGCCAGACTATCTAGGTTGAAAACTCAGCTCTGTCACTTTTTAGCTATGTGGCATTAGACAATTTAAACTGCTCTAAACTTCATTTTCTTTATCTGTACCATGCTAATAATAATGATAATATTAGAATTAAATGAGTTAATAAGTGTAAACTACTATGTAAGTATTTGTTATTAGTATTAATTGTATTTAAAAATGGCTGCAGCCCTGGCTCACAGAATCCTTTGCTGGAGCTCAGCCTCCATGACTGTCAGATACCACAAAGCCTCTGTGTACCTACTGTTATTCCATCCCCAGCAACTGTGTTCCAGGTAGACTGGTATTGTGCTATTAGAATTCTGTGCTGGTTTTGAGAGGCCAATAAAGTGAGACCATTCCTAAACCTTTTCCATGTGGGGATGAAGAGTGTATTTCTGAATAGAAATCAAAGGTGATGGGAAAATGATGCTATCTCCTGTCATCTATGAAAAGACAAATTCTCAGCTCTCATGTTGTGTCAGACATCATTTTTGAGATATCCCACTATATTACTATATCCTAGAAAGGGGACCTTGTGTCCCGTGATGGAACTTCTGGAGGGGCTTATTTACATGAGTAACTGAAAAGCTATATAGGAAGAAATGCACCACTAAAAAGAAGATTCAGGTTGAAAAACTGAATAAAAGGATGAAGAGTTGAAGGGCAACATTATTGGGGGAAACAGCTACAATTTTGATGATGAATGAATTGCTCTCTGACTCACCTCCATAAACTCATACTTGAATCTTTTGGGTGCTTGGAAGTTGGTGGCAATTTGGTGAATGGGTACTTTAATAAGGAGTGAGCTTCTTTAGAAAACTGAACACAGGACACTGAAAGACCAAGACAGCATTTTGTCTAATCACAAAACATGGCTCAAATCGAAGTGGAAGGTACTTTGCCTATTTCAAGAAGATGATCAGTTATGGAAACAGGCATAGTTCCAACATGATCCAGAAGGAGTAACTGAGGAACTCTAAACAGAGGTGACTTGGAGACCACTGACTTAAGGAAGAGACATAGTACAACACATAACAGTTAAGAGGACTATAGTAGGGAGTACACACAGAATGTGCTCCCTAACTTCTTCCTTCTGCCATGCTCACAAACCAGTCACTGAACTCTTTCTTATTGAGCCAAACAAAGCCACAGAATTCTTAAGAGTATGGTTCTCCTTGGATCACAATGATCAATATTAAATATTATATACAGTGAAATTTATTAACCATATTCTGCCCCAGAGACCACCTGTTCCACAGGAGAAGGATTTGAAGGAGATTAGAGAGATCCTAAATCTGAGGAAAGGACCAGAAAAAATACTACTTATTATTATTATGATTACCTTTGGAAAAAGCCATAAAGGGATGATGGATTACATTAAAACATTCATATTCTCAACTGTGAACTCCTTCTTTGGACAGCCATACACACTGCAGGATGTCTGACTCAAATGATTATAGGAATCACTGGCAATGGGACTAGATTTTTCTCTATATAACTGTATTGTCCTCATATGATTTAGATGCCATTGCTTAGTGATATGCTTTAATGCACCTTACCAAGTGATGGATTCTTTGAAATTAACCCTGTATGGGTTATAAATTAAATTTTACATTGTTTTCAATGTATGCAAACATAATAGAAAGAATGTACACAAAGAGTTATAATCTCCTCCAATCCTTCCACTGCACATGATGAACTTGAGTCCAGGAGATGTTTAGTGACTTTCCTAAATAACATGTATGACTGAGCCCAAGTTTGAACCTGGCTATTCAGTTTCTCCTAAACAGGATACTAACTTAGGGGTTAGTGAAAAGACATTAAGGGTCACTCTGTCCTAATGTAGGGAACCAATTAATATAAGCTCTGTTAGGGGTCTGTAGCAATTTCTTAGAATAGGAGATAATAGTATCTTCAATAAGAGTAAAGGCAATAGGAAAAAAGAGAATTGGACATATTCTAAAAAGGTTCATGATTGCTTGGGGAAGAGGAACTAATGGATGGACAAAGATACAGTATTTGAAATAAGAATATAAAGTATATTAGTGTTAAAAAATATTGACACAATTTTATGGGATGCTTGTGGCTAAAGTTCTATACCTAAATAATTAAAATGTTGCATTAAGGAGATACACTAATCCACCTTATTATGATAATGAAATTAATTTTCATTAAAACTGAAACTAAAAGCAGATACTAACAATGAAGCTTTTTAATTATTTAATTCAAACTAGATAAAAACAGGACTGTTTTCAAAAAGATGAGTTTGATAGGCCTGTGATGGATAGTTGCAAAATGAATAAAAAAGTGGGGGTGGGGGGAGCAAGAGTCTGAATAAAGTAGCTGCAGAAATTGGCTGAGGCTAAGCCATGTGTAACAAAATTCAACCCCACATCCTGGTGGTAGAGGGAAATCCAAAGAAATCAATCACACTGTTATTTAATTTTAGAAAAGGAAACAGTGACAAAATGACATCATGAGTAACGAAAAGCTACAAATAAATATAAATAATGCACATGATGTCTTCAAGCTCTTTAGAAACACCTTAAAGCCTTGAGTAAATCTGGATGCAGGAGAGCAAAAAAAAAAGAACTTGTGAAAAGTTCTTTATTACCAATTGGTAAAGTATAACAGGTATTCAAAGACGGGGGAAAATGTAAAAATAAATATAGAAGAGAGAATATAAATGGATCAAAAAATGCAAATATCTACTACAGTGCCTAACAATGTAGAGAAAGTATTAAAAATATTAGTCGCTGCTGGGAGGGCCACAAAATGTGGTACTTCAAATATAACTTGAGTCCAAAAAGAAACTGAAGAATGGTATACAAGATGGCTTAGAAAGCCTAACATAAATTCTTTAAGTGCAGCAAAGGGATTGGGAGGAAAATCACCTAATCCACTTGACCACAGGAATAAGAATGCATACCCAGGGTAAAAAGATTAAGACAGGAACCTAGATTTTTGCCTGTCTTTCTCAAGGGCATTACTAGTTTCATATTTTAAAGGGACAGTCAGATCAAAAGATGCTAGATACATATGATCTTTGAAAACAAACTGACGAACCAAATGTAGATGAGTCATCTTTGCTGGATGGCATCCATCTACAAATTCTAAAAGTAACACAAAGGTTGGACCTTGAGATCGTAGATCAATGTAGATATGCTTTTAAATTGCCACATTCTAGACAATTTGAGATTTGCCAGAGAGATTTCCCCACACCTAGTCATCGGAGAGGAGCCAGGTGAAACTCCCTTTCATAATAAAGTCAAATCCCAGTGAAAAGTATTAAACCCATGGTGCTAGGCCTAGCCACAGACAGTGCAGTGCAGAATGAACACTGGGCCGGAAGGGAGAAGGTCATGGCTTGCTATTCCAGTGCTTAACATCTCATCTCACTTGAGTTACTGAACCTGCTGAAGTTTCAGTTTCCTAGTTCATACAGGAATATAATAATCCCTAACCAAAAAACAAAAATTAAGGATTCAAGGAAATAATATAACCATATCAAATAACAACAATGAATAATTTTAATGCTCTCTCTACATTGCCAGGCACTGTACTAGATATTTACATGCAGTTCTCACATTGCAGTTGCTCAATACTCTTAGCTTTCTTTCTTCCCCACAAGATATCCTTATGGCCCAGATAAATAATTAATGCACGTGAAAGCATATCATAATGTGTAAACTGTTGTGAGAACATAGCTACTTATGAAGAGATCATGGGGTCTATTAACAAGGGTATATCCCTGAACAGGCAACCAAACATAAACAATTGGAGAAAAACCAGTATGACTTCTGTAAGATAAAATAACATTGGATTAATGTGCTAGTCAATCTTCTAAGGTTGCTTAAAACCACTACGGTTATAAAGCAAGAACAAATTAATAGTGTGTGGACTCAATGTAATATCCTCCTATTTTAAAAATAAAAACACTCACCAAAAATGAGATTCAAGAATAGAGCATTGATGAATAAATTATGGTATGGGACCCTAGTCAACCATTAACAGAAATGTTGTATGTGAATATAAAACAATAGAGAAAAGCATTTCACTATTGCTATTGAAAGAAAAAAAGTAAATCACAAGGTATATGTAAACCATGATCCTAATTTTGTAGTGTGTGTGTGTGTGTGTGTGTGTGTGTGTGTGTGTGTGTGTGTCTTGGGGCAGGGGAAGTCTGGAATGGTATACAACAAAAAAAGTTAACAGGGATTTCTCTGACATTGAGAATCTAATTAATTTTTCATTTTCTTCGTTGCGCATTTCTGTATTTTCTCATTTTTCTACAAAGCACATATTCATTTGTAATGAGAAATTTTAAAAAAATATGAATGATTCTTTAAACCATATCAGGGAAAACTGTAGCTTCTTCACTCATTCTAAGAATACAAAAAAGCAAGCTTTGCTTCGGAATGCAATGGGAAGTACTTCAAAGTTCCTTCAGTGTTGCCAAGGTTTATTTAACAATATTTTCTCACCATATATTATACAAGAACAGAACTAAACAGATGGTCTACATCGAAAACCCAGCAATCTAGGAAAAGCTATCGTTGCTCTACCTACTCATCATATACTATATACTATATATTACACACAAACACAGATAATTCCTCACTTCCTTATTAATACCATACATGCCTAAATCTTACACAGATCCCATATGTCAAAGTCATCCTAGAGGCCACACATACAACACATATGTGTGTGTGTCTTCAAAAGATGACATGATAGAGATACACTCATTGCATGACCCTACTGACTTTAAAAATTACATTCTTGTATTTGTAGATTTCATATCAAAAAAAAAACAACTAAGTAACTTGGATTTTGCAACAAAGGCAAAGCTTGATTTTGACTCTGTATTATGTATGCAAATCATATCTTGGCATCAAATTAGTCTTTAAGAAGCAACATTTCCTTTATGTCACTTCCTTCCTGGATCAATCAATGGCCCTTTATTTCTTTCAGGATCAAGTACAAATAGCTCAGCCTTACATTCAAGGTTCACCCAGGCTTCTTTGGCAATACTTCCCAAACATGAACCCTTAACTCCGCTCAGGCCAGAGTCCACACTACAACTCAGATACAGAATGAGTATGCTTTTCTCCATACCCTTGTTTATGTTATTTTCCCCAGTGGAAATATCCTTCATCTTTTTCTTTCCCCCTATAAATTCTCCTATCCATTAATACCAGCCTTAAGTCCACATCCATAATACATTTCCATCCTCTGATTTCTCTCAACTCATTTTCCAAACCATTTTGCTTTTTACTTTATCATATTTCATCTATTGATCTTTAGGAAATTATTTCTTAAGAATACTAGACATTTTAAAAATTCATACTGAATTAAACTCAAATGTCCAGTGTACAAATTTTTATAGAAATAAGGTATAATAAGTGGGGGGAAAAAAAGCTGATTTAGTGATTTGATTATAAATAAATCATGTTGCCACCAATTACAAAAAAAAAAAAAATTGGCTCTTTTTTAATCTGGCCATAAAATTAGGTCAGCAAGACCTTCTCCTTGAAAATACTTTGTTGGGAATTAGTTTTTTCTGCATGAGCTTGAATACTATAAAACTGCATTTCTTTAAAAATAGTATTTAATTCAGTCATTTTGCTAATTAAGACTAGACTTCTCCCCAATCAGAATAAAATCATGGACTCATCTACTTTTTTGAGCTCAAAGACACCTTAGAGATTATTTCTAGAATCAGAGAGTAACTTGCCCAAGGCCACATAGGTGGTTAGTGAAACATGATTTTTCTATGATTTTTGTTTTAACTCTATAACTCATTCTCATTTGTACTATTACTTAGGGTAGACATCACAGTGTAAGGAAAAGAACCTGGATTTGGAAACAGAAGCCCAGCTTTCAAGGCCAAGACCAGTTTTACTTGCTATAAGCCTCTTTCCTCAGTGTAAAGTAGAAATAATAGCCTATGACCTCACAAGGGTGTTGATAATAGGCAGGTAATAGGTAATATATATGCACAGCCACATTAAATTACAAACTTTGTATCCTGTCGATGCTTACAAACCTACATTCCAGAGATCCTCCCTCAACCAAGCCCTGTGGATTCTGCCTTTCAATCTCTCATCAATGCGTTCATTGTACCTCCAATTACACAATCTTAACCCAAACCACCATTTCTCTCTTCTTATCTAATACAACCCTTTGGACTGGCTTCTCTCTAATCACTCATATCCTTTTCCCACACTACAGCCAGAGTTCTCTTAGTTCTCCTCTAAAAACTCACACCTCAGGGTGGAATTTCCCTACTTTAAAACTTGCCAGTGCCTTCCCTCATTCCCCCACTTGGACTAAATCCCACATCCTCACAATGTTCCTCAAGGTCCTGCAGCATGTGGCTTACTTCATCTCTCCAGGCTTTACCTTCTGTTGTTTTCCTCTTTAGTCTCTGCACTCCCTATATTCCTTCAGTTCCTGGAATATGTTGGTCTTTTTAACACCTCAAAGCCTTGGCAAGACTCCTTTTCCCTATTAAAGCTCTCTCCACTCCCCTCTCTCCACATAGCTAACCTCCTACCCATCATTCAAAATCCAATCACATGTTAATTCCTTAAGGGAAGTCTTTCTTAAGTCCCCAGACTAAGTCTCCCTAAAATACATTCTCCTGGTACCCTAAACTCTCCTTCATTATATCTCATTACAATGGTAATTAATTTATTATCTTTTAAGTGTCTGCCTCCCTTGCTATAAGGTTTATAAGAATGTTTGCTTAAGGCTTAATAAAGTATTATGGAAGGGAGGAAGGAAAAGAATAAGGAAGAAAGAGAAGGATTTTAGTTATTTTTGTACATCCACATACTTTTCTATATTCTGTACCTTGTATATTCCCCAACCAGCTGATTTAACTACCCATTTTTCATTCTGCACACATCATACAAATAAAAATAACTTTAAGCCCATAGAATGCCTACCGTTCTCCTTCCTTCTCATCACAAACCACATTACTGCCTAATGGGAAAGATAGGAAATTAAAATTTCAGTAACAAAACCAGAGTTGTTACCAGGAGCAGTTTTGAGCCTGCATCTGATATGCCAGCACAGTTTTGGGTCGGGTCAGTGGGATTAGTCTTATCTCTGCTACATGAGGCAGAAATCACTAGGCAGTTTCTCTCCATTTCTGTGAAGACAGAGGGTCCCCAGTGGAAAGCTGGCCTGGTCGTGTAGGCTGCCTGGACCCGAATGACCCAGCCAGAACCCCCCTGAGAATGCATCAGAGACAGCTAATCCAATCTGGGTTTCCTCCTAGCAGCTTGTTCCTCTCTCCTTAGGAGATAGAATCACAAATCTCCTCTCCTAAGAGTAGGATACAGCTTCTGGAGCTGCCAGGTTGGAGAAAGAAGAGATCACAGGAGGTGGTGAAATAAACCTCTCTTCCTACCCACCCCTAGGAGTATAGAATTGTCTTCTGAAGGAGAGAAAAGAGGGCAGGTCCCTAAATCAGGGAAGACATTTATATAAATTCTTCTTGCTTCCTCATAAAATACTTGGCACTCATTCAATTTAAAAAGTAAGTTGTATTGTTGGTTTAAATGTGCTCAGTCCTACACTTGAAATAAGGCTATAAAAACGGCCCTAAAAATGATTCCTAAAGAGAACCTCTTAATATCATTGATATTTTAATGGTGAACAAATACTAATTATGCATGTCAACAATGCCCACATATTTCCTTGCCTAACTTCTTTTTTTTTTCTGACTTTTTTTTCATACTGAAATAAGAGAGGAGGGACATAGAACAAGAGAAGGGATGAAGGTTATTTGAGCAGCAGAGTTCTGGTCTGCTGACACCCTCAGCAAGATTCATTAATCTTGGAGATTCTCATTCTCATTTACTAAACAACAGTGATTCACACAGAGTTACACAGCCAGAGTGGCAAAGTTAATTGGAATCTAGATCCCCTAACATTTCTTCCTTCCTTCAGCAATTCCCTGGTACTGCAAGCTAAAATATTAAGTGAGATTGTCATAGGCTTATGAAAAAGGGAAACAAATGGTGGTTAGTATGGAATTAAAAGTGGACACATGTTTTCTTTCAATTTTTTGTTCTGTTTTGTGTTCTGGCTTAAGACCTTCGAGCAAAGCAAGAGGCAGAGAGTGCTTATGCAACTCCATATCAATACTCCCCAGCATTAAATTAGCACAGGGAGCACAATATGGCTCTTACTCAAGTCCAGGGAAGAAGGAAGGATGGAGGAAGGGAGGAAGAGACAGCTATAAACACTGGTAAATTCTGTTCAGTCAGTGGCAAGCAGCCAGATAATTTCTTTTAATTTAACTCTTTATTTTTTCTAGTAGAAGCCAATTATGCATTTACTTAAAGCATGCATAATGACATATGACAGGCACCACCACCCAATCCAGCAAAGGAGGAAACTGAGACTCACATATTATCTACATTTTATCAGGAAATTATTAGTGGATTTAAAACCAGAGTCTAGGTTGTCTAATGCTTATCCAGTGTTCTTTCCACTTGACCATCTCCCCAACTTAGTGTCCTGACTAACACTGCATAGGTAGGCAGAGTACATGCTTTTAAACTGAACACAATGATAGAGAATACAAGAAAACCATGATGGTAGAGGCATAATGGTATACAAAAAAGAATCGCTTAGGGCAAATATCTATTCTTATTTCAAATATGCCAGGCAGGGTACAGAGAGGTATACAGTGATAAAAATGTACTATATAGGCAAATATGAAAAAGATCTTTATTATACAAACATTGTTATGTACTAGAAGATATAGTGGCGCCAGGATGGTACCAGAATCATGTAAAAAGAATCATAATCTTCTGGGGTTAACATTTATTACATGAAAGAAGAAAAGAAATCCTAAGACCTTCTGGTCAATTACTTTACTCCAAGCTGTATCATACCTTTCTGGATTAATACACTACTTGTAAATAACTCTTTCATATATCTTTTTTAGCAGTCATTGTGGTAATTTGAGATGGGGATTGTATTACAATTAATAATCATCACTGAAAGCTTGTGACAAGGTCTGCTCAACCACCTATAAAATCTGGAGAGAACACACTCAACAAAGGGTAAAAATCTAGATTTTTCAGAATGTTAATGATAGTATTATTTTTAAGTAAGTAATGTCAAACATTTCCTTGGAATGCAAATGTTTTAGGAAAAAGGATGTATGTTTCTCCTGCATCTTAATCAGAGACCTCACTGCTGTGCAGCCAATGCTCACTGAATCAGTTCTAGGTTACCAATGGTGGCAGTGACAATGGAGATAACATCAACATCCTACCGAGCAAACATCCAGCCCTTACGGATGGTGCTTTAACTCTTTTTAAATTACTCGGGTAAATAAAATTAGAAACTTTAAAAAATATATCTTAAGTTTTTTCTGTGATGGATATTAAAACAACATGAAACTCAGACTCTCCAAAGGTATTTCTTTTTTTTTTTTTTTTTTTTTTTTTTTTTTATATATATTTTTTTTATTTCAGCTCATCATGGGGGTACATAAGTTTAGGTTATATACATTTTCCATGTCCCACCCATCCCCCCGAGTCAGAGTCCCAAGCGCGTCCGTTCTCATTCTCCCGACAGTGCACCTGGCACTCATCATGTAGTCATACCTCCATCCCCTCCCCCCCCCACCTCCCCGGGTCTGCACCTTCAAGCATTTCTTGAAGGGTCTCATTTTTATTCTCTGTCAGAGGGAGCTGTCAGAAACATCTGGAGGGGTTTCACCAACTCATTTTCATTGGAACTGTACGGGGAGGGGATGGAGAGCACCCCTGTGAGCAGCTTAGACATAGCTCTTCAAAGATGTTCTTTAAAGGGAGCCTCATAGCAGTTGGACGAAATGCTCACATCCCAGGCATTTCTGCTCCTCCCTCACTAAGCAGTTGCTGCAGGGCTCCCTCTGGGGGGCTGGCTAAGCTGCCTCTGATGCAATATAGCTATACTCTTCTCTGTTCCTGGCCACTACACAGCCCAAATCTGGCTGCAGACAAAAGCCAAAGCGACCTTCATGCCCAGATGAACCAGAGATGGTGGTGGCATGGGCCAAGTGGAGTCCATCTCTTCTGCAATCCCCAAAGGACACACAGCCACTACCATCCCAGATGCCAAAAGGAGTGAATAGAGCCAACCTCAGAGCAAAGCTGTGACTACTCTCTGGCTCTGGATCTGGAGCATGAGAAACAAGGCACAGATGCCAGATGACAAAGGAGACCCGGCCAGATCTGAGCCAATGGAACAGGGCCTCAAACTAAACGAAGCACAAAATGGAGAGTCCCATAGAGGCTGTTTTTGTTTTTGTTTGTGTGTTTGCCTCCTTTTACCCTTACAAAATCCAGCTGAACTAGCTTCTGTTTGCTTCCCTAAGGTTACAGGTAAATGTGATGATAACAGTATAATCATGAATGTCTAGAAAACTTTCTTCCAAAAACCGTAGGCCCTTTATCAACAACATTAATATACAGTTACCAGGATATCAGTGATAAAATCTGACTGGACCATTAACTATGTAAGCTTCTCACCATCTCTTCGTTGCTCAAAAGTTAGAAGTTCTCCCTACCAATACCATAATGGGTGGATATAATTAACTATATCAAAGTATTCTAGGGTATTTGGAGAAAACACCAGAAAAATAAATTTTTTATTCATATGAAAATATATCATGACCAACTTCTTTAATGATCTATTTCAAAATAATGATAATGATTGTTACATCATTACTGAGAAACAAAACATAGTTATTCCTGAGACCTTACCAGTATATGTCTGACTTGCCCATGGCCACAAAGTAATGACTTAAACTAAACAGTCTCTGCTTCACAGGGCTTGTCCAAATTATTCAGTAACTTTCCCTCTACCTCAGCACAACATAGCCCCAAATACTCACATAAAACATTTTTTAACACATGGAATCTAATTAAAAATGAACACCAAGAACAGCATTCATCTGTGAATCCATGAACATAATCATAAGAAATAGCAGAAGCAACTATATTGCAGAAGCGAAATAGTAGCAAAGAAATGGGGCTGATTTCAAAGAGCGATACACTCTGACAGTGAGGAGTGTGTGTGTGCCCACATGTGCATGTGTGCAAGGGGGAGGAGAGCATGTTGTCAGGCAGCCAGTCCCAGTCCTGCCATGATGGTGGAAGAAGAAATATGTAAGACAACTGAGTGTGAGTGACCCTCAGCTTCCTTAGCCTCACTGGCTGCACTGCACTCTTCTCCTACCCCATTACTCAAAGTTGCTGCTACCTGGTCTCTGCTACAAATAGGGGGATCCCAAAGCTTGAGAACTGGGGCCACTTCCCATTGAGCTCTATTTAGCAAACCCTGCAAACTCCCCTTTGGAAAGAACAATATTCCCTAGGAGGAAATACTATGTACTTTGTCCAAATGATACCAGATACTTCAGAGAATTGTCACTATATTTAACTGTGGTATTGCTGAAGAAGATTGTAGAGCTTTATTTTTTTTAATGGAAGATCTTCTAAAATATAATTATCTGGTTTGGTGCTCCATTAGACCTTCCCCGTCCTTTGAAATGCCTTTCACTCATGTGACCCCATGGCTATGTAATGAATATTCCACAGTTTTACTCACACTTAAGAGAAGCATGTATTAGTGACTTCATTCTTAGCATTTTATCAGAAAAACTAAGTTCCTAGAGTTAAATGGAACAGGAAGGAAAGGGATTAACCTCTGCTACTGGCATAGTATAGTCAGATGCTAATGTCTCAATATGAAAAAGCTGAATTGCAGCAATATCAGAAATCGCAGAGAAAGTCCTAAGAGCTTTGGAGGAAAAAAATGTGAAGGAATAAATGTAAAAAGCCAAAGCTTGGTTGGAATTCTATTTTTCACATAGACATGCTTAGTAGAAAAACTGTGTATTACAGGACCTCCCAATTTAGATAGGAGAGGAATAGGTCAGTGAGCTCTGAGATGCGGAAGTTTTCAGAACCTGTAACTTGTAATTGTATTATAGGTGAGTTCCAGCTGTTCCCCTAAGCTTGCTTCAAAATGTAACTTTAACATAGTATTTATTCACTTGCAATGCTTCAACTAGTAAACAGCCAGGGAGTCTATTCTGTTTTCGTTTGACAAGAGGGCTTTATAGCTACACAAAATATCCCCCAGCAATGAAAAATGAAACCCACAAATGTAACATTAGCAACCAGCTGTCAGAAGAAAATCAGGAGTAGGATTGTCAGTCTGGTCAATTCATGCTGAGTGTTCATGAGAGGGAGCGTGTGTGTGCACATATGTATGTGTAAATGAAGAGACTCTCGTGTTCAGTAGCATGAGAAATGCGAGCGGGTGCATGTCCTAATGATGGCAGACTGCCCAAACATGAAGATGTAGTAGAACCATCAGTGATAGAGCAATATAGCACAGACTCTCTCTAGCTAATTGTGCAAGGCTTTTCTCAGGGGAGGGAAGAGTGAGATAGGTGGATGAAGAAGATAAAATATTTTTGTGTTGGAATTACTTCGTGCATTTTAGGTATGATTAACACATATGAGGGCTCTGGATGTCAGCTTGTAAGTGAAACACACATGCTGTGTATGTATTTTCATGTTTAACCTTCATGAATTCATTTCACAACCTCCCCAAACACAGAGACCTGAAACCTCTTCAAAGTAAACACCCAATGCTAGCTATTTAGTCCTGCAAGCATGAAACACATTGGCCATTCTGAGCCAGCACAGCTATTAACCCGTGAATTCTTGTATTTTCTCTTTTCTTCTCTCTCTTTCCATCTCCTCTTCTCTCTCTCTCTCTCTCTCTCTCTCTCTCTCTCTCTCTCTCTCTCTCTCCACACACACACACACACACACACTCTCTGCTCCCCTCCACCGGCATACCTCCCCCATCTCAAGGCAGAAGAATCTATAGGGGTTATTTTGCACAGAAATGCAAGTACCAGGTGCCAAGAGTATGCCCAGCCTCCTCCTAAACTTAATGCCAATTCCCTCCTGAAGGAGGAGGAATGCAGTGATATCAGCACCGGGGACAAGAGGACAGCGAACACCACGGCGGCGCTTGGAGTTTACAGAGAAGCAACCCCGGCTCCACCACCACTACCCCTGGCACCAGCCCCCACCTCCGCCAACAGATACACACACACACACACACACACACACACACACCCCACACACAAACCACTCTACTCCCCCCGCCCCAACACACAACACAAACCGAGTTCCGGATCTCCCCACCAACACCGGTATTGCAGCAAGTCTGTCTGCACACTCCTGCATGCAGGACCCAACCTGGGCGCAGAGCCGGGAGGGCAGAACGCGCCCCGCAGGACTTGGAAATAAGCCCGGTTCCGTCCAGAATCCGAGCGCTCCTTACTCCACCAACCACCCTAGAGCCCGGCGGCAGAAAAGAGGGGGCGCGAGGGGCCAGGGAACCCTTCTCCTACCTTGCAATGAGAAGAGGGACAGGAAGAAGCCCAGCACCCAGACGCTGTGCAGCCAGTAGGTCCTCATGTCTCCGCCGCGCTCGATGCTCCCTCGCGCGCTCCGGCTCTCGCCTCTTCCGCTCGCGCTCTCTCTAGTAAAACGCGTCGCCCGTTTCCCTCGGTTTCCCTCTGGGCTCTCCCGGCTTGGGCAACCCGGACAGACCAAGCTCCTGCCGCACGACGGCCGGATCCCAGAGCAGCCTTGGTCTCCTGTTCGAGAGCGCGAGCCAGGGACAGGGATGGACGCTCGTAGCCTGTGCCTGGTGTAAACACAGCGAGCCCCCTTCTCCCTCAAGCTCTCCCGCTCTCCTCCTTCCTATCCTCCTCTCCCTCACTCCCCTGCAGCTCCAACTAAATGCGATGTACTTAAACAAGCAGCGCCTTATAGGACCGCGAACCCAGCCGAAAAGGCCCCGCTACTGCCATCTAGTGCTCACATCCCGGCATAGCCGCGGCCCTGCGTTTGCTTGTGTGTCTGCGAGGTCCATCCAACGCCGCCAAAATGCCCTTTGCTCTCAGCGCAGACAGGTAAAGCTCTTGCCTTCTCAAATCCTTGACTTGACCTTGTTGTCCCAAAGCTCCCGATTTTCTCCTTTGCAAGAGGAAATGCTTGGAACTTAACTACTCTCACATTTTCATTACCCCGTTGCTCCTTCTCCCTGCCCTTTGAAATCTCCCTTCTCTCTCCAACAACCCTGTGGAAATGCTCCTCCAAATGTCACCGTGACTTCCACCTCAAAAGTCCAAAATGGTCTTTTGAAGCTTCGTTCCACTTCACTTTTAGGTTGCATTTCACAATATTTACCATTCATTTTTACTTGATTTCAAAGTCACTGGGTCAAAACAGTTCTCCTGCTTCTGACCTCTCCAGGAGCCCTCTGGGTCGTTTGCTCTTCTTTGTTTATACCTTCTGTAATGTTTTCTTAGTAATATTTTTCCCTAAATTTAAGTTCTTTGGAAATAAAACACATCTGCTCACGTTACTCCAAAATACAAACCTCCATTAATCTCCAACTTAGCCCTGGGCTTAGACTTCCCGTCTGGGTACCAGTTGGGTGAGTGGTCAGAGGGCTTCCTCTTCAGAGCACTGACTGGAATTCAGGAAAGCTGGGTTTCAGTTCTACCACTGTGGTCTTCACTTCCTGGTGATCTTCACCTAGTCACTCAATCTCTGAACTTCATTTTATTCCATCAGTGAAATTACAGAGCTGAGGAAGATCTACTCACTTTAGCACTACTCTGACCCATTTCCTTAGTAGGGGTCTTTATTTCTCACTTCCCATCCCGGGATTTCTACAATAGCTACCTAACTGATGCCTTTCCTCCATTCTCAGCTGTAATCTATTCTATACATTACCACCAGGTTAATCTTCTAACAGTTCCTTTAAGATTATCACCTGCTTTGAGTTAAATGGCTCCCTATGGTTGTCTGGATACTTAATTAGAACCAACTGGGGATTTTAAAAACCTATTGATACATGACCTGAACCCAGACCAATTCAATCACCATTGTTAGGGTGGAGCCCTGGGATCAGCAATTCTTTTTAAAGATCTCAGGTCATTTTAATCTGCAACCAGTGCTGATAAACACTGGCCTATCACATTAAATTCAGATTCTTCATTTTTTATTTAAGGTCCACTAAAATAAAAATCATTCATCTTTCGTTTAACAGTTCACATTCTATTTTTCTATCTCTCAGGTTCCCCTATCTTGTTTTTGTCCCATGTACTTCCTTTATCTGCTCCTTGTTTGTCTCTAAGAAGGCAACTTGCATGTGGACAGAGCATGGACTTTGAAGCTAGAACTGAGTGGATTTAAGTCCTACCTTACTTGTAACAAATTGTGCAAATTGTGAGACCTTATATAAATCTCAAAGGGCTTTTGTGAGTTTGACCCATGAGTATTTAATAAATAATGTCTAGTGGTATTATTTTTCAATGATCAGCCAAGATTTCTTCAATGTTAATGTGTATCTTAGTAAGGTTTCTCAAAATGAAATTGATCTAAGGTCTGAAATGCAACAGAATCACTTAGTATACAAAATAAAATTTCAGATAACTTAATCACACACACACACAAAAAACCCTAGTGTAATTAATATGTTTGGATGTTGGGGTCGCGGAACCTGCGTTTTACTAATATCTCTAGGTGATTCTTGTACCCTCTGATGATCAGGAAACATTGTTTATGAACCAGGAAGTGTTAAGAGTTGTAAGAAACTGTTACACTCCTCTATTCCAGTTTCTCAACCTCAGCACCACTGGCATTTGAGCCAGATAATTATTTCTTGTGTGGGACTGTATTGCAGGATGTTTAGCAACTTCCTTGGCCTCCATCCACTAGATACCATTAGTACCCTCCTTCCCCTAAGATATGGCAACCAAAATATCTCCAGACATTTTATATGTCTCCTATGGAACTAATACCCGCCCCCAGCTACTCTCATGGAGAACTACTTATAGAGTCTAAGCCCCATTATGAGACAAGGAAACAGAGTCACAGGGAACTGAAATGACTTGCAAAGTTATATAGTTTAGATTTGGATTTGCCACAGCCAAAAAGTGTGTTGCATCAAACTTTGTGATCTCCCTATATTATGTTTAGAATGGCTTCCAAATTTTTTTTTTTAATTAAGAAAGTACGCTTTGGTTTTACCTTTTATGTTTTTCCTTTTATTTATTTGTACATATTTATGAAGTACATGTGCAATATTTTACATGCATAGATTTTGTACCGGTCAAGTCAGAGCTTTTAGGATATTCATCACCTGAATAACTTACATTGTATCTGTTAATTAATTTCTCATCATCCATCAACCTCCTACCCTGTCATCCTTCTAGGTCTCCATTGTCTATCATTCTACTCTCTATGTCCATGTGTAAACATTTTTAATACCCACTTATTTGACTTTCTGTTCCTGACTGGTTTCACTTAAAATAATGGCCTCCATTTCCAGACATGTTGTGCAAAATTTATTATTTCATTCTTTTTTATGGCTGAATAGTACTACAATGTACTACATTTTATTTATCCATTCTTCCATGAATGGACACTTAGTTTGACTCCATATTTTTGCTATTGTAAATAGTGCTGTGACAACCATAAGAATGCAAGTATCTTTTTGATGTATTCATTTCTTTTCCTCTGGGTAGATACCCAGTGATGGGATTGCTGGATTGAATGGTAATTCTATTTTTAGTTCTTTGAGAAATCTCCATACTGTTTTCCATAGAGGTTGTGCTAATTTGCATTCCCACCAACAGTGTAGAAGAGATAGGTTTTTCCCCACATCCTCACCAACATCTGTTATATTTTGTCTTTTAATAACAGCCATTCTGACTGGGGTAAGATGATATCTCATTGTGATTTTAATTTGCATTTCTCTGAGAATTAGGGAAGATGAGTACTTTTTGTAAACATGTTGGCTGTTTGCTTGTCTTCTTTTGAAAAGTATCTATTCATGTCTCTTGCCCACTTTTTAATGGAATTATTTGTGTGGTTTCTTGGTGAGTTTGACTAAATTGTATATTCTGGATTTTTGTCCCTGGTCAGATGAATAATTCGCAAATATTTTCTCCTATTCTATAGGTTGTCTGTTCACTTTGTTGATAATTTCTTTTGCTGTGCAGAAGCTTTTTAGTTTAATTAAGTTCCATTTTTCTATTGTTTTTTTTTGTTGTTGACTGTGCTTTTGAGGTCTTAGTCATAAATTCTTTGCTTAGACCAATGTCCAGGAGAATTTTCCCTAGGTTTCTTCTAGTGTTTTTATAGTTTAGAGTCTTATGTTTAAGTCTTTAATCCATCTCAAGTTGATTTTTGTGTATGATGAGACACAGGGGTCCAGTTTCATTCTTCTGCATATGGCATTCCAATTTTTCTATCACCATTATTGAAAGGGTGCCTTTTTCCCAGTGTATGGTCTTGTTAGCTTTGTCAAAGATCAATTGGCTGTAAATATGTGGCTTTATTTCTGGGTTTTCTATTCTGTTCCATGGGTCTATGTGTCTATTTTTATACCATTACCATGTTATTTTGGTTACTATAGCTTTGTAATATATTTTGAAGTCAGGTAATGCAATGCCTCCAGCTTTGTTCTTTTGGCTTATGATTGCTTTTGCTATTCAGGCTATTCTTTGATTTCATATGAATTTTAAGATTGTTTTTTCTAATTTTGTGAAAAAATGACATTTTGATAGGGATTGTATTGAAACTGTAGATTTCTTTAGGCAATATGATAGTTTTAATGGTATTAATTCTTCTGATCCATGAGCATGAGGTGTATTTACATTTGTTTGTGTCATCTATTAATACAATTTCTTTCCTTAGTGTTTTATAGTCTTCCTTGTAGATATCTTTCACCTCCTTAGTTAAATTTATTCCTCAATTTTTTTGTAGTTATTATAATTTCTCTCTTTATTTCTTTCTCAGCTGATTATAATTGATATGTAGAAACAATACTGCTTTTTGTATGTTGATTTTGTTTCCTGTGTCTTTAATGAATTCATTTATCAAATCTATGAGTTTGTGTGTGTGTGTGTGTGTGTGTGTGTGTGTGTGTGTGTGTGTGTATTTGGAGTCTTTAGGTTGTTCTAGATATAGGATCCTATCATCAGAAAACCAGCATAATTTGACTTCCTTTTTTCCAAGTTCGATGTCTTTTATTTCTTTCTCTTACCTGAGTGCCCTGGCTAGGATATCCAGTACTATGTTGAGAAGGAATGAAAGTGGGTATGCTTATCTTCTTCCAGGTCTCACAGGAAATGCTTTCAACTTTTCCCTGTTCAATATGATGTTGGCTGTGGGTTTGTCCTATATAGCCTTTATTATTTTGAGGTATATTCCTTCTATGACTAGTTTATTGAAGACTTTTATCATAAAGGGATGTTGAATTTTATCAAATGCTTTTTTTCTGTGTCTATTGAGATAATTATATAATTTTTTTCCTTAAATATGTTTATGTGATGCATCACACTTACTGATTTGTGTATGTTGAAGCATCCTTGCATCCCTGGTATAAAACCCACTTGATCATGGTGTATTATCTTTTTTATAAACTATTGTACCATTTACCATGATTTTGTTGAGGAATTTTGCATCTATGTTCATCAAGAATATCAGTCTATGGTTTTCTTTTGTTCTGTCCTTGTCTGGTTTTATTATCAGGGTGATATCGGCCTTATAAAATGAGTTAGAGAGAAATCCCTCCACCTCTATTTTCTCAAATAGTTTCAGGAGGATTGGTACTAGTTCTTTGTACATTTGGTAGAAGTTGGAATTTGGCTATAAATCCATCTGTTCCTGGGATTTTCTTTCCTGGAAGACTGGTGTTGTTGTTGTTGTTGTTGTTAAGCAATGGGGTCTCTTTTTCACACAGGCTACAGTGCAGGTGTGATCATAGTTCACTGTAGCCTCAAACTCTTGGGGCTAAAGCAAGCCTCCCACCTCAGCCTCCCAACTCTCTGGAACTTCAGGTGCATGTTACCACATGTGGCTAATTTTTTTTCCATTATTTTTAGAGCTGGGGTCTCACTACATTGCCCAGGCTGGTCTTGAACTCCTGGTGGGAGTTTAGTTCTCTCAAGCAATTCTCTCACCTCACACACCTGAGTAGGTGGGATTACAAGTGTGAGCCACCATGCCCAGCTGTTGGAACACTTGTTATTGATTCAGTCTAGCTGCACATTATTGGTCTGTTCAACTTTTCTATTAGTGTTTCTCCATGATTCATACTTGGAAGTTTATATGTTTCTAGGAATTAATCCATTTCCTCTAGGTTTTCAAGTTTGTGAATATATAGTCATTTATAATAGTCTCTGATGATCTTTTTTATTTCTGTGGTATCAGTTGTAAAGTCTCCTTTATCATTTTTGATATTGTTTATTTGGTTTTTCTCTGTTCTTTTTTTGGTTATTCTAGCTAGAAGTTTATCAATTTTATCTTTTCTACGAACCAACTTTTTCTTTCATTGATCCTTTGTAATTTTTTTTTTAATCTCTGTTTTATTTAGTTCTGTTCTGATCTTTGTTATTTTTCTTCTGCTAATTTTGGGTTTGGTTTGTTCTTGCTTTTCTTATTCCTTAAGGTACATTGTCAGATTGTTAATATGTAATCTTTCTACTTTTTTGATGTAGGCATTTAATGCTATAAAATTCCCTCTTCTCATTGCTTTTTCTGTATCCCTTAGGTTTTGATATAATGTGTGTCCATTTTCACATTTTTCGTAAGATTTTTTCGTTTCCATTTTAATTTTTCCATTGACCTAATTATCATTCAGGAGCATGTTGTTTAATTTTCATGTATTTGTATAATTTCCAAAGTTCCATTTGGTATTGCTTTCTAGTTTTATATTCCATGGTGGTGCAAAAGATAGTTGATAGGATTTCTATATTTTTAAATTTGTTGAGACTTGTTTTGTGGCCTGAAATGTAGGCCACATTTCATCTTGGATAATGTTCCATGTAATTATGAAAAAAAGTGCATATTCTTCAGTTTTTGGATAGAATGTTCTGTAAATGTCTGTTAAGTTCATTTGGTCTACAGTCCAATTTAAGTCCAATGTTTCCTTATTGGTTATATCTGTCTACATGATCTGTCTAATGGTATAAGTGAGGTGTTGAAACCCACACTATTTTTATATTGTTGTATATCTCTCTATTTAGGTCTAGTAATATTTGCTTAATGAATCTGTGTGTTCCATTTTGGGGTGCATATATATTTAGAATTGTTATGCACTCTTGCCAAATTGATCTCTTTATCATTATATAATGACGTTCTTTGTCTTTTTTTTTTTTTTTACTATTTTTAACTTAACATCTGTTTTATCTGGCATAAAAGTAGAAGTATAGCTACTCCTGCTCACTTTTGGTTTTCATTTGTATGAAATATAAATTTCCATCCCTTTAGTTTCATTCTATATGTCTTTACAGGTAGCATGAGTTTCCTGTAAGCAGCGTATAACCAGAGCATTTTTTTTAAATCCATTCAGCCACGCTATATCTTTTAAGTGCAGTATTTAATTCATTTACCTTCAAGGTTAATATTGATATGTGAAATTTTGTTCCTGTCATGTTATTAATTATTTTTGAGTTGTTTTATAAATTCTTTCTTTCTTTCTTTTTGTCTGTTGTGGTTATCTGAAATTCTGTAGTGATAGCAGTGAATTCCTTTCTCTTCCTCTTTTGTGTGATTGCTTTACCAGTGAGTTTTATACTTTCATGTGTTTTCATGATGGTGAATGTTGTCCTTTTGCTGCCAAGTTTAGGATTCCGTTGAGCATTTCTTATAGGGCTGGTCTAGTGGTGACAAATTCCCTCAGCATTTGCTTGTCTGGGAAAGATGTTATTTCTTCTTCATTTATGAAGGTTAATCTTGCTGGAAGTAGAATTCTTGGCTGAGATTTTTTTTTTTTAATTTCAGCACTTTGAATATGTCACCCCATTCTCTTATGGCCTGTAAGATTTCTGCTGGAAAGTCCACTGTTGACCTAATGGGGTTTCCGTTGTAAGTAACTAGATGCTCATCTCTTGCTGATGTTAGAATTCTCTCTTATACTTTGACTTTAGATTACAGTGTACCATGACAGAGTCCTTTTTGCATTGTATTTGCCTGGAAATTGCTGAACCTCCTGTATCTGAATGTCTAAATGTTTTGCTAGACTCGGGAAATTTTCATCTGTTATGTTGTTAAATAGGTTTTCTAAACATTTTGGTCTCACTTCACCATCAAGAACACACATAATTCATAAATTTGGAGGCTTTATATAGTCCCAAACATCTCAAAGGCTTTGTTCATTTTTTTTTTCTTCATTATTGTCTCATTGGATCATTTCAAAAGACTGGTCTTCAAGTTTTGACATTCCTTTTTTCTGCTTAGTCTAGTTTATTGTTGAGAATTTCAGATGTATTTTATATTTCCATCAATGAAGTTTTCAGTTCTGATTTTCTGAGTTCTTTGTATTGGTTTTCAGATTTCTCTTGCATCTCATTGAGCTTCTTTAAAATCAATATTTTGAATTCTTTATCTGAGATTTTGAGGATTTATTTTGACTAAGATCTATTGCTGGAGAATTATTATATTCCTTTAGTGGTGTCATATTGCCTTGTTTTTTTAATGTTTCCTGTGCCTTTAAATTGATTTCTGTACCTCTGGTGTAATAGTTGCTACTTATTATTTTTTATTTTATTTTCACTAGGGGGAAATTTTTCCTGAAGATGTGACTATAATATTGTTTGAGTAGAGCCCCTTGGCTCTGTTTCTAGGTTTGTGGAATAGTAAAGTCTCTGTATTTCTTTGGCTATAAACAGCATTAGTGGTAATTGTGGTTTCCTTGGTGATATGTGAGGATGTGATTATTGGTGGAGGCTGTGGTGAAGTTGTGCTGGGGACTGGAATGCCAGATGGACCATCTTCAGGTTTCAGTGGTAGCAGTGGTAGGCCAAGCATGTCTATCCTTTGCCCTGGGGCAGCATGCACTGGTATCTGTGTTGACATCTGGTATCTGTGTTGGGTGACTTTCTCAGGTGCTGGTTGTATAATAGTAGTGGTGTACTGGCAGAAGAGTGGGCTCTCGAGACCTGGTCAGCCATCATGGCATGGACAAAAGCCATATCAGTGATGATGAAATGCTCTCCTGGGTCCCAAACCCTGTGTGCTTTGTTGGTAGTAGTTGCTATGAGCTGTGCAGGCCCACCTCAAGGCCAGTAGGTGGCATTTGCAGATTGGAGCTGGCTGAGGTGGTAGCAGTAGGGTATTTATGCCCAATCTCAGTCCCCCAGCAGGAGTACTCAGGATCCTGAATCTCCCACTCTGTTTGGGGGTTGGGTGTGGGGTAGGGCTGAAGGTGGCCAGAGCCAGACCAGGTGAGTTGGCACTCAGTTCTGCCAAAGGCAAATGCTTCTGCCAGCTGTGACAGGCAGGAGGCATGGTGATCCTCTGGGGCCTGGTGAAATGCTTAGGAGAGCAGCAACTGCCACTGCACTGAGGTCCTGCCACAGGGAGGGTGGAGCCAGTCTCAGTGGCCATGGCCTTGGCCAGTGGGTGGGGGACTTGCATTCTTCTTGAATCCCCATCCCAGCAGGGCTTTCTCCCTGTCCTAGGTGTTCTCTCAGACCTGGGAGATCCTGCCTAGCCTGAAACTCAGTCCAAGGCCATAGGAACCCCTGCCCAGCCCAAGACCAAGCTCCACGGCAACTCCCAGTCTACTCAATTCTCAGGGGTAGAGGCCTGTTCCAGCACTGCTGGCTTCAATCTTGAGTGTGGGAGCCCACATCCCCCTCACACCCCACTTCCACAAGCAGTAGCCCAGGCTTCCCTAATGCCTAGGACTGGCAATGCTGGTTCCCAGGAACACACACACTTTGTTAACAGCTAGGAAGGAGAATGGCATCTTGCTATAGCCTCCTAGATTTCAGGATGGGCATGGGACCCAGGACATTGTCCCCCTTGGGAGCAATTTTTTCTCAGTTTCTTGACCACTTCCTAAGTTAGATGTAGGGCTTGGTAGGGTTAAGGTGCTCTTCTGTGGCCTGGATTGTACAATTCCCTGATGGGAAAACAGAAGGATACTCACTCACCCTTTTCTGTACTGAAGAGTCACTCCCAGTTCCAGCCAAGCAGATTGACTGTTCCTTCTTCTTCCTAGTTTTTGGAGTTTTCTTTTGAATCCTCATATTTCCTCCTCAACAATGTACTCAAAGTGTGATTGTCTACTATTTTGGCTCTTCTGGGTGGATGCAGCATTTTTGAAATGCTTCTAGTCAGCCATCTTGGAAAAAAAATAGGTTTGTCCCCCAAATTCTTTAAAAGTTATCCTAAAATTTTTCTTGATGCCTAAATTAGACGTTTGCCTGCAACATATACTGTAATACTGTATTAGCTATAATATCTTTCTATTTGTTTTCGTGTTGCTTTAAGGAATCAATCTCTAAATAATTCCTATGTCTATATCATGTTTTTCCATGATCATAAACACCACTGATCATAAACACCACTTCCAATTATTACAGAGACTAGCAGGGTGCTAGATTCAGGGCAGACCTTTAGTGAAGGTAGCTAGCAATTGAATAAATACTTGTGTATGTGGGACCAGAGAGCGCTTATGCATTCATATATCAATTATCCAAATATACTTATCAAAGTTGTCTTAGATGTAATATATACTTAGAGACTTTTTTCATAAATATTCTTTCCTAGGGGAAAGAATGTATCTGAAGCTATTTCTGCCCATACCCTTCACTTTAGTTCATGGGCACTATTTATAACATAGAAAAGTAATTCTCAAATTGACTGGACAAAATCAATTTTAATCTGGATATGGATGGGGCTACAGGCCAGTCTGATACTCTCCAGAGTTCAGGAAACCTGAACTTGAAAACTTGAAGGGGTGTGTGTGTGTGTGTGTGTGTGTTTTCTTGACATTTTCTGAATGAAAAATTTGCCCAGATTCTGGAAGTTCAGGTTATATAATAGTGTTGATGGCATTCTCTTTAATATCATGATGGAAGGCATACCTCTATATATATGATTTGTATAAATAGGTAGAAATTATGTAACTCTCTATCATGACTATAGTTCTTCAAAGCTAATTTTGGTTACAAATTTACACAAAGCATAAGAAAAATAAATCATAGACATAGAAATTCTTTCTTACTTTTTGCCTAAGGACATTTTATTCTCTTCCTCACAGCTGCCTTCCACTACAACAAAATCTCAAAGTTTATAAAGCCTGTCAACTTCCATTGCTAATTCTCAGTGATGGGATTGTAATTTGCTCTGGGAAGCTTTCCTGTGTTAAGTCATTTGCATTCTATAGAATGATTTGTGTACTGATGAGTCCAGGAATTCCTAGAAGTCCTCTCCACTGCCCCCACTTTCAGTTGGATTCTCTCCTTCTGAGTAGAAGAAGCCAAAAGGAAAAAAAAATACCTTTCACTGTAAGTGAAATTAAGTTTATGTCTGTAGAGGTACCTTTGTCCAGAGACCCCTAATGATGCTAATGCTATACTGGGGCACTGAGCCAAAATAGAAAAGATTATTTTTTTAAAAGATAAATTGCCTATGTTTTCCTTTCCTACAGTAGAGTTTTTTTCCCCCTCTTTAAACTAGAGAACTATCATCCTGTAGCGATATACAACTGCCATTCATTCCTGCCTGTATTATACTCTACTTGACTTTAGGCAAGAGAAGGTGATATGCACCATATCTCCCATAATAGGCTTTGAAATCTGGCCTATGGGTTTCTTTTGACTGTCCCAATGCCTGCCAGAGCAGTTTTCACAGATCTTGGAAATGGCTACATAATTTATGTGGAATCACGAAATGAACAAGAATGTAAATTTTGTGGGCATCTGAAATAAAATAAGTCTAATTCCAGATTGAAAAGCCTAGAGTGGGTAATTGTTCTCATCTAATAATAATATCTTGTGGTCATAAAACTACTTCACGTGCACAGTCTCATTAATACAGCAATGGAGAAAATTTCACAAGGTAGGAATTTATCTTCTTGCCTTTGAATTATTTTATCCTGAAATTTTACAGCTAAAAAAGGAAACACTGTAATTTGATGTGTCAAGAAACCAAACAGTAGAGCTTCAAGTGAATGACCACCAGTGCTTGAAGGGACTTGAGATGAGACGATGTGGTGTAGAAGAAAAATGTGTCTGAAACATCAGACAGATATGGGGTTTTCTACTCAACTCTGTGGCCCTAAGTAAATAACCTAACTTCTCTGAGCTTTTGTGCTTTTCCTAAGGGTATTAGGAGGATTTACTGACATTAGGTATATAAACCTCTAACATATGTTAAGTCCTCAATGAAAGTTTGTCCATGCCAGCCTCAAACACCACCACTCATCCTTGCCTTTCCTAATCTCATCCCCTCCCCAAATTTTACAAGAAATATTAAGGCCTCTGAAACTCACACAGTGTGTCCAAAGCCATACAACTAAACAAAAAATATAGAACTCAGTCCTTCTGATTCCTAATACCCTATCTCGGTATACAACTAAAGGTAAGGTTTCCCACCAAACTCTTTCATAAAATAACACTTTTTCTCCTTTAGATGTTATAATTTTTGAACTACTTACATAAACCTAAAGAAAAACCTTGGCGTTTAAAATATGTAAGGACTGGTTAATTTTAATACACCCTGGGGTCATTTGAGTGAAGACATTAAAGCTTAGCCAAAGAAGAACTTTTGCTGAGGTGGGAGGTTTACAGGTGACAGAAATAAAGAGGTATAATATCCCTCTTTGAACCAAAATAACTTTTTTTTTGCCTTAAAATATCCCCATTTGCAATTGAAAGGAAAATAAACTATTCTGGCTTAAGAAATTGCTTTTGCCATTAGGATGCAAATGGCCAAGCAAATTTGTTGCCCAATAAATCTTTTGGGGCATTATATAGACATAGTCTTAGAATTTGTAAAGCCTAAGCTATAAAAGCAAGTAACATAAAAAAAGAAGAAGCTATAAATTCCAAATCTAGATGACACTTTTGTATGTAAAGCTCAGGAAGGCAAAACACACTCTTAAGAACAAGAAATTACAGGACCCAGTTGCAGTTAGAAAGGCTTCTGGTTTCTTCCCTCTTGTTCCTTCTGTTTATATTGTACTTTTAGCAATTAATGGGGTGCCATAGAAGGACCTGCTGACCTGAATTGAGCAATGTGTATTAGAAATTCCATTTCTTTATCCTCAGTCCCTGTGTTAATTCCAGCTCAAGATGAAACCCTAAGAACAAACCGAACATGTAAGAAAGTTTTTTCATGTATTTATTTTTTATATCATTGTATATTTTTTATTTCAGCATATTATGGGGGTACAAATGTTTAGGTTACATATACTGCCCTTGCTCCCTCCTCCCCACCGAATCAGAGTTCCAAGCATGTCCATCCCCCAGACAGTACGCATCGCACTCATTATGTATGTATATACCCATCCCCTTCTCCCCTCTCCCATCTGCCTGACACCTGATGAATGTTATTCCTATATGTGCATTTAGGTGTTGATCAGTTAAAACCAATTTGATGGTGAGTACATGTGGTGCTCATTTTTCCATTTCTTGAGATACTTCACTTAGTAGAATGGGTTCCAGCTCTATCCAGGATAACACAAGAGGTGCTATATCACCATTGTTTCTTGTAACTGAATAGTACTCCATGGTATACATATACCACATTTTATTAATCCACTCATGTATTGATGGGCACTTGGGTTGTTTCCACATCTTTGCAATTGTGAATTGTGCTGCTATAAACATTCGAGTGCAGATGACTTTTTTATAGAATGTCTTGTTCTTTTGGGTAGATGCCCAGTAATGGCATTGCTGGATCAAATGGTAGTTCTACTTGTAGCTCTTTGAGGTATCTCCTTATTGCTTTCCACAGAGATTGTACTAGTTTGCAGTCCCACCAGCAGTGTATGAGTGTTCCTATCTCTTTGCATCCTTGCCAACATTTATTGTTTTGGGACTTTTAGATAAAGGGCATTCTCACTGGAGATAAAATCAAAACTGTGGTTTTGATTTGCATTTCCCTGATGATTAAAGATGTTGAGCATTTTTTCATATGTTTGTTGGCCATTATTCTGTCTTCTTTTGAAAAGTTTCTGTTCATGTCCTTTGCCCACTTTTTGATAGGGTTGTTTGATTTTTACACGGCATGGTAACAAGTTCCAAAAAATTGTCCTCATACAAAAAGAGATTTCATACCTTTCAAACATTATCTCTCACTACACTTCCACAGACACCTCATCTTCTAGTCAAATTATTTACTAATCTCTCCACAAATCTTAAGCTATTTTCTCATTTTGCTCAAGCCACCCACTTGTCTCACCATTTGTGTTTTTTCAAACCGTGTGTCTACTTATCAGAATCCTTCATACCTTACATTCAAGGAGTACCTTCTCTGATACATCCGTGAGACAAGGATTTATCTGTTTTATTCACCACTGTGTTCTAGGGACTAATCAAAGTTCCTGGTACCTAACAGGTATTTGTAAATGTATTAATATCTATTGGATAAAGAAATAAGTCCCTTCTGGAAATGAAAGCCTGCTATGCTTTTGTAAAATTCATACGATAAGTCCTTGGCTATAGTTGCATGTATAAGTAGTGTACCTTTACTATTCAATTGCAAGTTCACTGAAGGCAAAGACCATGTCAGTAAATGTAACCACTACATCCTTTAGTATTATTTTAAGCATGTACCTACAATAAAATTAATGAACTAATACATAAAAAATGCATTTAACTTGAGAGTTTGAGAAGATCCACCCAAACTGTATTAACCAGAAATAAGTACTTACTGAATTTGAACAAATTCAAGGGTAAATCGAGAATAAGAAGCCTAATCTAGCCATGTGAGAGTAAGTGAGTTTTTAATAGTCTATTAAGGAGGATAATTATTTTTCTAAATATGTATATATACATTCAATACTTTCTTTTAACTTAGAACTTACAAATATACATTCGTTTACCACTATTTTGATGTAAACCCAAGGCCCTCTCTTTGAATAGGCCCATTAATTTTTTTAACAAAAAACTTTAATATACCTGTGAAAAATCTGAGTATGGAATTTCTTTCAGATTGTTATAATTTTCCATGGGTCTTTTATAGTTATCTCTCCTCCTCTCTATTTCAGCAGCATATTTTTTAGTTAACCATTAACAAATACTTCCAAAGCATTCAACATAACTTTCACTGAAACACCAACTTTTTCTTCTTGCTCTCATTGTTTGTTTTAAATAGCAATTAGTTAAAATATGTAATTACAATAGATTGTAAAGCTGGCATAAATATACTTGGAAAAAAATACTTAACACCTGATAAACATAATTTAGCTGATAGAAGAAGAAGGACATGGAGTGCTAAGGAGGTCTACTCCTCACACAGCCCTCAGTCAGAATAAAAGAAACATAGTGTTGGTTAATTGGCAAATTGGATAAGAGATCTCCTGTAACACAAATCGAGATAATTGCCACCATATACTTGTAATCTCAAAATGCATAAAAATATTACTATCTCGTTTTATAACAACTAAAAAGGAATTCCTATACAAACCTCAGATGTATTCCCAAATATAGAATTTTGTTAACAAACAGGTGCCTATATTTGTCCATCCATAAAATATACCTAAGCTTACTGTTGGTTGTAAAAATAATGAATTCTTGTTAACATAAGTGTCATACATATTCATTTTATTTTTATTATTTTAGGAATGAAAGAAGGCTATG
Source organism: Lemur catta (assembly GCF_020740605.2). NCBI lineage: Eukaryota > Metazoa > Chordata > Mammalia > Primates > Lemuridae > Lemur > Lemur catta. Next base: position 226,723,723 of record NC_059128.1, on the reverse strand, counting down.
GATAATTTAAGACATAGGTAGTTCTTGACTACGTGTCATTGAGAAAGAAAGAGGAATAAAAAATTGTGATAAATACCTAAGAAATAGAGATAGATGACACATGACCAGTGTTCTCATAAAGATTTATGATTTAGTGGGAAAAACAACAATACAATAAATCAATTAACAGTAATGTAAAAGAAGGGATAGGAAATATCATTATGCTAGTTTAGGCTAAAAAGTACATATGCAGATAAAGTCCCAGCACATTTCTGTATTCCTTGGCCAGGTGCTCTGGTCAGGCTGCCACAGTTCTGCATATAACACAGTCACAACCCCAGGCATTGTTTGTAATAAGCATTTGTATTCTTTCTCTTTAGCAAAGACTCCCTTGGACACCTTCCTGTCAGACAGCCAAGATTTCTCTGGGTGCTTTTAGAGCAGGGCAGGCACAGGCATTGGTATCTGTAATTATGTTAAATGCATCAAGCACACAACTTTTATCAGTGACTTCTGATGCAATAAATATGTTACTATTCACGAGTCTTTCCATGTATATAACTATACATTTTTTATACTGTGTATATGTGTGTGTATTTGGGGGTATAATGTAGTGTACGAATTGCATTTGTTTTTGAGAAATCATCATTTATCATTTATTAGTCCAGAACTTCTCTCAAGGTCAAGGACTGCCGAATGTCCAGAAATGAGATTTCTCATGGATGGGCGCCGTGGTCTATCAAGAGCTTGATGAATGTTCTCACATATGGCCAAACTCAGATAGACTGAGCAGACTGGATTCATGTTCCTTATTCACCTGTTATCCGGTAACTGGCAGATCTCATCCCAGTTTTGGTTTCTGATCTTTGCTCTTTCAAATTTTGCTTTAGGGCCACCATTATTTTTCTGGTTCCTTTTGCTAGATTTCTTCCATATCCTCTGTCCCACTCTCACGTTTTTCACTATTCTCTCCTTTAACAGCTCTCTCTGGCTCTTGCTCACTCTCTTTGCTGTTCCTAGTGTGTATGAGAGTGTCATCTCTAAAGACTTGAACCCAATTTCATTTTAAATATGTGTGTGATACAGAATGGCCCAACTATTCCTTTGCTCTCTTTTGGTAAAGTAAGAGTAGAAGTTATGATTTAATCCTTCTTTATCTGTTTTCATTCCTCACATATTTACTTCTTTATTTCCAGTTTACTTTTTTCTTTGCATCATTTTTTTCAAAAATTAAAAAATGGTGAAAGTGTGACATATTAGATTATACCAAGATGTAATACCTTACATGGAAAGGAGGCTGCACATGACAGAGTTGCTACCCTTGCCCCAGATGTTTATTTTCCTCTATTTCTTCCCTCTCACTGTAGATCAATCTATAGCTAAGCTTATATTCATAAAAATTTTCCCTTACCACTAACTGTACTTATGGTGACCCTTCCTTCTTACCAATTCATATTACTACATCATTTGTCTCATTTCTTCACATTGCCCTTTTTATTATAGTATAGTCTTTCTTTCTATTTTAAAAGTTTTTATTATTTGAATTTGATCTCTCAATTATGGATCTGATATCATTTTAGCTATAAGGAAATAGAAAAATGAACAAGTCATACTTCACACCCCTCTCAGTTAGTTGTGACTTTTTGTGGACTACATTTTGTCCCTATCTGGACAATAAGCTCTATGATGAGAAAAATTTAATCATGATATTTAACACTCTATAGTGATTTGTCATAGAGTCATCCCTGAACAAGTTCTTACCTCAATAAAGTACTTATGAAATGCAGAAGCCATAGGAAAAAAGACCTAGGAATCTAAAAGAATAAATAATACAGATAGGAATCACAAAGTTTAGTACCCTGGTATCAGGACCCTGACACCCATCTGCTAACTTCACAGAGTGGGATAAAAATCAATTGAGTTATTTAATTATAAAATATTCTAATGACTTCCACACTTCCAAAGATGCCTTTCATCATCTCTCACTTTCATAGTTTGAGAAGTTTCTCTTTCAAACTGTACATATGTATTAATTAATAACTAACCTGCTTTCTTGCTTGTATTTATCAGACAAATATATAACTTAATATGCTTTAAGATAATCAAGAGCTACAAAATTATCCTTATTAGACTATTTTAAAATATTGTAAACAATCACAATTGCTAAAGTCATAAGCTCCCAGTGGGTCTAGGACCTCAGATTAGAAATACATTTTATAAAAATGCAAATTTATTATTTTATTATTTATTATTCTTAACAACATTAATAATAAACCATATCACTTGCTCATGAAGCCATTTTTAGTAACTTTGCCAGTTCTCATTGGTTTTGGATTTTTTTTTTAGAGACAGTTAATTTTTTTAAATGCTAAATTTTTTAAAAAGTGCTAAATAGATGACTAAAGAGGCAGGAAGGGCTCATAAATGTTTAACCCTTTTTCAATTATCTGTATTGTGTTGTTGAGAGGTCCTCTCTCTTGCTCTCCCATTGAAAAATTGCAAACTGATTGTGAGGCTATCGTCATTGAACTGCTAATAGACCAAAATATAGAGAAGCTTCTAAAATAGCAAAACACTTAAAAACTATTCCCCAAACATTACAAGTTACCCTAAATCTTAAACTAGACCTATTGTATTTCTTAGAAAATTACCAACAATGTTTGTCAACTAAGGTTTAAGAAGCTGTGAGCATCCTGTCTATAGATTTTTCTTCAAATTCAGAGAGGCTTATGCTTTGTCTTTTTGGTGGAAATCAGTTCTAGGATGATCCATGTTTGAATAAGAGTGAACTGGAATAAAATTCCAAAATATACTGAAGAGGAATTGAAAAGGACTAGATGTCTAATTGTGGGAAAGTTTTAAATGGGAAAAAGTTTCCTCTGTAAGAGAACCTGTTGCTTTTTGCTAGATTAAAGCTTCCTTTTAGTACACATATATCATGAGCAAACTTGGCATAAAAGTACAAGATAATTATGATTTCGTGCTATCCACTTCCACACTAATAACATTCAGGCCCGGGCTTTCTGAGGGGACTCTGGCTTTAAAAAAGCAATTGTTCATAATAATGTGTAAACATGAATTATGGTCCCTCCACCAACTCCCAAAATAAAAAGTAGACCCAGTTTGTAAAAAGTAGACCCAGTTTGTAAAAAGTAGCAGCATTGGTTATCCAAATTTAGTCATCTAGTTGACCCCAACAGATTCAGAAGACAATGGTGGACACTATCAATGTAGGGCCTCAGCAGGGGAATTATAATACTCAAATCCAGAGCAGACAAGTACTTCACTTAAAAGTAGCTATCTAAATTAGCATTTTAAAACATTTCCCTACATTAGAGTTAGACTTAACTGGTCAGTCTGGCTTTCAAGGTCATAGCAGCATTAGAAGAGAGAGAGTGAGATGGACACTGTTTTTAGAGTGTTGGTCAATACTGCATCTTCTGCTTTATTTTCTAGTGTTTATTTATATTGTGGCAAGGGTAAGGTTTCAGAAAGCTATTTGTATGGTGGTGTAAGGACCAGCTATTGAAACACATCTCATTTCCACTTAATCAAAAATGCCTTAGTAGAGTTGGAATTCAAGGATAGTTTTGAAGGAAAGAAGAAAGATGATTTGACTAAATCATTCCAATAGTTGAAGGAGACTACTTAGCCATCTGTTTTTATCTGAACGTATCCAGTTTAAGTTGGCACAAGTGGCTGCAATTGTTGATGAGAGCACTAGAGAGCCATGCTACTATGGAAACAATATCCTTGAGTTTACATTAAACCTTGCAGAGGTCTTGGCACCAAGAGTGACTGCCTAAAGCATGAAAGCAAGGAATCAGAGAATGCTGTCCAATAACTTTTAGTCCCTTCAAAGGGACGTTACTAATTGCTAGGGCATACATTTTGGCATATGCTCTATTGTAAAGCAGAAGTCATTGTATAGGCAAATGCATCCAAGTAAGGATTTAGTACTCTGATATTGCAGAAAGGAGTCTTGTGAAATATGTATTCCAGTCACTTACCTTCTTCCCAGAAATAAACTATGAGCAGATCAAAAAGAAAGCTAATCTATTATCACTTTTTTTTTAATTCACCTAGGGACCAACTATATAAAAAATTACAGAATGTATTCCTTCACATTTGAGGCAAGAAAATTCAACATGAACATCATTAAGCTCAAGGGTAAGTCTGAAAGGGATAGTGAACCTTCACTGTGGGTTCCCTGACCTCTAAATATAAAAGCTAGATTGTTACAGAAAAATATTTCAGCTATTCTTCATTACAGAGAGAGACAGATGCAGAGACAGAGACAGAGAGAGAGAGAATATCAATAACTTTCTTTTTCTTGTAACAATTTTAGTTGAAATATTTTTTAAAGAATTATAAGTTTAACAAAAATAAAAATGAGCAAAACTGAGAATTAAAAAGGATGAAATATATTGTCCCACAGACCTGCCTCTCAAATACAACATTCATGCTATTTTGGTATATTTTGTCTCTTTCTCTTTTAACCCTTTAAATATATTTGAGCAGCAACATTTTGCATTACTGAGGATTTAAATCACCCTTAATTTAATACAGAAGAAAGGAAGTACTCAGAAGGGAACATTGAATCCAGATGCAGTATATTTAAATCATCCTCATCTTTATGGGCCATACCTTACCAGATTCCATTTATAGCACTAGAAATTGTCACAATTAGAAGGGATCCCAGAGATGATCAATTTCAATTACCTCATTTTATATGAGAAAACTGATGTCCAAAGATGTAAAGTCACTTTCAGAGGTCGTGCAAATACTGAGTGGTTAATTTAGAAGCGGCACCATTTTCAAAGCAGCCAAGTGCCACCAATTTATTGATTTCGTTATATATGTTAAAACTACCTTCAAGTTTTTGTAACTAAAATGAATATGTTGCATTGAGTTGTTTTTTTCCTAGTCTTTCTACTAGCCTCAGTTTCCCTTCTCATAAGAAAGGCATTGTACCATGCACTGCATCCACTATTGCCCTCACCGAATAGAAATTCCCAACTGCTCTGCTCAGTTTTGACTTGGACAGGAGACATTGCCCTTCTTCATGCTCCTCCTTCCAGGCAAGATGCTCCATCCCAGGTCAGAGGGGAGAATTTACATATGTTCAGAACTGTTGAATGGCAAATTGTCAACAAGGGATAGATGAACTCATAGGAGGAGTAGGACCCCACATTGGAAGACATCTCAAACTTGAGTTCCTGCCCCTGCATTTTCTGGTCCAGTTTGGAAAATTCTCCTTTTCCCCCTACCCCAATGCACTCCATGTTGAGTTCCTTCACTTTTCCCATCTGTCCTCTCATATAATTTACAACTCTTTTCTACTCTTTACCCTTCCTCCAAACTCAGTCTTACTTGGATTCTTAGAGGAAAGACCAGACTAGAAACCCCTAAACATTTCCTCTTCTAACTCTTTGTTTCAACTTTGGTGTAGGGTGAAAGGCAAAATGCCAATAGGTTGTTAGAGTAAAAGGAGAGGGTAAAAAAACACAGGGAAATCTCAGATGTTATCTGTCAGAAGATTCTATTCAACCATAAGGAAGAAGCTAGAGTGGGAAAGGACATTATGGATCATTCCGTCCGATTACTTTTATAGATGAAGAAACTGAAGCTTAGAAAAATCAAGTTATTTATGTTTGTGCACGATCACACCCAGAAAGGTAGTTCCAGACTCAAAAAAAGAACCCAAGTTGCTGGTGTGTTTGACACTATATTTCACTTCTTCTAATATTAAGGCTCTGACTACTTCAGTGACACACAGGTGTCAATACTTCTGGCATATTAAATGATGTGATTTGAAATATGAATTACATTTGGGTGCATTTCTGTGTAGAAGTTCTTACGCTTCTAACATGCTCAGATCCATGTGAGGCCTGAGCCAACAGAATTTCCTACAGAATATGTGGCATCTTGTTGCAATGGTTGGTTAAAGACTTGCAATTCTCCCAGCATATTCATCTACATATCTGCTTGCTTTTGGAGAGCATGTCCTGCATGCTATAATAGTACTCATGAGTTTGCTGAATCCCAGTGCTTCCTAGAGAGCTACAGTGCAAATGCCAAGAATCAAACTGTGAAAGGGAAGGCCACCTTCATGAAAGAGAACATGTTCAAAATGGGCAAAGGAATAGAAGGATTCCAGAGACATACTGGAAGTATGCAAAATTGGTCTTATGGAGCTACCTCCAATTACCTTTTTTCTCTGCAACACCTACCAACCTCCCACATTGAGTTTATACTTGCTACAGTAAAGGTATGCATATCACTTAATATGTAATCATTTACAGTTGCATTAAAGTACATTTGGCCATTCCATTGCCCTCATTCCCAAAGACCATTCTACAGTCCTGCTCTCAGACATGTCAAGGACCTGCTTATGGTCTGCCCTATAAAGAACTCCAGTGGATTCCTTCCCTCAGAGCTGGATGTTCTCATTTTTCAGAGCCACAATATAGAATTTACTTTTAAAAAGTCATTCCCAAGACTTATTGGTCAAAACCTCTCCCTTATGGATTATTGCAAGAGCTTCCTAAACACTTATCTGTACCCCTGCCCCCAGCAGCTATTTTCTGCACAGTAGCCAAAGCGATCCCTTTAAAACATTAATCTGATCATGTTATACCCTGGCTGAAAGCACTGTAATGACTTTCCATCACTTTAGTATAAAATCAAAGTCCTCCACCTGATGTGTTCCTTCGTTACCTCTCTGACCGTATTTCTTTACACTCATCCTGTGTCTTTGAGCAGGAGCTTGCCTCAGGGCCTTTTCTGAGAGGGCTCCTCTGAAGGAAATGCTCCTGGGGAGCCACATGGCTTGCTTCTTCAACTCTTCATTGGCTGTGCTCAATTATTAATGTATCAGAGATATCTTCCTTTAATACCTTATCTAAAATAGCAGCACTCCACCCCTCTACCCTCACTTTGTGTTTTTTCCTTTGCTTTTGCTTTTATTTCCTAAGCCAACTTTTTACTATCTCATGTTATGTTATATATCTGTTAATTCAGTAACTATTTGAAACTTCCTGCTCCACAAGGACAGATGCTTTTTCTGTTGTTCCACTGTGTTAACTCTCAGCACCTAGTAGTTGCTCAACAAATATTAGTAAAGTGGATGGATAAAGGGTACTGTTTCTTTTAGGGTGATGCAGACCATTTTATGAGTATTTATATTGGTTGATACTTTCTTTGAAATGGTGTATCTGTGGTTTTTTTTTTTTTATTCTTATTTCAGCATATTGTGGGAGTACAAAAGTTTAGGTTATGTATATTGCCCTTGCCCTCCACGCCCCTGAGTCAGAGCTTCAAGTGTGTCCATCCCCTAGACAGTGCGCATCGCACTCATTATATATGTATACACCCACCCCCTCCCCCACCTACATCTGCCCAACACCTGATCAATGTTATTCCTAAATGTGCTCTTAGGTGATGATCAGTGAAACCAATTTGATGGTGAGTACATGTGGTGCTTATTTTTCCATTCTTAGGATAGTTTACTTAGTAGAATGGGTTCCAGCTCTTTCCAGGAAAATACAAGAGGTGCTATATCACCATTGTTTCTTATAGCTGAGTAGTACTCCATGGTATACATATACCACATTTTATTAATCCACTCATGTATTGATGGGCACTTGGGTTGTTTCCATATCTTTGCAATTGTGAATTGTGCTGCTATAAACATTCGGGTACAGGTATCTTAAGTAATTTGGAATTTCTAATAATGTGACAGAGTTTATGTTTAATCTATTTTACATACATAAGAATGGATGTAACTGACACTTGTAGTTACATCCCTTTCACATCCCTATATGCTTTCCTGAATGGGAGACAAAGGGTATGGTTAAGAGAGGCATACTGAAATTACAATCTTATTCACTGCTCATATATACCAAGGTCCACCCCTTGTAAGGGGCATATAACCATCCATCAAGTGTGTCCTGTCTATGAGACAATCTATGAGAAAAATAAAAATAAAAGATTGAAAGCCCCTTTTTCAAACAATAATTCATTGACCTCATGCTTGGTGTGAATATTGGCAATGAGGATTCTTCAAATCCATAGCCTGTTCAAAATTCTTGACCCATAAATATGGAGAACACTGCACTTTACATTTCTAAACTTAAGTAACATAATTTATCAAAATCACCTAATATGGTTCTTAACACATAGTATGTGTCCAGAAATGTTATTTTTCTTTTCCTCACCCTTACCATGATTTTTGTCATAGCTGTGATAGAGACAAAAGAAATGTTAGAAAGTTATAAGTATTTGAATTTGACATCTACCTTCCTCCTTGTGTCCTCATTATGCCAGACAGGGTCTTCCTTTGTTCAAAAAAATCCAGGTGATGAGCACAGTGGACAAAATATTAACAAAATAACTGATTTTATCTACTTGATAAACTGGTCTTAATAATAAAAGCCAAGGTGCAGTGGGGATTAGGAGGATCCAAATGTGTGTATAGAGGCAGGGTGAAAGGAGAGATTTATAGAGCTGTGAGATGAAGAGATGCTACTTGGGAGCAATGGGGAGTAGACAGTTGCCAGACAAGTGAAATAAATAGCAAGGGATTGGAAAAATGGCTTTCTAAAAATTTGAGAAGCATTCACCATTTGTGAAATTTTTGAGAAAGATTATAGTCACGATTCAAACTTCTCTTAATTAAACTTTTGTTGGCAAATTCTATTATTTTTTACTATAATTATTGTCTGAGGTCAGTTTTATAGCAAGAGCAAACCAACCTATCTTTCTCTGGCTCTCTCCCATGAGAAACTCAAATTTTTTAAGTTCCTTAGAATGTCTAGATGGAACATGGGTGGGCAATATAAAGTTGAACTTGGAAGGATTCCTGCAATTATCCTACATAAATCCAACTCGAACATAAAAGACAATTAAAGAGATTGGTTTGTAAGGACAAAAAGTTATAAAAACATAGCTTGTCTCTCTTTGTTTAGGCCTACAGAATCCTGACAAAACTATGTATAATATCTCACCGTTCAGTCCACCACCCAATAAATAAGGAAGCCAGGATAACTAAGATGATTCTTGCAGTAAGGGAGGGAAAAGGTGTGCAGGACCTGTATATAGAGGCTGAGGGAGAGTTTGTTTTTGAAGAGTTCACAGAGTTAAAGGAAAACGTAGAATATGCTATTTCTTTCTAACATTTTCTTTATTATACCCTTTGCAATGAGTTAGTTAGAGGTAAGTTTTAGGAGAGTCGAGTTTGCTTCTCTCTCTATGGAGCCTGTGACAATATCTAGCACAAAATACATGTTTGATGGATTAACTGATAGATGATTGAGTTAACTTAATTTTTAAACAGAAAAAACTTGCACTAATTGATTGCGGTTGTCTATATTGACAGAACTCATTTATTTTGGACACTTAGAAGTAGAGACTGAGAATATTTTTATTTTAATTTTCTGACAAGGCAGCACATATTGAAAAGGAATCAGGAAATATGAATGATGTTCATGTCAAAGAGTGGTCAACAAAGTAGCTATTCATATATTTATTAGAAATTTGGTTTCTCGCCATTTTATTTCCACCCAGCCACCAGTGGAAGTGGTACTTATAAATATTTTATTGCATAGCTTTCATTTTAACATAAGCAGTACGTAGGAGAGCAGATGCTTCTGCATCTATGGGATTGCCTTTGTGATGAAGCCAAACGCCAAGGGTGCTTTGGCAAGAACTTTAATATTGGCTGGGTCTCAGGATCAACTGTCCTCATAAGGATTTATTATTTTTTTGAGTTATCTTATAATAACCTTTAAATATTTTATTAACTAGTCTGAAGAAAACCCACTTCACTCAAATTCTCAACCTAAAACAGCACAATTTTCAAATAATTACCTGACGGTCCCTGCTCTGAACATGACTGTTCTATGTATCCTCTCTTCAGCCTCAGTCATTCGAGGCCACTTTCTCGACATCACTCTGTCTCCCACCACACATCCTGGCCCTTAATGCTTCTGATGATTGATGGGGGAAACTCTGATCCAAGGTAAATTCCATACTATTTCTTTTTTTTCTCCTCAGGGTCTCTACTTGTCTTTTTTCCTTTTTACTTGACATATCTTGATCCATTAAGCTTTGGGCAATTTTTCTTTTATCTTCCTCAAGGGTATGATTTATCTCTGCTGGTAGTGTATGATACTGGGTCACACAGGTTTCTGAGGTGTGTCAAGCTAGTTAAATTCTTCGTATTCTATGTTAGGTTTTTGCCACAAATTCCTGGTCTTACGCCAGTGAGTTAGACACTGTATCATAAACCAGATAAAGTGGCTGGCTTCAACAGGACAAATAAGTTTCCTCTTAATACATAGGATGTCCAGAAGTAGTTGATTACAGGGTTGATTTAGTAACTCAGCAATCAGAGATGACATCCCTTGGCTTTCCCACTTTCCCATGATAGTTACAAGATGGTTGCTGAGGCTCTTGCCATCACATCATATCCAGCCAAGAAAAGTAAGGAAAAGAAAAAGCAGCACTAGCAATTGTATCTAATTAGCCAGGGGCCCATGACATAGTCCACCCTAACAGAATGCTGTTTGGGCCAATCTATGATGTCTATCACCCTCTCCTTTTACCACTTTCCTTTAAGGTTTAGGCTTAATGTTTCCACCTTAGTATTTTATTTAGCCCTCCAAAACTTAGGGCTATTTTACCCTATTTTGCCAATGCAATCACAAGAAAAAGAACTCAAACACATAAGAAGGGGGATATTTGTACCACTTCATTTATCCCACCAAGTTCACCACTGCACGGTTCCATAGAAGCATATTTTTATCCTTGATGGTCTCATTTGGTTCTGGAACACAATTGGTGTTCCTCTTCTCTGGGGAAGGGAATTCAATTTTGGAAATAGAGAAAGCTCATCGCAAAACTGTATTCTGCATGTAGGATGTGCAGTTTAGAGAATGTTAGTTGCAAGCACTAGTGCACTATTTAGAATTGTTCACATCAAATCTATTGTTTATCTTTATCCTGGTTCTCAATTACATTGAGAGGCCAGAGTGCTCCAAGTTAACAATTCAGTCGTCTAAATTGCAAGGGCAGATTAATTCTTTATCTGACTTTCAAAACAAAAACAAAATATGTTCAATCTAGAAATTTTTGTGGCTTTTGTGGTGTTCTTTTCCTCCAAAGTTTTATTATTTTAGAAAAGTTGCCCACAAGGAACAACATGTAACCTTATGTCCTTCACTTACATTCACCAATTGTTAACAGTTTACCACCTCTAAATAATTGAGCATTTACATCTTAACCACAGGAATGCTCCCTTATATAACATGAATAAATGTGTATATTAAAGAAAGTTAATAATGATTTGTTATCATATATATCCCATATTCTAATTACCCTAATTGTCACAATAATGTCCCTTCCATATGTCCCCCCCCACTCTTTGCAGTACCTAATCAATACACTTAATTGCCATCACTCTCTAGTTTATATTAATCAAAAATAGTTCCCTATCTATTTTTTTGTCATTTATTACACTGATATTTTTGAGAAATGCAAGCCATTTGGTTTTTAGAACATCTCTCATTTTATTTGTTTCCTCATGGTTAGATTCATTCTTTTCTTACCTTAAATATTTTTAACAAGAATACTAGGTAGATGATTTTACATAATTCTCAGTGTATAATAGCAGGAGATGCATGATGATAGTTTGTCCTGCTATTAATTATATGAAATTTGATCATTTTGTAAAGGTAGCATTCACCAAATTTCTCCTCTATAATGTTATCTTTTCCCTTTTATAATTAATATTAATATATAAGGTTGTATGTTGAGACTGTGTTCCCCAACAATCTTTAAACCAATGGTTTTAGCATCCATTTATGATTCATGCCTGTATTAATTTCTAAAATGTTGATTACAAAATGATGATTTTCTAATGTGACCATTACTCCCACATTTATTAGCTGACATTTTTTCTGAAAACTTTTGCCTTATGAAAATTAGTTGGTATTACTGTGGCTTATATATTCATTTATTATTCAATGCGTTATAAACTGTTTTGATTATTATTTCTTTTTGATGCTTAAATTATCCCAAATTTGGCCAATGGGAGCCTCTTTAAACTTACCTTTTTGACTTCTTAATATGTCCCTATCAACTTTTGAGAACTTCTTACTCTTTGACATAGTAACATGTCCCAGGCTTACTTTATTTCCCCTACGCAGACCGAGAGTCAGCCATTTTCCAAGGATCTCTAGCTCCTTTTGGAGGAAAGTAGTACTTAGAAAATCAAGATCTAGGTGTTTCCTATGCTCATGGCTACTGGCATACTATTGTGCTAGCTTTATCAGGAAACAGATCTTGGGCATCTATATTTTATAAATCATTAACTCATATTTATAACTCCATTTCAAACCCAGTGGTTTTTTTCTCTCCTTCTCCCACTCCACATTTCTGATTCACTTCTCCCACAGTTGGAAACAAATGTGATTACATCACTATCAGTATGTGTATTTATTCGCTCAGTCACACAATACACATGAAATAGTTTCAGTCTTATTGTACCCATACTTCCATTAACAAACATATTAATTAAAGGTCAAGATTGCCTTTTGTTCATAGAATATATCCTGCTGGGAATTTAGTCAGAATATTTTATACAAAACATATTAGATTAATTCCTTTCTTCTTCTCAGTGATTTTATATGCAAGTTGGTATTTGCTTACATTTGTATTCAATTTTAGTTTCTTTTGAGGTTCTTTGAATTGTTTTTCTTGAATACAAAAATATTAAGATTGTTCTGAAGTTAAATCAATGAAATACTAAAGTCAAATCAAATAAAATACTCAATAAAAGTCGCTTTCCTTTTCTTACCATTTCTAATGTTTCTACATAGCTTCTGCAGGTAACAAATAAAACCATTTTTTGGTTTATCCTTTCTGTGTTTCTTTTGCAAACATAAATAGAAATATATGCCTCCATGCACACAAACACACATAAACATTTTTATTTCCCCTCCTTTTGTTTTGGTCTTGTTATTTCTTTTCTTTTCTTTTTTTTTTTTTTGGCCACTATCTTTTTTTTTTTAATTTTTTAATTTCAGCATATTACAGGTGTACAAATGTTTAGGTTACATATATTACCTTTGCCCCACCTAAGTCAAAGCATCAAGCTAGTCCATACCCCAGATGGTGCGCACCGCACCCATTAGGTGTGAATATACCCATCCCCTCCTCCCCCCTCCCACCTGCCCAACACCTGATGAATGGTACTTGATTTGTTATGATTCTTCATATTTTTCAGAAGTTAGTTCTTACCATAAATGTTGCACAACTGTTTCTTCCCAGTTCATAATTTATGTTTCAACATTATTTATGATTTTAAGTTCTAGTCAAAAGGTTATTATTTTAATATTGTTGAATTTACCAATATTTTCTTTTATTACATCAGGATTTTGAAACACAAATAAAAAGACTTTGTCAATGCTCCCTTATATAACTTGAATAAAATGTCTATATTAAAGGAAGTTAATATTGATTTGTTATCATATATTATCCACATTCTCATTCCCTTTATTGTCCCAATAATGTCCCTCTCATATGGCTTCCCCCACCCACATTCTTTCCAGGACCTAATCAATGCACTTAATTGATTATAAGGAAATTATAAGGGGATTAATTCATGTTTTCTTCCACTCATGTATAGTTTTTTTTTTTACAATTATATTTCTGATCACTTTGGAGTTCATTTTTGTGTAATCTATGGGATATATTAATAAATTCAATTTATTTTCCCCAAATGGCTATTTATTAATATTTATTAATATGCCTGTATTCTCTACAGTGAGTGAGATGTCACCTTTATCTTACCTTAAATTTCTGTACATACTTGAGTCTTTTTCTGAACTTTCCATTCTGTTCCACTGTTCTTTTTGTTCAATCATATGCCAATATATAACTGTTTTGATTATAGAAGCTTTGTAGCATGCGTGACTATCTGATATCTACATACCACCAGTGGCTCTTCTTCAGGATTTTATAGCCATTATTGCATGTTTATTTTTCTATATCAACTTTAGAATTAACTTCTATAGCTACAAAATAAAATTATGTAATTTTTTTGAAATTATATTTGATTCATATATTACAAAGAAATTTGATGTGTGTATGATATTGAATCCAAAAATATGAAATGTTTTTCCTTTGGTTCAAATCTATTGTTGTATCTTTCATGAGTGTTTAAAAAATATATATATATATATATATATATATATATATATTCGACAAAGAATACTCCAGGACATAAAACCTTTCAAAACTCAATAGAAATATATAAATATAAAATGCAATAAAAAAGCAAAAGATTTGAATGAGATTTCAAAAAAGGAAAAACATGAGCGGTTAATAAGTTCATAAAAAGTATTCAATATTACTAGCCATCAATAAAATGCAAAGTAAAACCCTGATGAAATACCAAGACACACCCACCATAATGAGAAATTAATTAAATACTGAAAATACCAAATATTAAAAAGATTTGGAGAAACTGGAATCTCCTACATAGCAAAATTTTTACTTCATGCTTCTGTTATAGCTTAGCTATTAGGTATATATATATATTTCTGATCAGGCCTTTTGATAACATAACATTATAGAATAACTGTTTTGTAATATTGTTTTTATTGCTATGAACTACCTTTTTTCTCAGGTAACACATTTTTAGCAGTAAGATTTTCACCTCCTTTTCTTGTAATATTACTTATTTTTAAATATAATCTAGTGTTTTGCCTTTTATTTTTAATGTTTGTATGCTAAATCTCTTCTTTCATTCTTTAACTCTTAACTTCTCTGTGACTTCTTTTCTTCCAGACATTATATTTGAATCTTGTTTTCCATCCATTTTGATAATCCCTGCCTTTAAATTGGAGGTTTTAGTCTACTAATCTTTAATGGAACTCTTCATATGGTTGAAATTAGGTATACCATTTTGCTATTTGTTTTCTGTTTGTCCTGTTTTTGCTCTTTTATCCCTTCTATCTTGCCTTCTTTATGGTTATTGCATAGTTTTTATAATTCAATTTTAATGTCTCTATTTTTAACTATATCTATTTTATTACGTTTTTACAGAGGTTGCTCTAGTATTACAATATGTATTAATATATAATTATATATAACATAAGAATTTGGAAGTAAATATTTCCTCTTCTACTTATCCTTTATGCTATTTTATGCATTACGTATACATATATTATAAACTCTACAACACTATAATTTTTGCCTTAAAAAGTCATATGTATTTTAAAGAAATTAAGAGAAAAATATAGTCTTTTTTTATTGACCCATACTTACCACTTCTCATATTCTTCAATTCTTCCCCAAATCTGACTTTCTACATGTTATCATTGTCCTTCAATATAAGTACTTCTTTTGTCATTTCCTTTAGTTCTAGTCTGCTGGTAATGAAGTCTCTTAGGTTTGTTTTTTGTTTTTCGGAAAATGCTTTTATTTTACCTTTGGGATGTTTTCACTGAATATGAAATTCGGGATTGACTGATTATTTTCTTTTTAGCACTTTAAAAATGATTTCTCATTGTTTTGTGGCCTACACTCTTTGTGATGTCAGCATCATTGTCATCATTCTTCCCGTGTATGAATATATTTTTCTTTTTCCCTTCAGCGTAAGAGTCTTTTTCTTTATCTTTTCAATAATTTTACCATAAATCACCTAAGTGTTTTTCTTTGTATTTATCTTGTTTTCTGAGCCTCTTGTTTCTGTAAATTTATATCTTTTAACACTCTGGGGGTAGATTTCAGTCATTGTGTTTTAAAATATATTTCTGCCTCATTCTCCTTGTTTCATTTTTCCTTCTGTGACTCCAATTATGTGTATTTTAAACTGTGTTGCTCAACTATAGGTCACTGAAGCCCTTTTTATGTTACTTTGCAATTAGTTTTTCTTTATTCTTCAGATTAGATTATTTCTATTGGTCTATTTCCAATTCTCTGATACTTTCTTCTCTCATCTTCATTGTGTTATTAAGCCCAATTCAGTGAATTTTTATTTCACTGGTATTTTCCAGTTCTAGAATTCACAATTTCTTTCTTGCACATTTTACTGCTATGCTGAGATTCCCTGTGTGTTTAACATTATGAGTATAGATTTTTTTTTCCATCGGGCATAGTCATAATGGCTGTTTTAAAATTCCTATCTGCTAATTTTAATATCTTAGTCATCTCAGATTTAGTTTACATTGATTTCCTTTTCTCTTAAATATGAGTCATGTTTTCTGTTTCTTCATTTATCTAATAATTTCGAATACTATATTTATTGGAGATTGTGATTGATGCATTACAGAAACTATGAATTCTATTATCATCTCTGATAAATGACAATTTTTATTTGCTTGTTTTTGAAGTTAATTTGGCTGAATTTAAACTCTAAATTTTCTCCCTTATCATGATTGGCAGTGGCTATTTCCGTTCAGTTCTTTTAATATTTATGGACTTTTTGTAGTGTGCCTTGTGCATTCAGAGTTCAAGGGTCAGCCAAAGATTTGGGCAAAATTTATAAAAAGACTTTGGGTCTTCTCATCTGACACTCCCTCCTTTTCAGAGTTTCTTCCTTATTTACCACCTGTGGTGATAGCCTGGAATCTTGTCCTCTTGATTTTTTATGCCAGTAACACTTCATGTTTCTAATCAAGTTTGCACAAACCAATTCACATTACTGTGCTTTCCTCCAGGTAAAATGTCATAAAAATGAGAAATTCACCCACTATTTTCTTCTTCCAATGCTGACACCTCCTGGTTTCTGTCTGCTTTTGTCAACTTTTAAGTAACCGTTTTTATCCGGACTTTATAAGTAGAGACTTGCATTTTCTTTGTGAGTAAATTTAAAAATCATTTAAAGTATGATATGTGTGGTTGGGCTCATTTACATTTTAGTGATATAACTGGTATTTTTTGTTTCAATTCCATAATATTAACTTGGTTATATTTATTTTGTATAATGTACTTTCTTTGCATGTTCTCATTTTATTTTTACTATTTTTGACTTAAGAAACTTTTTATTATTGTTCACATATTTGGCTTAATACTTCTACCTTTTATAATGTGTATTGTTCCTTATTCAAATACTTACCTTTTGCCTTCAATTATTTTTATTCATTTTCTCCCTGTTTCTATGAGATTATCAATAGGCTCATTCTATTTTCTTTTTTTCTTATCTTTCTCCTTCCACTTTTTAATTGCATTACATCTGCCTTGACCAAATATATGATATTCACATAATTTTTCTTCTTGTCACCATATTTCTTTTAAGGCAAAAAAAAAAAAAATCACTTGAGGAAATACTTTAAATATTACATATTCAATAGTAAATATTCATAAAATGAGAAAACAGAATTAAAACTGAACACATCAGTCATAACACACTATTGCAATGATCGTGATTAGTTGTTTTGCCAAAGTATTTCCAGAAATCATTTGGTTAGGTTAGAACTTGTCCACTAGCAGATTCCTCAGGAAGGGCTTTTGAGTATAGTATTTCCTGATTCTCTCAAATTAAACCTGATTTATCACTTTACTATTGCACGGCAGCTTGGCTATACATAAAGTCCTTTAGTTCTCACTTTCCTAGTTTCTGAAAAATGCTTCATTGCTTTTGTTTTATTCTGTATATTATTGTTAAACATTCCAGTGCTGATATTAATTTTCTTCATTTAGAATATGACTTGGTATTTTTGTCTAGAGCCTTGAAATTTTGTTTTATTTCTCTTTGATATTAATTTCAGAAAAATTGTTTTATTACATGTTTTGGAGCTGCTGCTTCTGGTCATTTTTTTTCCAGAAATAGTGGGGCCTTACAATGAGTAAATTCAAATCTTTAATTTCCAAAAACTTTTCTCAAAAATAATTTTTAAAGTAATTATGTATTATTGTTTTCAAAAAATTTTTCAGGTACTCCAATTATATATATCTTGTGTCTTCCTTTGATTATCTCATTTATCAATCACTTTTATTCTGATCATTTTATACCTGTTTATTTATTGCTTTTATGTACTCTTAACAATTTTCATGATTTCTCAATATTTTTTTCATATAATCAATTTAACCTATTCCCTTTTGAGTACTTTTTTGTACTCTGTCTTCATTCCTTGGTTTTGTTTTGGCTATTTGTTTTGTTGTTGTTTTTTTTAATTTTATTTCTGATTATGGTCAATTCCTATTTCAAAATTTTATGATTTTTTAAAATTTTTTTCTGAGTTTTTGTATTTATAAGTTATTTTTACATATCTATAAATGCTTGGTTAACAATATTGATTTTTTTTATTATCATACCTATTTTATTATATTGGTTGCCAGTGAGTAGAGGGATTTTTTTTTTTCTCTCTTTTTTTTTATTTCAGCTTATTATGTGGGTACAAAAGTTCAGGTTATATTTAATTCAAGTTGGGATGTTATGTTACAGTTTCTTTCTGCTTATGATTGTTTGCTTGAGATATTTTTTTATAAGCTCAAAATTTTGATTCTTATGTTCTGTTTTCTTTCTATATTGCTCTTTATTGACATGGGTGACTACTTGTTCATTTTGTGATATCCTGTCCTCTGGGATGAGCAAGCAATTATATATAGATATGGCTGGAGGACTTTAGATAGTTTACTAAGTTTTGTAGTTTGATAATGTTCTTTTCTCTTGTTAAATGAAATACAGTCTTTTAGGAGGTGGTGAGTCTGTTTTCTGTTTTGAGATTCCTTTTGTTTGTTTTTTTGTTTCTACAGAGTAAAACCATTATATTTTTCTATACCCTTGATATTGATGTTGTAGCTTGGCTACATACACAATTCTTGGTACACACTTCTTTTCCTTGAACTTCTTGATGAAACTTCTTAATACTCACCTCTTGTTTCTTCTTTCACTATTACTAGAAAATCTCAAAAGAATGGCTTAACTCTTCCAAGTTTCCCCTTTTTCAACAGAAGCAGTGCCTTTCTGAGCCTGCCACCTTGAGCCCTGCCCACAAGATTCTTTCAATTCTGCAACATCTAGTGCTCTGAGTTACTGGTAACAAGCTTGTCTTAAATATTTTCATAGTAAATGTAGGACTCTCTCTTTCTGGGAGTCATTTTATCTGTTATCTCTCTTGGTCCCCTTGTCCCTGTGTCCTCTTTCTATGTCTGTCTCTCATTACAAGCATGGGCTCAGGAGCTGTATCTGTGGGATTTGGGTGTCTGTGTCCCTACTTACACATGCCTTAATGTTTGTAGCACTCTCTATGTTCACGATATGTTATAAGCTTGAGTCATGCGTGGTTTATTTGCTTTTCTTTTTGATCTATATGGAATTTTTTTGAGAATGTGTAGAAATATTGACTTAGGCTATTGTTATTGTCCTCTGAGATCTTGGAACTTCAACAATTTCTTTTAAACTGGTTCTCATGAACTATCATTAGAAACAGGAAAACTAGAGTCATAAGGATATAAGACTCACATAATTCACAATAATGTATAATAAGATTAACATATAAAATTTTATATGGCATAAACATGAAATATTTAAGAATGTCCTTACTGGTCTCTTTTCAAGGATTTTGAATATAAATTAACTCTGATTAATATGTATCAGAAATAAAATACTATAATTTTAGAAGTTTTCTCCTGAATTCTTCTTAACAACAAGAACAACAAAATCTGTGTAGATTGAATAAATCTCTAAATTTTTTATGCCTCTCTAATATGGGTATATATCCATATAATTACCATAGCTTTGTGGTGAGGAGGTATAATTACCTCTTTTCTTTGAGCTTGGTTAATTGACTTGCTTTGACAATAAGATGTTAGCATATGTAACATAAGCAAAAGCTTGAAAGTTGTTGGCATATTTGGGTTTGTCTTCTTGAATTCTTGCCTTCAGCCATATGAAAATCATAACTAAGGTAGTTGTTAGTCTATGGAGAATGAGACCCACATTGTGCAGACTTGCAATTAGACTAAATCTTGGAGCCAAATCCAGTCCAGATTAACAGAGTTACAGATAGTGCACATTGCATGGATTAGGAAATATGCTTATTAGAGTAACCAATTGAGTTTGGGGGGGGGGTTATTTATTCCACATCATTGTGACACGTCAGTTGCCACCAAAGAAGGCTTCTGTAACAAAAACCTAAAATTGGTGGCAGCGATTTTGGAACTGAACAGCAGGTTGCAAAAGAACTATTATTGGAGGTCAGAAAAATGGTGAGTAAAATTTTAAGAAGTGAAGAAAATGTCAATATATGCTATGTAGTGGCTAAATATTTGGTAAAACTGTCACGCATGATAATGTGGAGGACAGAAAATGTGTCTAATCAACTTGTCATGTTGATTGAGGAGATTCTGGGTTTGATTGCTGAGATCCCAAGGTGACTGCTGCAAGCAGAATTTGATAAAGTTCTATAAGACAGGAAAGAAGTGGCAAGGGTAAAAACAGTATTGAGGAGATATATGAAGAGCCCAGAATGCCAGGATTTAAAAAATTGAAAGTTAAACTATTTTTCTCCATATTTAAATATATAGTTATTAAGATATAGCCTCAGGGGAAAGAATGATTCTTTGGTACTTCCAAAAGGATATGGCTCCAGAGTAAGACAAAATAAGTGTGTGGCTGTAATATCATTGTAATAACATTTTTAACACCTCTGAAAGGATTACATAAAGATCTTGTAGATCTTTTCAGCTAGAAAAAGGGAGGGGATCCTAGAAAGTTAAAGGTTATGGTCTCCCAGATATCTGATATATTCAGGGATATCTATAATTGCCATTAAAATAAGAGGCATGTTTCAAATAATTGTGGCTGTAACTTTTGGAATATGACATTGAGTAGAAACAAACACATAGAAATTTTACAGTATTTGAGAGAGCTGTATTAGCAAAATCTCTTTTTTGTGTACTAAAAGAGACTGAAAGTGTTCAAGATGTGAAAAGATCTTTGAGCCTTTTACTCCCTCCAGGCAGAAAGCAAATTTAAAGATCTCCTCTGCTCTGAAGAAAAGCATATTCTCTGGTGTGTTTTTCAGAACATGAGATTTTGGAGAAAACAAAAAAGATTTAGATGACAGAAGGGAGCTGTGGAAAGCATTCCAAGAAAGCATACACAGAGCCTAATCAAAGAACATTGCTTGCCCCCAGGTTAGGAGGACTTGGCAATATTTGTCCAGTGGGAGTACAACATTTCTATGGACCATTGATTGATATGTGCATTCTATTATTACTCTTTTTGAGTGGGAATGCTTACTATGATTTTTCCCATCCCTCTTCTACCATTGTACTTTGTATTCTTGTGGAATGCAGTTCATAGGTTTCTAAATCACAAGAAACTTTATCTAGACTTAATATAGATTCTCTGATCCTGAACCTTGAATCTACTACCATGATTGGATGAGACTTTTAGGGATCTCTGCATATTAATGAGTATATTTTGCATGTGAGATTTGTGACCCACAAAGAAACTGCAAAAGATTGAATCATTATTCTCAATTCTTAACTCTCCTGCAGTAATATTATACACTCACACTCCTTTCATGGTGGAAACACTGTACTACTCAACTGCTGCTTTGGGCTTGATCTCATGACCTGCTCTGGCCGTAAGATGTTAATGGATGTGATGCAAGTACATATTTTAAATGTCCTTTTGCATAGTACTCCTTCCTTTCACATGTGAAGGATATGACTAGTACCTTTGGGGTCAAAGAAAGATTAGAGACACATGGAGATGATCTGAACCCAGCATACAGTGTGAAGCCAAGCCCAACCAAGTCCAGCTATGCACAACCAGGATCAGCTTAACCTCAGATGCATGAGTATAATATAAATACTTATTTTTGTATGCAACTAAGTTTTGAGATTTTTTTGCACAAAATTACTATGGAAATACCTAAATAACACTTTTTTATTTAACCAAATACTTTGATGAAGCATTGGAAATGAATAGAATGCCTATTGCATTGTCTAGAAAGGAGAAGATACATAAATGAAGAAAAAGGCTGAATTTCTTAGTATAAGAAATTAATATACAAATTAATCCAAGATGGTTAAAAGACTTAAATTTAAGGTATGAAACCATAAGAATCCTAGAAGAAAATGTAGGCAAAACTCTTCTAGATATTGGTCTAGCCAAAGATTTATGACCAAGACCTCAATGGCAATTACAGCAACAACAAAAATAAATATATGGGACTTGATTACATCATAAAGCTTCTACACAGCTAAGGAAATAATAAACAGAACAAATAGCTTACAGAATGGGAGAAAATATTCTCAATCTACACATCTGATAAAGCGCTAATATCCAGAATCTACAAAGAATCAAACGAATCAGAAAAAAAAAAACATTAAAAGCATGAACAAAATTTTTCAAAAGAAGAGACACAAATGCCAAAAAACATATGAAAAAATGCTCACCATCACTAATCATCACGGAAATGCAAACTAAAACCACAATGAGATATCACTTTATGCCCATCTGAATGGCTTTTATTAAAAAGTCCAAAAACAATCGATGTTGGCATGGAAACACAGAGAAAGGAACACTTATACACTGATGGTGGAACTGCAAATTAGTACAACCTCTATGGAAAACAATATGGAAATTTCTCAAAGGATTAAAAGTAGACCTACCATTTGATCCAGCAATCCCACTACTGGATATCTATCCAAAGAAAAATAAGTCATAAGTCATTTTATCAAAAAGATACCCGCACTTGAATGTTTATTGCAGCACAACTCACAATTACAAAGATCTGTAATCAACCCAAGTGTCCATCAATTCATGAGTGGATTAATAAAATGTGGTATATATATATATATATATATATGTATATATATATGTATATATATATATATATACATATATATATATATATATATATACCATGAAGTACTACTCAGCCATAAAAAAGGATTAATTAATGTCTTTTGTAGTAATTTGGAAGGAATTGGAGACCATTATCCTAAGTGAAGTATCTCATGAATGGACAAACAAACACCAAATATACTCTCTAATAAATTTGAACTAACCAATGGGCACATAAGTGCACAGAGGGAAGTAAAACTCATTGGAAATCAAGCAGGGGTCAGGGGAAAAGGGGAGAGGCAAAAACCCACCTACTGGGTACAATGAACACTATTCGGGTGATGGGCACATTTATAGTCCTAACTCAAGCCATGTAACAAAACCATTGTATCCCCTAAATGTTTTGAAATAAAAAGAAGAAATTGATATATATACTTGCAAGAAAGACCAGAAAGAAAGAAGTTAAGGTATCCAAGCAAACTTGGACTGATATAATAGAAGAAAAATATCCTGAAATTAAATAACATCTGGGCTGGGCACGGTGGCTCATGCCTGTAATCCTAGCACTCTGGGAGGCCGAGATGGGAGGATCGTTTGAGTTCAGGAGTTCGAGACCAGCCTGAGCAAGAGCAATACCTCGTCTCTACTAAAAATAGAAATAAATTAGCTGAACAACTAAAAATATATAGAAAAAACTAGCTGGGCATAGTGGTACATGCCTGTAGTCCCAGCTACTCAGCAGGTTGAGGCAGAAGGATTGCTTGAGCCCAGGAGTTTGAGGTTGCTGTGAGCTAGGCTGATGCCACAGCACTCTAGCCTGGGCAACAGAGTGAGACACTGTCCTGGAAAAAAAAAAAAGAAAAGAAAGAACATATGAATCTTTGAGTTACAAGTCTATACTGTTTTCTAGTTAAAAATTAAATCAAAGTCTCAAATAATAAGTGATACCCTGGTAAATTTACTCAATGAAGTGTACAATTATTTCTTCTTCTGACTAAAATAGCACTCAAATTTTTGAAATAGACTTTGCCAGATAAATTCTAGTGGGGATTCTCCATCATAGCACCCTCAGTGCTCAGTGGAGGAAAGATCATAGAGCTAGTTCAGTGAGACAACATAAGCCCTTGGACTATAGTGACAGATTCAATTTTAGAAAGTGACCCTCAGACCAGTTGGAGACCTTATGATATTTTTCAAGGTGGAGCTGGCAAGGAATAGATTTTCCTTTGTGGTCACTAAGCTTTAAGAATGTGTATCTATATGCTTATAATCATATTCAGGATTTTCCTAAAGTTCTGCTCTTTGCAGTTGGAAATAATAAAGTGAGCACATGGTGCAAGCACAGAATGGAAATAAAAAAAAATCTGACAGCATTTGAGTACTTGGTTCTAGTCATTCTTAAAAGTAGTGTTACTCCTGCACTTTTGAGTTTATGTGTGTGAGCTTTCAAATCTCTCTTTTTCTTTTTTTTGCACATGCCAGTTCAAGTTTAGTTCCTGTCATTTTCATTGAAAGTTTCCTGATTAATGTGTTGGACTTCAATTTAAAGAAAAACTCTTCTGGCATTCTGATAGAGGGAGAAAAAAGCAGTTCACATACCAAGAGTGAAAACATGTCCTCAGACTTCTTGACACTGTTTGCTTCCAAGTAGACATAGAACCATATCTACAAGTTCTGATTTCTGAGTGGGTAAAAGGAAAATATATAAATAAAGATTTTATACTCATTTAAATCATTTTGAACACACAAAGGCAAAGTTTGACATTCTTAAACATGCAAAGAATCAGGAAATGTAGCATATATAAATATTTAAAAATCAATTTGATGAAGAAACCTAACCAATTAAGACTGAGCCAAAATAAAGAACTTGGGGATAAAAACTCTATAATGTAAAAAGATTAGATGTAAAAACTCAATACCAAGTGTTACAGAATTATTGAATTATGGCAAAATAAATGCATGAGTTATGTTTCAAGAAAATAAAAGAAATAGCAGACACTGAGAGAAAAGGTATATCATGTAAAAATAATAATATAACTATAATGGGTTAGACCAAAATTCTAGCACTACCATAAAATTTGAGGGGTAGGGGTGGAGAAGAGGTGAGAGTAAGAACTAATTTTCTAATGTTTTAGAGAAGAAATTTAACATATGGTGCTTCATTTTTAAATTTGATATAATATATAAAAATATTGATATGTGAAATTATAAACTTGACCATAAAAATAAGTACAAAGGAAAAAAGGTATGAATTTCAAGATGACAGAAGTAGAAGGAAGAAAACATAGACCATATGGCAGAATGTAGAACAACGAAAACAGTAAAGTGTGTTAAAATAAAACTTAAAAACAAAAAATAGTTGCCAAGTAAGGTAAAATGTATGTAATATTGGTAAACATAATAAGATAAACTCCCTTAGAAAAATATACACTAAGAAACTATTAACCAGAAATACAACTATAGGTCACATGCAAGAAATATATTTAAGATAAATGAATAAAAATATTCAAAGTAAAAGGAGAAAAAGATAGGCCGGGTGCAGTGATTCACACCTGTAATCCTAGCACCATGAGAGGCTGAGGTGGGAGGATCACTTGAACTCAGGAGTTCGAGACCAAGCCTGAGCAAGAGCAAGACCCATCTCTTCTAAAAATAGAAAAGTTAGCCAGATATCCTGGCACACCTGTAGTCTCAGATACTCTGGAGACTGATAGAGGATCACTTGAGCCCAGGAGTTTGAGGTTGCTGTGACATAGGCTGATGCCACGGCACCCTAGCCCAGGCAACAGAATGAGACTCTGTCTCAAAAAAAAAAAGAAAGAAAAGAAAAAGAGGAAAAGACAAACCAAGATAATACTAATGCAAAGAAAGCTGATATCTTTCTTCATAACATATCAAACAAATTTGCGTCAAGGAATTAATGTCCTAAATATGATAAAGAGGAGAATTTTCACTAATAAAGGATGTAATTAACATTTAGTATATTGCCACCATCATTCTTTATGCCACAAATTAACATACCATCAAAACACAAAGTCAAGATTGCAATAAATAAATTGAGAGATCAACAGATAGAAAACAGTAGTAGGACATTTTAACCCACTTCTTCTCAGCTGATGTTAAAAATATGTAATAATCTGAATAATATGACATTAATAATTGTGTTATATAATCTCTAATAAATAAGGTATGATATCCTTAGAGAATATTTGCAAAAGTTTATGATATGTTAATCTAAAAAGAAACTAAAAATTAAAATCTAAAATGATGAAACAGATAATATCTTCTGACAACATTGTACCACAATTATAAACAACAAAAAACACAAAATCACCAGCTATTTAAAGATGTAACTTCAAACTTCCAGTCCAGAGATAAAATCAAGACTGAGAATGCAATATGTAGAAAATAACACTGGTAAAAATACCGTACATCAAAACTCATAGGATAAACTCCTTTGTGCACATAAAAGATTTTTATCTTTACATATGGCACCAACACAAAAAGTGAAAGTAAACTAAGGACTCAATTCAAGGACATAAAAATCACAAACCAGAAATGCGAAAGAAGGGAAACATGACAAAGGTAAACATTAACAAATTAAAAGTAGAAGACAACAAATTTGGCAAAAAAAAAAAAAAATTAAAGGAATGAAAGAAAATCCAAGAGCTAGTTTGTTGAAAGAAAAATAGATAAACAAAAGCCACCATAACTAATAACAAATGATATAATGAAACATCCTCAGGAAGTTGTAATACCTATGGTCCATGTGCAACACACTTGGAGAATCGTCATCACAGGCAAAAAAGGGAAGCCCTCAAGTAGATTTTATAAAACCAATATATCAGGAATCTCCCAAATGTGAAAAAAGCAACACATTGGGGAAAAAAAGAAAATTCAACATTGCCTGAGAATATGTACGTATAACTCTTAAATATTAGCACAAATAACTATGCAATATATAAAAATGACACCTAACTGTAGCCATGTAGTGTTTATATAGGGATGTTTTAAAAACAAAATGTTTATTTGATTTCAGTATTGGTTGGACAAAATAAAATAAATTATAAGACTATCTATCTAGCTTATGCAAGAACATTTAACAAAATAATAACAAAATAAATAGTTCCTTGACATCACAAATGTAATTAAATTAGCAAGCAGCCACCATATTGTACAATGTGGAAAGCTAGGATTCGCTCTGAATTTAGAACAGCCACAGAAACCTATCCTCAGTATTATTATTTAAAAATATTTTGAAAGTACTAGTATATAAATTTATACTGGAGAATTAAATATTAATATAAGTATGCAGGGACATTTTTGCCTTATTATTTGCTATTAACATGATTCTACAACTGGGAAAATGAAGAGAAGTCACTGAAACAAATATATGGAAAAAATATGAATTGAATGTTAGTGTTGTCAGAAAATTAATGTACAAATTTGAATGTCTTTTTTTGTTATAAAATGCAATGTAAAAAAGACTTCATTAAGCTATCACAACAAAAATATACAACTAGGAATAAACTTGCATGACATTTCTAATAGTAATAAAAAAATCGAATGACTGAAGGACATAAAGATTTAAATAAATGTAAAAATATGTGGTATTTGTGGAGAGAAAAAGTGGGAACCTCCATATTGTGAAACTATTCATTTTTCTCAAATTTACCTAGAAATTCAGTGTGGTCTCAGTCAAAATATTAATGGGAGCTTTTTTCCTGGAAATTGAAAGAGTTTGGTACTAAATTTAATCTAAAAAAAGGAGAAATAACCAGAAAATTTTTACAGGATAAATGAACACATATGACCCTTAAAATTGGTAAAACTTATTACTGTGTATAAAATTGTATGTGACCTGCAATATTTTATGTAATGTAACACAATTTAAGGGGATATAACACAAATCTCCATATGCATAGAAAATTTTCTTCAGAAGCCAAAGACATCAGTAAGATGGCAAAATAGGAGTTTTTAGTGCTTGTCCCCTCACAGAAACATCAATTTGAACAGCTACTCACACTCAAAAATACCATCACAAAAGCTAATAAATACTGTTGAGTGTATAGCCACTGATTATGGCACAGAAATAAGAAAACATGCATTGAAAAGGGTAGGAAAACCAGTTTCACATTACCCATATCACTCTTCCCCCAAGCCCAGACAGCACAATACAAAAGTAGATACCCTCTGCCTAGTGATAAGAGAGTGAAATGAGCACCCAACTTTGACATGGTCCCTAACACTGTGACTGCTCAAATGAAACAAGGCATCAGACCAGTCTCAGTGGCCACAGGATCCAGGTGAATCTTCACAGACTTAGACTCTAGGCTCACACCAGTGGCTCTTTAGCCCCAGATTTCAGGCTAGCACCAATGAACCCAGCCTCCATTCCAGCCCTCAGGGCCCCCGTCACCAAGCCAGGACCCATACCAATGCCAGACTGGACTCTACAGATTCAACTTCCAGGTTGGCCCCTGTAGTACCAGGTTCCAGGTCAACACGCCCCCACAAACCCCAGGCTTCAAACCTGGCCCACAGCTAAGCCAGCCCCCACAGCCTCAAGACTAGGGAACCATGGACACAGCCTCCAGGTCTGCCCCCATACCAGGGTGCTACCCACAAATCATAGCTTCAGGCCAGCCCCCATAGCACCACACTTTAGCAGACCCATCGTTCAGGCCAGCTTAGTACCAGGCCAACCCTCATGGACTCAGGCTCATGTCCTGTTCCAGCCCCCACTGGCGCAGGCTCCAGGCCTACTTTAGCAAACCAAAGTTCCAGGACTACCTAGTGAACCAAGGCTCTAGGCCTGACCCCATAGACCAAGGCAAAAGATCTGACCCCTGTAAAGCCTGGAGCCAGGCCCACCCACCTATTAATCAAGGTACCAGGCCAGCCTTCCTGAGAACTTCAGCAACAAGCCTGTCCACAAACCCTACCAAACAGGCTGCAGAGAATCTCTTGATAAGCTGAATGGTAAAGAACTTACCTGTAGAAGTCATTCTCTAAATGCTGGATTAGTTGCCTTCTTCTTCAAATACAGAGACACCAACAAATAGATGTAAGGATCATGAGTAATCATGTCCATTTTTTCTTTCTAATTCACATATTTTATGTAGTGTTTAAGAAATTTGCATCTTTTATATTCCTTTGTCATGTTTTGTAGTTGTCAATATGTTTGAGTAGGAGGCTAAGAGACAGAGGTGAGACTGGATTCAGGGGCTTGAAGATTGGGTGCAGGTGATAAAGTAAATGACTCTCAAATGGAAGTTAACTAGAGGGCGGATAACCACAGGCCAAGAACTGGCTTTGATCAGCTTGTCACCCATCTCTGCCAACTTCCATGAACTTTGGCTAATTACAATATAATTTACAATGTGGTTTTAAAATTTTTCTGGTCTTGAAATTACCATGGCAACTTTGAGACAGCCATATAAAGTATGAAAATGGGAAGGAACCTAATTCTAGAAATTACTACCTAAATCCTTGGTAAAAGCCAATCCCTTGGCTGTGAATATTCTTCCCTTCAATTAGTAAGACTACGAAAGATCTAAAAACACTTCCTTTCAGTGCAGCTGCTCTTTTGGAGCCTGCCCGCTCTCCTCCCTGAGGATGTACTTTTGCTTTTAATAAAGCTTTTGCTTGCTTGGCTTATGTGGTACATCCTGAAATTCTTTTCCTGATGAACACCAAGAACTTGGAAAAACCTTTACTTCAAGGTCAGTAAAAAATATATGCATCATGTACAGAATTTCTAATTTATTCCTCAAGATTTTATTTTTCTTGATGTCATTGTAAATGTAGTCAGTTTTTGAAATTTCTTTCACTAATTATTCACAGCAGGTATACAAAATGCAATTGATATATCTATATTGATATTTCATATTCAGCCATGATATATTCAATTATCACTTTTAGTAGCATATTTGTAGCTTATTTAATTTTCCTATGTACAAAATCACGTCCTCTTCAGAGAATTCTATTTCTTGTTTTCCCATATTTGTATTTTTTATTTATCTTGCCAAATTTCATTGGATAAAACTGATAATGTGATGTTGGCTAAAACTTTACCCAGTTCCCAATCGTAGATGGATATTTGAACCTTTTATCATCTAGTATAATATTAGTTGAAAGTTTTGCAAAGATGCCCTTAATCAGAAGGGAAAAGTTTCCTTCTATTTTTTTCATTCCTAGGAATTTCAGTCATTTTTTTTTTTTTTTATTGAGATGAAGTCTTCCTTTGCTGTCCAGGCTGGAGTGCAGTGGGGTGATCACAGCTCATTGCAGCCTCAAACTCCTGGGCTTAAGCTATCCTCCCACCTCAGTCTCCTGAGCAGCTGGGACTATAGGTGCATGCCACCATCCCCTGATAATTTTTTAGAGATTGGGGTCTCACTGTGTTGCCCAGGCTGGTCTCAAACTCCTGGTCTCAAGTGATCCTTCCACCTCAGCCTCCTGAGTCACTGGGATTACAGGCATGAGCCACTGTGCCCAATGAGTTTCAATGTTTTTTAAATAAATGGATATTGAAATTTTGAAATGCATTTTCTGCATCTATTAAAATTTTTGTATACTTTACTGCTTTATTCTGTTAACATGCTCAATTATTATATAATTGATTTACGGATGTTAAATCAGCTTTGCATCCCCAGTAACACCCTATTTAATCATCATGTGCTATTCTTTTTATATATTTATGGATATAATTTACTAAAATTTTGGCCAGGCGTGGTGGCTCACGCCTGTAATCCTAGCACTCTGGGAGGCCGAGGCGGGTGGATCGCTCCAGGTCAGGAGTTCGAGACCAGCCTGAGCGAGACCTCGTCTCTACTAAAAATAGAAATAAATTATCTGGCCAACTAAAAATATATATAGAAAAAATTAGCCGGGCATGGTGGCTCATGCCTGTAGTCCCAGCTACCCGGGAGGCTGAGGCAGTAGGATCGCTTAAGCCCAGGAGTTTGAGGTTGCTGTGAGCTAGGCTGATGCCACGGCACTCACTCTAGCCCGGGCAACAAAGTGAGACTCTGTCTCAAAAAAAAAAAAAATAAAAATAAAAAAATAAAATTTTATTAGGGATTTTCACATCTGAGTTCATGGAGGATACCTATCTGTACTGTCTTTTCTTTTGGTATTTTTGGGTTTGATGTCAACATAATACTGGCTTGATGATAAGAGTTGGGAAATATTGCCTGCCCCTCTGCTTTCTGTAAGAGTTTGTGTATGATTACTATGATTATTTCCTTAAAATGCCCAGTAGAATTCACCAATAAAGAAATCTCAGCCTGAAGATTTTATTTTAGGATGTCTTTTAATTATGAATTTAACTATTTAATAGCTGTAGGACTATTCAGATTTTTCTACATTTTCTTGTGCCAGATTCAGTAATTTCAGTCCTTCAAGAAATTTTGGGGTTTCTTTTCATCCATATCTCTCTTTTGTGTTTCTTCTTTCTTTTTTCCCACCTTTTTTTTGTGGATTAAATAGGTATTTTTTAGTATTCCATTTTATTTCCAATATTGATTTATTAGCTATACCCCTTTGCTAACTTCTTGCAATGCTAAGTTCTTACAGTGGCATAAAAACAGATCATCCTGATGCCTGGAGACATATGTACTCTCATCAGAGTTCAGAACCTTACTCAAGGTCAGGAATATTAAAACTGAAGAAAGCTATAATATTTAAGGAGGAGCCAGTTTTGATTTTCACTGGCTTAGGAGCCGCTTACAATGACACATCTACAAAATGAAAGTATTATCTGTCAAATGAAGTAAATACACATAAGCAATTTAGGACCTAACAAGGAAACAAACAAAGATAATAGCAGCAACAACAATAACAACAAAACTGGACATGGTGCTGATTTGATTTATACATTCTCTAAAAGCATATTATTTGAAAAGCATCCCCAGGTAGATTGTGTGTGGCCAGATAATTCTCAAAAAATTCTAATTGATGTGTCCCTGCCACACCTTACAAGCATGCTTTACTGCCAGTTTTCATGTGTATAGAAACAACTGTGTCCCCAGCTGAGGAGCCACAGCATGTGGGCAATGGACATGGGGGCATTGGGATTCTAACTTGCAAAAATAAGGAAGAGTGGGAAGGTAAACATGCTAGAAATTTAAGACATGAATTTATATTTTGGATGTCCACTTTGTAAAAAAAAATAAAATAAAATTCAGGCTCTCTCCTTGGCCAGTTTTCTCACATGTAGTTCAGAATTAGAACATTAAGAACTCAAGAGAGGGACGCAGGTTTCATTTCTGGTTTTAGAAATTGTGTTAATTTTTACTTTCCTTGCTGACGATTGCTTTTGATTAATTACTTTATTTCCTAGATGAATGACTGTTAAAGGCAAATGCCCTGTAGAAGATAAATATGTACCCTACAGTGAAACCAAACACATTAAGCATGATCCTTTTCTAGGATGCAAGTCCTATTCTCTAATTTGAGACTCAAATCTAAAAAAATATATAGCTGTTTTATGAAATTATACACTGCCCCTACATTCCAAATGCATTCCATTATGTTTCTTTTAATTTTCCATTCCGTTATATGTACCTCAAAGTTATAGTCTTTTCTATTAAACCTACATTCCACCCACCTGCTGCCTTGCTTAATTTCCTGGCAGACAAAACATTGGACATATGCCCATGAAATTCATTCTCTTTATTCTGATCTGTTCTTCTGCTCACCTTCTGGAATATTTCCTAGCTTCCTAGACTGGGTGAAAGAGAAGACTCAAGAATTTCTTACACTTTTTCCTGTCAGAGCTCTGTAGAATATATACTTATGTTCCATTACTCTACTCCCAACTTATTTTCACTTAACCCTTCCAGGCTTAGTACAAATTCCAAAATAGAGAGCGTTTCTGTGTTGTATGGGTCCTCTGAGAAGCAGATGCCATGATGAGATGAAATATACAGATACTTTATTATAAGGAACACTGTGAGAGAAAAATGGGAAAGAAGCTGAGGAGGGTCACAAGAGCTGTCACATTGCAATGCAAGCCTAAGTCTGAGTGAAGGAGAGAGGGAGGGAAGGCTGGGCGGAAGTTCCTACCCTACTCTGCAGTTTAGAGCAGCTTCAGCAATGCCATCAAGAAGTCCTCTATTCCAAGTCAGTAATCGTAATCAGAGAAGAGCTATCCCTTGACATCCAGGACCATGAGTGCCTTCGCTGAGCACAGTCACTGGCTAGAAGTAACCTGTAGGAAACAAGACCCTAGCACAAATTCACTGGTGTATGTCTGAACCCAACACTGGGGACTTTGGTCAGTTAAACTCGGTTTATTTGGAAGGCTTTGAGGGGTAATTCCTAATGCCCTCTTCTACATTCTTTTCCAGTAAAGGAAAGATATTCTGAAAGACGGAGAATTAAATGTTGACACCATTTCGCTTTTTCCTAAAGTCTCTGCCAGAACCACTTGTTATTGGTCATAAACAGCTGGTGAATACAGGTCTAGGACTAGTGATTGACCTATATCAGGGTAAGAAAGAGTGATGATATTTTTGGAGTAAAAATAGAAAAATAAAATGAAGAAAAACATCAACTAAAGTATTTGAAAATGCTCCTAAAATCCTCTCAAAACCCAAATAAATTAGTGTCACATATCTGCTCTAATTAAACCTGGCCTTTCTAAAGCTTAAACATTAAGATAAATAGAAATAATTATTCTTTTTTCTGTTTTGTCTAAT
Source organism: Lemur catta (assembly GCF_020740605.2). NCBI lineage: Eukaryota > Metazoa > Chordata > Mammalia > Primates > Lemuridae > Lemur > Lemur catta. The sequence goes on along the minus strand of NC_059128.1, from coordinate 226,690,225 downwards.
TATGTATACTGTGAATTCAAACCTATTTTTCATTTTAAATGTGCAATGTTTCAGACATATTATGATATAGGCTTATAGGAATAACCTAGGATCCTAACCATCATTTATGACATTTATAACATTACTTTTATAGTATAGATTCCAAGTTCTAAGTGGTGATGAATTTATAATGAGCTTTTGGGATACAACCTATATGCAAGCAAGAGATGTCTTACACCTTTCACGAGCATACTATGTAATCTTTGCAAAATGTTTCCACCTCTGTTAATTGAGCCATAACACTATGGAGTGGGGGAAATAGCCAATAATTGTCTTTTGCTCCTTCTTTCTTTTCCTAAGATTCACACTTGGGCACCTAGAAACTTCTCCCAAGCCTGTTCTCATTTGTCTTAATTACCTCCCTCCAATTTAAACCTAAACATACATGTTCTGAAGCAAGAGTCAATTTTTATGACTGAAATCAGAAGACTAGTTAACTTGTCAGAAGGAGTGCTGACTGGGAGGAGACATGAAGGGATTCCCAACACCCTGGGATGTTGGGAATGTTCTGTATCTGTATCAGTTGTTGGTTACCTGGCTACATACAGATGTCATAATTAGTTGAGTTCTCCATTTAAGATTTGTGCAGCTTATGTAATTATACCTGAATTTTTTTAAATGTGTGTCTTCTAAACTTCATAAAGAACCCTATAAATTAATTAAGGGTAATAAATCATTATTTAGAGTGAGTTAAGCTTATCCTAGCTATATGATATGTCTACATTTTAATCACTATTATCAACTTTGCCCCAGGTTACTCATATAGAGTTGTGCTAATGTTTAAACTTTTAAATGATGGTGTTTGGTCAAGGAATTTATTATGTTTCTAAATGTATACTTTTGCATGTTGCAAACTACATGACTCTTCCTTTCAGAGCATTCTGACAGACCGAGAGTATTGTAATATCGAAGATGTTGAAGTTCATGTTACTGGCAAAGGCAGTAGGGATGAGTAGATCTAGAATGCAAGAACCTGATGGTAAGAACTAATTTTAAGAAAAAAATATAGTTGAAGAAAGTTTACATTGCCTCCAATTGGAAGGATTAGAAGGATTAGAAGGCTAGACTTTGGATAAGAAGATCTTAACACTGTTGAAGGTAGAGGTTCATTTTAGAAGTTGATGAAAACTGTTGACTTTCTCTGCCCCAAAAGGCACATATATACATTGGCACAATTTTGCATATAGTTACAGGTATATTCTCAAGGCACTCAAAATTCATTGATGAAACACCTAAATTTTTGTGGAAATCATACTAAAAACTTCTATTCTAGAAAGCCCCTCTTATATCCAAAATGTATTTTAATTAGGTCAAGTAAAGGAAACACATTAATGAGCTCATTCATAGAATGTACTATATCAGGCACAGTGCTGTACAAACCAGAAAATAATGCCCATAAGTTTACTAGAAATTTTAGTAAAGATACACACACACCCATAAAACAATTAGTAGATGATTAGTACAGACCATGAGAGATGATTCTATTTTTAGGATGAAAATCAAAGATATTTAGAACACTTTTTCAATAGTTTCTCTGTGTTTTGTATGGTGTACTTCCTACGTTTTATTTTTTGTATTATGATTTTATCAGAGGCTATTTTTCAAAGAGTTTATGTAGACTAGAATTTACATATGATGGGTAAGGAAAAGATCTATGAAATGTAAAATTCCTGGTGTATACCTAGAAAATTTTTATATTGTGGGCTTCAACATTTGTTTCCCTTTTTCCTCTTTTCAGATAATAAAAAGTGAAGAGAGTGTGATGTCTTCTCAAAGGTCTTGCAGTTGAGTAAGGGACACAAGAAAGATGATAATTCAAAAGTATGGATAACCTGTTTTTCGGGTTCATGGTCATGTGAACCAGGTTGTACTCAGAATGAAATAGATAAACACGAGGGTAGGGGAACCATTCACAATCACCTCTCCTTTACCTACACAATAATTACCTTCTTCTTCCCATTTCCTGCCCTGCCTTACCTAAAAACAAAACAAAACAAAAAAACAGTTATTAACCTGTGAGTCCCTCTTCTCTAGGAAAAAAATTAAGGACAGAATTTATATATCTCACATCTCATAGCATAGATATCTAGCCTTATTTCTTTTATATTTTCCATTTGGATGGGGGGAAAGTGAAGAGAAGAATGGAAATTATCTTATTTGTCTATATGAAAAATATTCACTCAAAAATGAATTTTTCAGAAGTATTAATTAAACATATGCATATATGTGTGTATATAGATATGTTCAATTTTATGTAGAAAAAACATGATTTTGACTTGTTTTATTACAGAAATTACAAGATAGGGTAATGCCAGCTAAAAAGAATTTAGAACCTAACAGCCCAAACACAATCTGAATGCCCTGATTAAAGTAGCACTCAGCATTTTAATACTCTGCTTGATGTGAGAGTTCACTGTGGCCTGATCTTTGGAAAATAGAGTTTACTCTTTTGTTATCTATGATAAGCATTTTAAATATGTGCATAGATTTACAAAGTTAATTAAGACATCTTAGAAATAACAATCAATGCATCACAAGCACCATATTTTGGAGACAAAATTGCAAACACTATAAAAGGCATTCTCCAAGGACTTGCACTAGCCATCCACAAAGGACAATAACTGAAATTATTCTGTTTGATCCCATTTTCCCTTCTTAATACTCACAAACACATCTGCACTAGGTCATATGTGTGCTTGTCTATGTACATACATATATATGGTCCTTCCCACTATAGTAAGAGCATAGAAAAGGCAAAGATTGTCTTTCATTATCCCATCCTTTCCAGTAGCTAGCACAGATAGTGGACGTGATAAGTATGCAATGGAAATGTTCTGTGTGTCTAACTCATCTCATCCTGTCTTGCTGTCATAACAAATTACTAATACAACAAAATTAATTAAAACAGCACAACTTTATTATTTCACAGTTTCATTTGGTCAGAAGTCCAGGTATAATGTGTCACAGCTGGTTCCCTGCTTCAGGTTTCATAAGGCCAAAATCAAGGCATTCTTTCTGGTTTTCTGGGGATGAGTCTCCTTATAAGCTCAGATTGTTGGCAGAATTCAGTTTCATGTGTTTGTAGGAAAGAAGCCCCCATGGCCTTTCTCTCTATTGGTCAAAGGTCATTTTCAGCTTCTAAAGGCCACCTGCATTCTTTAGTTCATACCCCACTTCCTTTAGCTTCAAAGCTAGCAACAGTGAGCAGAACCTTTCTCATGCTTTGAATCTCTCTGACCTCCCATTCTGCCTCACATGGCCTTTGTCTTCCTATTCTGCCACATCTGTCCAACTGACTCTTCTACCTTTCTCTTCTGTTTTTATGGACTATGTGATTGCATTGACTCCAGCAGGATAATCCAAGACGGTTCTCCCATTGTAGGGTCAGATAGTTAGTAACCTTAATTCTATCTCCAAAACCTCTTCCCAGTAGTAACTAGATTCATGTTTGTTTGAATCATTAACAATTGGGAACCTTGGAAGAATATCTTTAGAATTCTGTCTACCACAGTCCTAAAAAATGAAAATGTGTATGAAACACTCAAAGTGCTTGATTTAGTGGAGAAAAAACATAATACAAACATTAGTTATGATTACTAATATACATAAACTTTGTGTTGTGGTGGGCTTGAAAGTGATAGTGGGCAGGAGTTATTTCCGTACACATTCTTCATCCAAACATTGCAAGGTAGGTTTTTGGCAAGTTACCTTGAGTAGGTTGGCTTGAAAATGTTATGGGAATGATTACCATATTTTATAACAGGTGTGACTACGTTCCCTGTAAAAAGAGAAGAGTATTAAGCGAAGCCAATTAACATAGGAAAAATATTTGGCCCTGGAAATGTATTTTCACTATTCCCTTTTTCTGCTTGTTTTTACTGATATTCTCAAATAAAACAAACATTCTCTGTTTGGCAGGGAAGTTGCACTGAGGAAAAAAAGGAAAGGCAGAGAGATAATAATGCCTGGAGGTTGGGTGGAGTAGAAACTCCAAGAAAGAATCAAAGAAATCAGATTTGCACATGGGAGCAAAAACTAGAAAACTGATGAGAAAAGAAAGTTAGGTAAACCTAAAGTTAAACTAGGTGGAGACGAGAGAAATTACAAACTAAAATTAATGAAGTTTTTCTGTTTAGCTGAAGAATTATTTTTCTCTTTTTTACAGTTTGTCCATTAAAAATGTCCAGACTAGAAAAATTATAACCATATCTAGATATTAGTTAATATGCCTTCCCCCAACCCCCAGCTTCATACTTCTCTAGGCAGTTAACTCATCAATAACAAGAAACATTAATGTGGATACTTGAAATCCGGAGCAGTTGTCCAAATACTTGTCACTGGCACAGGGTTATCAGTCCCCTTGATAATAAACTTGATTTAGGTCTTGAGATAGAGGAAAATGTTTTATGGAGACTGCATCATAGCAGATACAATAGATTGCATTGCTAACTTTTAATCTCAAGACTGCATGTGCATCTTCTCAATCTTTGGTTTACCCACAGCAATTTCCTTCCAATAGTTGTCTCTAATTTCCCTTGGTAACTCCCCAAATGCCCTACATACTGCCCCACATCTGAAGCTAATATCATATCCATGCATTCTTTGAATTTGAATTGCTACTCAGACATTCTTTGGAGACATTCCTAATGAGTTTATTATCAATGTTCTCCCTTCATATTCCCCTTGTGGGCTTTTACCGACTTCACCCATAAATCTGATTCTTATAACAAATTTATCTTTGGGAGGATCTCCCATCTGTCCCTTTCCTACAGATTTTGTACTGCCTTTCTCTTCTTCCTTTTTGTTTGGTAGTTTTTATATACCTCTTTCTCTTTAGCCACCTAAAAGGAACAGAGCAAGAACTAGCATCTGGAGCTTCAGCGAACATTGCTGTCCTTTGGGTCTGGGTTGTCACTGAGAAATTCAATGTCAATTGTCTGGGTGGGGCCAAGAGGACTGATGCTTGTCTAAAATCATCCTACTGGCAGTCTTAGGGCAGCCCTCACTTACTTGTCACTGTTTAATGACGATTTCCAACACCAGACAGAAGACTGCTCACAAAACTGAAACGTGAAATCTTCGTATTTGTTCTTGCATATTTCTCTTTTTAAAGAGTTTGGTTTTCAGTAGAAAGAAAATGTTAACCACTCTAGAAAACTTAAGACTAACAAGCCCAATTCTCCTTTCTTATTTGTATGATTATATTGACTCTTGATTCATCCCTCAGTCATGAATTTAAAAGTTATTTTGATCCAGATACAGTCAAACATGTTGCAAAACCCATCTTTCTTTGTAGTGAGCATTTCTATTTTTACTAATTTTATATACTAAATGTAATAGCCACTTTAAAATTGATTTACAACTTTGCATTTGCTTCTAATAATGTTTTATTATTTGTTATTGGCGTGTAGATATCATTCTCTGGCTAAAAATATTTGACTTCCCATTGTTAACAGAAAAAAAATCTTTCCTTCTTGGTCTAGGTTTCATGGCCTCTCAAAATGTCTAACCTGCTTATCTAGGCTTTGAAGAAAATTTTCTGCTACAACCAATGTGCTTCATTCATTAAAGGACCATTTTAAGGAACATTATTTTATCTTCAGGGCCAGGTAGTCATATGTGAATAGGCTCATGTAAAGTATGAAGGATAACATGGGTTCAGTCTTTCTGGTTGGGCTGGCTTTTTCTAAGGACATTCATAATCATTTTTTAAAAATTAATTAATTAATTTTTTTGAATTTTTTTATTTCAGCATATTATGGGGGTGCATATGTTTAGGTTATGTATGTTGCCCTTCCCCCCTCCCCCCCTCCCCCCCGTAGTCAGAGCTTCAAGCATGTCCATCCCCTGGATGGTGGGTGTCACACTTATCATGTATGTATATACCCATCCCCTCCTCCTCCCTCCCATTTGCCCAACACCGGATGAATGTTATTCCTAAATGTGCTCTTAGATGATGATCACTGAAACCAATTTGCTGGTGAATACATGTGGTGCTTATTTTTCCATTCTTGGGATACTTCACTTAGTAGAATGGGTTCTAGCTCTATCCAGGAAAATACAAGAGATGCTATATCACCATTGTTTCTTGTAACTGAATAGTACTCCATGGTATACACATACACATTTTATTAATCCACCCATGTATTGATGGGCACTTAACTTGTTTCCACATCTGAGAATGACCTTTATAAAATAGTCCCAAAACAATAACTGTTGGCATGCATGCAGAGAGATAGAAACACTCATACACTGCTAGTGGGACTGCAAACTAGTGCAACCTCTGTGGAAAGCAATAAAGAAGTACAAGTAAAAATTAATTTATTTTTTAAAGTAGTTTTAGCTTTATAGAAAGATTGAGAAGAAAATATGGAGAGTTTCCTATATACCCTCTCATATCTACTGCCCATGTTAGTCCTCCAGCTTTCATTTTTGTCAATCTTGGCCTAGATCATCCTGATCAATCCTTACTCTGTACTCCTAAATTAAATCTCACTCACAGAGAAAACTTATGAAAACCACCCGTATTTATTCCTGAATGTGGAATATCCAGTTTTCCCAATACCATTTATTGAAGAAGCTATCCTTTCCTAGTTATGTGTTCTTTGTCAAAGATCAATTCACTGTAGATGTGTGGGTTTAGTTCTGGTCTCTCGACTCTGTTCTATTGGTCTATATATCTGTTTTTATGCCACTATCATGCTGTTTTGATCACCATGGCTTTGTAGTATATTTTGAAATCAGGTAATATTATGCCTCCAGCTTTATTCTTTTTGCCGAAAACTGCTTTGGCTACTCAGGGTCTTTGTGGTTCCATATGTATTTTAAGATTTTTTTTTCTATTTCTGTGAAAAATATCATTGGAGTTTTGATAAAGATTTCCCTGAACCTATAGATTGATTTGGGTAGTATGGTCATTTTAACAATAATACTTCTAATTACTGAACATGAGATATCTTTCCATTTATTTGTGTCTTCTTAAATTTCTTTCATCAGTGTTTTGTAGTTTTCAGTGTAAAGATCTTTTGGCTCCTTGGTTAAATTTTTTTACTATTTTTTTATGCTATTGTACATAGGAATATTTTCTTAGCTTTTTTACACCATTGTCCTTGTTTGTTTGTGCTGTTATAACAAAATAACTTAGACTAGGTAATTTTCAAGAACAGAAATTAATTCCTTAAAGTTTTATAGGCTGTGAAGTTCAAGATCAAAGCATCAGCAAATTCAGTGTCTGGTGAGGGCTGCTTTCAGCATCCAAAATGGCACCTTGTGGCTGTGTCCTCACATGGCAGAAGAAGTGAATGTGGTGTCCTCTCATAGCAGAAGGTGAAAGGGCAAAAGGGCCTAACTAGTTTCTTTCAGACCATTTATAAAACTGTTAATCCCATTCATGAGATCAGAGCCTTAATGACTTCATTACCTCCTAAAGGTCCCACCTCTACATACTATCACATTGGGTCTTAGGTCCCAACATGCAAGTTTTGGTAGACACATTCAGACCGTATAACCATATACAAAAATAAACTCAAAATTGATTAAAGATTTAAATGTAAAACATAAAACTGCAAATCTGCTAAAAGCAAACTTATGGAAAACCCTCCTGAAATTGTTTGGGGTCATTATTATTTTAATATGAGTCCAAAAGCACAGGCAATAAAAGCAAAAATAAACAAATGAGATTGTATCAAACTAAGAAGTTTCTGCATAGCAAAGGAAATAATAAAGAGAGTGAAGAGACAGCCTACAGAATGGGAGAAAATATTTGCAAATCATACCTTTGATAAGAGGCTAATATCCAAAATATGTAAGGAACTCAACTCAACAGCAAGGAAATAACCCAATTAAAAATTGGCAAAAGAAGACATTTCTCAAAAGAATACCTACAAATGGCCAATAAATATATTGGAAAATATTCAACACTACCACTCATCAGGGAAATGCAAATCAAAACCGCAATGTGATATCACGTCACATTTGTTAGGATGGCTACTATCAAAAAGGCAAAAGATGAGATGTGTTGGTGAGAGTATGGAGAAAGGAAACCTTTGTACACTGTTTTTGGGAATATAAACTGGTACAGTCATTATGGAGAATGGTATGGAAGTTTCTCAAAAAATTAGCAATGGAACAACCATATAATCCAGCAATCCCACTTCTAGGTACATATCCAAAGAAAATGAAATTAGTATGTCGAAGAGATGTCTGAACTCCCATGTTTATTGCATTATTCATAATAGCCAAGATATGGAATCAGCCTAAGTGTCCATCAACAGATAAATGGATAAAGAAAATGTGGTTCACATATAATAAAATATTATTTAGCCCTTAAAAAGAAGGAAATCCTGTCAGTTGTGACAGGAATGCAACTGGGTGACAGTATGCTAAGTGAAATTAGACAGGCACAGAAAGACAAATACTTCATAATCTCACTTATCCATGGAATCTAAAAGAGTCAAACACATAGAAGAAGAGAATGGATTGGATGTTGCCAGAGGATACAGGGAAACCGGGTGGTATTAGTAAAATATACAAAGTTTTGGTTATACAAAAGCAGTCCTAGAAATCTGTGGCACAGCACAGTGCCTACAGTTAACAGTACTGCTTTGTATACTTAAAATTTTGCTAAGAGGGTAAATCTTATGTTAGGTGTTGTTATCACAAAATAATAACAATTATTATTATAAATAAAAAGGGTGGGACAAAACTTTAGAGGTGATGGATATATTTATGGCACGATTGTGTTAATAGTTTCATGGTGTATACTTAGCTTCCAACTCAAGTTGTATTCATTGAATATGAACAGCTATTTGTATGTCAATCATACCTCAAAAGTGGTTTTAAAAAATGATTGCACTTAATGCTTTGTGAAAAACTCATGAAGGCATGGCAACCTTTTGATTTTCTTATTAACACTTTGAGTGTTGTGCTCCATCAGTTCTGGCCTTGGTAGGCCTCATTGTTATGCTTTCTTTAGGTGTGGTTAATTGAATCTAAACTGGTAATCCAACAAATCTTTCCACGGTTACTGCTTTTATTGTGTTTTTTTTTTTTTTAAGTTAAAAACATTGGAACTTTTTAAATGCAACTGTGCCATTTCAAGTTTTCTGAGATGCAGAAGATAGGCATCAAGGTACAAATAGGTAAGCAAGAGATGTATTGGAGATAACTGAATGTCTTTAAAGGATAGAGAGGAAGGAGAGAAGGAGTAGGTGCGGAGGGAGCTCAGACAATGATGCAGGTCTGACACACACAGAGAGAAGAAAGAATTGTAAGAAAGGTCCTCAAACCACAATGCCAGGCTGACAAGAATCCTCAAGACAAACTTGCTTGTTAGAGGAATTCCATGTGGGACAGGAATAGCTTTGTTCAACTCTTTAGCCATGTTTAGTCATTGGTTACAAGCACCTCAGAGGGAGTGTCCATGGAGGACCTGAAGGTCCAGCAGCTGTAGGCTGTTAATCTGCTATAAAAGCTACAGCAGATTCAACTGAAGGGCCCTTGCAGTGGGGCACCTTCATGGGTACAACAGTATCTCAGCAAAATTTCCAAGTAGCATATTTATGCAAAGAACAACATACAATTATAGCAATACAAGTGCCATACTATTTTAGGTTTGAGTATCTACCCCTCCGTAATCTTTAATTTTCCTTTTTACTCTTTAACTCTACCCTACTTTTCTGCCAGGCTTGATTAGAACTAAATCATCGTATCTCAATTGTCTCATGACTATTAGCTTTCCTATATTAATATGGTAAAATCAAATGTAACATCTTTAAGGAGTGGTAGTAATAAAATAAAATGTATACTGATTTGTGCAAGCAATAAATATCTAGAAAAGTTATGTCTAAATAAGTTTTAAATTAAAATACATTTTAAATGTCACTTGACTGAGAAAATTTATTTAAATAGAACATAAAAATTAATTTTATTAAATAAGAACTCTTTTTATAAAATAATATTTTCTCCCTGTACTATTTTCATAATCAGAAGTTGCAATTAGTTGTATTCTCCTTTCCATGTGCCAATACATTTTATTCATTTTTTAAAAAATTTAATTGAATACCTATTATGTGCCAAGTATTTAGTTTACTTAGGTTAAGGAGATAACATTAAAAAAAAAACAGAAAAACCAATCAAAACAAACAAACAAACAAAAAAACAGTCCCTGGCTTCAGAGGGGTCATAATCTGTTTTTCTCCAGTTTATGCCTATTTGGGCCCATTAAATCTAAATATGTTAGGGCCAGATCTGTGACCACTACCTTCTGTGGCTTTTCTTATTTCTTTCACCATAAATATGGAAAGGTACCTTGAATCCATATATTATTTAAGCAAGATACATTAAAGAGGGTAGATGTTTGCCATGTTTTCTGGCTGAATATTTTATAAAACAATATATTTGGGGGACAACTAATGTTAAAAGTTCTCCCTCTCCAAAAATAGAACCTGGAAAAACTTACCTCATCAGTCTCCTGTGCAGTCAAAGTGCAGGTACTTGATCTGAGCTCTATCCGTCAGGTTTTTCATCAAGACCCACGTGAACACCTGGAGTAAGTAAGCTCTCCATGGTATCCATTTTGCTGGAAAGTGTTGCAGAGATGCCTGGCTCTGTGGTTTGGCAATATTTTCCAAGTTCAGTGCCTGGAATAAAGATGGCATTCATAGGATTACTGCAGTAATTGCTTAAGAGACTGAGGCGGCAACAGATACACGCTCAGCATTTTTATACTAAGCCCGTTATTCAGTTGGTTTGAGGCATTATTATTCCTAGAAGCTTATCTGGCACTTCCTTCTCTAGCTTTCCCAAAACTCTGGTAGCTGACTAACATGATTTTTATTAATTTTTTATAGTAAAATCAGCCACTGTTGGATTGTGTTCACAGAAGGTAGAACTCCCTGCAGGACCAGATTCACTGACGATGTCTCCAGTTTACCTGTACCATACTTCCAAATTCTCTGGCCATTTCTGTTCTTGCATATTTGCCAAGCCTCCTATTGTTTACCTCTCAAGTCTAGAACTTTATGAAAATACATGGCCACAAAAAGACTTATACGTGAATACTTACATAGCTCAATTCACATAGTTCTAAATTGGAAAAATCCAGATGTCGATCAATTGGTGAATAGATAAACAGCAGTACATCAATGTAATGAAATATTACTCAGCAATAAAAAGAAGCAACTTACTAATGCTACTGTAACAAAAAGGCTACCTACTCTTTGATTCCATTTATATTGTACTCTGGAAAATACAAATCTATAGGGATAGAAAATAGATGAGTGAAACATAGGGGCAGAGATGGGAGAAGATGATTGACTTCCAAGGAGTCTGAGGGAAGTTTTTGAAGTGATGGAAATGTTGTTTGTCTTGATTATGCTGGCAGCCACACAAATGTACACAATTGTCAAAACTCGTAAATATGTACAATTAAGGTTTGATTTCTATTATAGGAAAATTATAATTAATTTTGTTATATCACTCAAAGTAGATTAAAAATGATAGATATTACCACAGATAAAGAGGAACATTTTATAAAGGTAAAAGGACCAATCCATGAAGAAGTCACTACAGTCTTAAATGTATACATGTCAAATAATAGAGGTTCACATTACCTGAAGCAAAAGCACATAGAAATGATAAAATTGGAAGAAGAAAAAAAAAGTTCACAATTATGGTTGGAGATTTCAATAGCCTTCTCTCAGGAGTTAATAGATAAGGTAGAGAAAAAAATCAGTAACTATAGAGAATGCTTGAACACCACTATCAACCAACTTACCTCATATTCAAAGAATACTACAACCACAACAGCAGAGTAAAACCTTTCAAGGGGACATGGAAAATCCACCAAGGTAGGCCACTTTCTAGCCATAAAATAAGGCTCAATATATTTGAAAGAATGGAAACAATTAAAGTGTGTTTTCTGACCAGAATGACACTAACCTAGAAATTGGGTAGCAGCTAAAGAAGTGCTTAGAGTAAAATTTGTAGCACTAAAGACTTAAAAGAAAAAAAGGAAACTCTAATGTATGCTTCTACCTTTAAAATGAGAAAAATAGAATCAAAGTAAATACAAAGTAAACATAAAGAATAAAATCATAAACATGGCAAAAAATAGTGAAATTGAAAATAAACAACAAAAAAATAGAAAAAATACACGAAACCAAAATCTGATTCTACTAAAAGATAAATAAAATTAATATATCTCTAACCAGACTGATCAGGTAAAAATGACAAAACATTCAACGTATAAATATCAATATTTTAAAAGGGGTATCTTTACAGATCCAACAGACATAAGGATAACAAAAAAATACTGTGAAAACAAGTGTATCAATAAAAATGACAACTTAGATTAAATGGAAAAGAATACAAACTACCAAAGTTCATTCAAGAAGAAACAACCTGAGTTATTTAGTCTGATATTTAAAGAAATTGAATTCCTAGTTCAAAATTTCACCCTCCGTCAACCAAAACTCTAGACCCAGATGGCTTCACTATAAACTTTGAAGGTAGACTTAGTACTAATTCTATACAATTGATGCTAGAAAATAAAACAGATTACTTTTTAACTCATTAGGATGCCAGCAACATCTTGATACCAAAAACAAGAAAACAAAATTACAAAAAATAATTTACAAACTAATATCCCTCATGATCAAAGATAGAAAAACCCTTAGCAAAACTAGCAAATCAAATTTAGGGATATATAAAAAGGATAATACATCATGGACAAGGGGAGTCCATACCATACAGACCAGGTTTCTTTAATATTTAAAAAAATCAGTCAGTATATTCTTTCTATAAAAGAATTAAAGAAAAATGTATTATCTTCTCAACAGATGCACACACCTATTAATGAAAAAAAGTGCTCAGTATATTAGGAGTAGCAATCTCATGATAAACATTAATAAAACACCTACAACTAATAAACTGAATAATACTAAAGACCTGAATTATGTCCCCCATGATCAGTAACAAGGCAACTTCTATTCAACATTGTATTTTAAGTATTAGACAGTGTAAAAATGCAAGACACAGAAATAGACAAAGTAGAGATGAAGAAAAAAGTAAAATTTTTTCTTCCCGGATAAACGTAGACAATCCTTCCCCCAAATCTCCAAAAACCTATAGGCACTAATAAGTGAACTTATCAAATTTATAAATGTGAAGTCAATATACTAAAATCATTTAAATTTCTATATATACATAAAAATTATAATTTTAAAGAACAAAACCATTTACAATACCATCAAAATTGAAATATTTAATGATAAATTTAACAAAATATGTGCAAGATCTATGTGCTTAAAACCAAAGAATTTCTGAAATAAATTTAAGCAGACAAATAAATTTATTCGATAATATTATAATGTCAAATCTCCCCAATTTATCTATAGATTCAAAATGATATCAAATAAAATTTTACCAGGTCCTTTGAAGAAACTAACCAGCTGATTTAAAAATGTACATGGAAATGCATAGGACCTAGAGTAGACAAAAAATTTGAAAAGTGGAACAAAAATAAAAAACACATACACCTGATTTCAAGATTAGTATAAAGCATAGTAATCAAGGCAGTGTAGTATTTTCATAAATATAGACATACTGGTGAATGACAGAGAAAACAGAATCCAGAAATAGATGCACACATCAATTGATTTTCAATAAAGATGCCAAGATGTTTCATTGTGAAAAGGATAGTCTCAACAAGAAATGATAATGGAGCAATAGAATATCTATATGCAAAATAAATAAATCGATAAACTGTGGTCCTATCCTCACATCATATACAGAAAGTAATTTGAAATAGATCAAAACTTAACTGTGAGAGCTGAAAACTATAAACCTTATAGAAGAATGTGTAAAGGTATAAGTTTATGACCAGGGATAGGTAACAATTTCCTATATAGGACAGAACAAGAATGAGCCAAAAATGGATAAATTCAACATCATTAATTTTAATAACTTTTGTATTTCAAAAGACACTAAAGAGGCTGGGTGCAGTGGCTCACGCCTGTAATCCTAGCACTTTGGGAGGCCGAGGTGGGTGGATCGCTCGAGGTCAGGAGTTCGAGACCAGCCTGAGCAAGAGTGAGACCCCATCTCTATTAAAAATAGAAACAAATTAGCTGGCCAACTAAAATATATATAGAAAAAATTAGCCGGGCATGGTGGTGCATGCCTGTAGTCCCAGCTACTCAGGAGGCTGAGGCAGTAGGATCGCTTAAGCCCAGGAGTTTGAGGTTGCTGTGAGATAGGCTGACGCCACAGCACTCACTCTAGCCAGGGCAACAAAGTGACACTCTGTCTCAAAAAAAAAAAAAAAAAAAACACTAAAGAAAATAAAATGTCACACAACACTCTGGGGGAAATATTCACAAACCTTATATCTAATTAAAGACAAATCCAAAATGTATAAAACATTTTACAACCAAATCATAAAAGGGCAAAAATCAAATAAAAAGTGGGAAAAATCTTTAGACAGACGCTTTACCAAGTATGGTATGTGAATGGCAATAGTCAAAATCATTTCACATTGGGTAAAGATCTATGATACACTACAGTAGATATACTCAAATTAAAAGGATTGATAATTCCAAATCTTGGCAAGAAATTGAATGGACTTGATCTCTCATACCTTGCTGGTAGGAATGCAAAATAGTACATTCACTTTGGAAATCATTTGGTAATGGTTCCCTAGGACTTGGCAATCCAATTTCTAGATGTTGAAAAAGACATGACAACACATATCCATACCAAAACTTATACATGTGTGTTCATAGAAGCTTTATCCACAATAGATAAAAACTGGAAAAAATACAAATATTTATCATGTGATAAAGGGAAAAATAGATTCCACTGTATCCTTACAAATGAATATTATTTGGCAATAAAAATAAACTAACTGATATAGGAAACAGAATGAATAAATCTGAAAATTAAAGACTATGAACTACAAGGATATCATATATATGAAATTCTAGAAAAGGGCAAACTGTAGTGTTAGAAACATATCACCATTATTATTCAGGGACCAGGTCCAGGCACAGGGGATTTGATTGCAGTGTTGCAGGGGAACTTTTTGTTGCGATAGAAATGTTTTATTTTGTGGTTGTGGTGGTGCTTACATGACTGCACACATTTGATAAACTCATGAAATCCCATATTTGAAATCTAAATATTTTATTGTATGTAAATTACATCTCAATAAAGCAGTTTAGAAAACCTATAAATACTTTTAGCACTAAATTTTCTAATTATGTTCTTTTTACCTCCAATTATTAACACAACACTAGGACTGCAGTAAGTGTTGTTTGTAAGCCAGTTGCAGATCCATTCTTCTTATATATTGGGTTAAAAATACGCTTAGACATTGGATAAAGTCACCTTTCTTTTGTTTTGTAGTGTTTAGGGCCAAATTCTAGCATCTTCCTCAAAGGAGGAAACATGACAAAATGAAACCATTTCTTAAGATTCCCCAGAGGGCTACCAAGTGGTGCTGCTCTATCCGCAGTCACTAAACAACCTCTTTTCTCTACAGATGTCCATCCACTCTTTGTGCCTCTTTTCTGTATGCAAGTACACCTCTCTTTCTATTTCTATTTTCTTTAAAACAAAGCACCTCCATCTGGAGGTTCATCAGAGACTCTTTTCTGTCTCTTGCTGATTCCAAGCCTACAATTTACAATGACAAAAATGCTGAAGAGAACTCTAGCAGAACAAAGTTCTGGGTAGGGAAAACTCTCTGAGTCATTCTTCACTGCATGCTGCTCTGCTTTCTCTTTGCCTTTCTCCACCAAATTACTGCACTCCATTCAGTGCTTTCTCAACTGAGTCCTGTGTCAGCAACTTTCTGCAGCTGCAAGAGCAGCTGCTGCTTCTACCTCCCTCTCCTCACTAGTGGCTGTCAACATGTCCATCCTAAAAAATAAAAACTCTTTCTAAAGTTTCTGTCTTTGACTCAATGCAGATGCAGTTCTAGAAACTCTAGAAATGACCTCAGGAGTCTTTATAAAGTCTCCGAAGAGGTATCTTCTCAGTAGGGATGATATTTTAACAACAATTGATGCTAGCAAGATAGTTTTGCTTACTTTGAATCATGTTATCTTCTAAACACACCATGGAGCAGATGTTGTCATTGCCTTTATATGGACAAGTGAACTCAAGCATTAACAACATTAAGTACTTGGAGGGGAAAGAGCAAATCTAGAATGAGTGCCAGCCCAACATGTTTATCCAGTAGCTGATGTTGCCTCTGGCCATGGTTGGAAAAAGGTCACACAGTTCCAGTTGAGAAGTATGTTCAGGAGTGCAACAGATACCCTAATGCTTTATGTCTTGAAACAAAGCTTATTCAATTCTGAGATTTCAGTTTCCAGAAAGAGTTCACAGTTTTTGAAGGACCAAAAGGCCATTCCACACCAGGATGTGGTTCCAAATGGTTCAGAGAACCAAGGTTAAAGTAACACTTCCTTCAATCAGGCCCTCCTTTTTGACTGCAGTCTGTATTCACTCATTTCCCAGACTCATCTATTTAGCTTTTCAGTTACCTTTTCAACCTCCTCATGGGAAAATAAGAAATCACATGGATTAGAATAAAATTTTCTCCAGTCCAAAATTCTGGCCCTGACAGAATAATACCCAAACATAGCTACCCTCTCTTATATCATTTTGAAAATCTGAATATATCATCAAGCATATTTAGCTTTCATAAATATATAATATATATATGATTAATATTATTACCAATAAGAGGTCTGGATCCCTAATAAAGACCTAGGGTTTGAGTGCCAGTTCATCTGTTTACACATCGTGATGATGGCAGATAAGTCAGTAAGTATTGGTAAATCTCATTTTAATTTCCTTTCCTATAAGATCTATAAAACAAAACCTGTCCTACATATCTAGCAGGGATTGTGAAAATCATATAAGCTAATTTTTATGAAAGTATTTTGAAAGCCATGAAGCATTACACAAATGTAAGGGAGCAGTATTAGCAATGATGGTATCTTGAGAATCTATTATGCATCACTGTATCTATATTCTTCCAGAGGCTTTCTATACATAAGGCAGTACAAACTCCTTGAATTCTTATAGACAATAGACAATAGCATGTTTATTATCCTTCACCTCTTCAAGCCTCAGTGGAAGCCAATTAGAGCTATTCACATTCTCAGCTATTGGATCTACATTTGTCCTTTTGTCCTATCACCTCTCTGCCTTCATTGTTGCAGACCAAAGAATAGAATATATTTAAACTCTTCCCACATGATTCCCAAAAGCCACTCTTTTTACATCTCTGCCTTTCTTGTCCCTTTGCTTTTACCATATAACCTAAAGCTCTTTAGCCAAGATTCTCTGGGTCTAACTACCATTTTTAAACTGCTCTTTCTCAATTTCTCCTTTTACCTGCTTACTTGAACCTTTCAGTCCCTCTAATTATAATCACATCACACTTTGGAACAGGTAAGGGAGAGGTTCAGCACTTTTCTTGTGCATGTATTAAAGGCAAAACAGGTCCATACTTCTCAGATTTATAATAAATAAATTACATGCAAACATTAAGAACTAATTCTGGTCTGCTTAATAATCTGGCAGGCAAGTAACACTTCAAAATGGCACAAACACCTAACAATGGCTAAAAATTCACATAAAATTTTCAAGCACATGCTTTTTATCTTTTTTGACAGCTTCCTTAGGTACCTATGATATTTTTCTTAAAACACATAAGTGATACTCTTGCTGGCAGAGATAAACCTGAAGGTGAGAAATAATCGATTTTGCTTTCTCTAATAATGGCCCACAATTTGGCTTCAAGTTCTAACCTAGAAGATTGCAGATGAACATTCTTCTACATCTCTGCCTCAAATCTGCAGTCAGATTGTTGATGATAAATCACATGGGCCACCAACAGCAATGCTCCCACTTCCTAGGCTTTGTAACAGCCAGAAATTTTCCTTCAGTTAGTCAGCTCAGGCCAGCAGATCTATCACCAACTCTCATGGATCTATGCTGGCAGGTGAACAAGGAGAAGTGCTGATCCAGCAACTGATGGGACAATGCCCAAGTCACAGTGCGTGGAATACACCTCCATCTTCCACTTAATCTTCTTTGCAAAGTATTCACCCCTTGAAATCTACCCATAAGGTTTGTGTTAGGCTGACTCTCCCTATAAAACACTATTTTTTAAAGTAGAGAGAGGAGCACACAAACTGTGATTTATTTGTCCTAAATGGCCCCGGATGTGTGATGCCTTGGTAACCTGCTTTGGCACTCATTTCAGGTATTGGCTCACATATCAATGAAGAAACCCACTAAAAAGAGACTTTGATCAGTTTCTTAACTTCTTTCCCTTGTTATTTGAAAAACAGTAACAGGGAACTTTGTAAAAATTTTAAAAACTTAACATGTGATTACTTTTTATAAAGCATCTCCAATTATGAAAATCTATAGAGCTTGACTTCATATTGAATATAATGTCCTTCAAGGAGAATTCAGTTCATTACTTTCACAGAATTAGCAAAATAAAATCAGTAGATGGTCTATTATTTTGTGCTAAAAGTATATGAAAATGCACATCCTGTCTCTCTTCCCACTGGTGTTTAATTTTCATGTATCTCCTATCTTAATCACTATGGCATAAGCTTGGATTTATGTAAATGATTACTATAAATCGTCTTCTTCATGGTGATTTTCATATTTCAAGGATTAATTAGCTGTACTATAGGGAAACTTTAATGTTTAATTAATAGGAGAAATTTAAGCGATCTTAATTGGGCAGAAAAGAATTTCTCTTCTTATAAAAGTGTATTCAGAATCCAGAGGGGTAAATCAAAATAGAATGCTATGTAATATATATAGGTATCAAAAACTATTCAATTTTATTGTTGCTTTAGTCTGCTAAAACATACACCTAATTCTAAGTAGATGATGAATAGGTAAATATCAGCATTTCCTGACACTTACGTAAGAAAAATTCCTTCCTGACCTCAAATAAATCGCCAGCATCTAAATCTCATTTATCACCATCCTCCAATATCAAGTTGGTCTTAAATAACCTCTTGAACCTTTTAATTCCTCTTCAACTGTCCTTACCTGGAAAAACAGCATACCAAGCATTTCTCTCATTTAGCTTATTGCCCTGTTATAAACAGAAAGTTCTGGGGTATCTGGAATGGTTTAGAATTCCAGCAGGGACATTCAGTATAATTAGCCAAAGAAAGACCTAGCAGTAAGCTGGAGATGGTAAAGCATAAAGGTAAGATTTCAGGGTACATACTCGCCGTAAACGTCAGCTTCTTAAAAGTGAAAGATGGGCTTTGCCTCTACTAGATCAAATTAAATGTCATTAACCATTCTTTCTTCTTCTTAAGCCTGGATCATTTCGTAGAGTTTAAAACAATCCTTTTGTTTTGGTTGATTAGGCTATTTGAAAGAAAGTAGAGAGTAACTAAGATAGAAAAACACATCAAACTTAGCACACACTATTTTTAAGCCCCTCCTTGACCTTCAATGATGTGATGGGTAGTTTTATGTGCTAATTTGGCTGAGCTACGGTGCCCAGAAAATTGTTCAAACATTATTTTGGGTATTTTTGTGAAGATGTTTCTGGATGAGATTGATATTTAAATCTGTGAACTTGAGTAAAGCAAATTTTCTTCCGTAATGTTGGTGGGCCTTTTCCAATCAGTTGAAAGCCAAATTAGAACAAAAAGACTGACCCTTTCCTGGTAGGAGAAAATTCTCCAGCTGACTGCCTTCAGACTTGAGCTGAAACATCATCTCTTCCTGGGTCTTGGGCCTGTGGGCCTTTGGACCAGAATTGCACTGTATGAACACTCTTGGCTCTCCTGGGGCTCCAGCTTGCTGAATAGCCCTGCAGATCTTGGGAGCTGGCAGCCTCCATGGTCATGTGGGCCAATTCCTTATAATAAATCTCTCTTCTCACTCTCTCTCTTTTTCTCCTTTCTCTCTGTATATGTATGTGTGTAATGTGTGTGTCTGTACACATGGATATGTGTATATATGTCCATACACATAAATGTGTTAGGAGATATATATATTTTATGTATGTATCTTTCATATATGTGTGTATATGTATATATATATATAGATAGATAGATAGATAGATACATAGATATACCTCCTAATGGTTGTGTTTCTCTGAAGAACCCTAATAAAAATGAGAACAGAATGCCTTGAGTGGCTGTGTCTTTAGAGGCATACTCAAAATACTTAGTTCTGTTTATTTACAGACCACAGAATGCACTTTGAACATTCAAAATATTATTTATGTTTTAACACTACATATATCTATTCAGGGTGCAGAAGTCTTTCAATTTTATACCTCTTTGTTTGAAACCGCAATGACAGACTGCAGTTGACCAAGGGCCGCTTTCTATGGTAAGAAAACAATGTTGAATACAAACTAAGTAATACCATCTACAAAAGGAACTACGAATTTAGAGTTTGGATGGAATGAATACTAGTGGGGAAGTGTTCAAATTAAGGCCAGAAGATGAAAAAGAGTAACTCAGACTAAGGAGGAAAATATCAACATATAAACCTTGAAGGAAAATGGCTGAGACCCTTGCTCATCCCACAGCCATGATCCTCACACCCACCCCTGTGCAGCCACCCACCCACCCACACACACACACACACACACACACACACATGCATATATCTGCACACAAATATTTTAAATGTATTAAATGAATGGGTCACACTTACACAATGTCAAAGTCACACCTACTCTAAAATACAGTCCCTTTTGTTTGTTGATGCATTTTACTATACTGAGTGAAGAGCTTATTAAAGTTTCCTTACCCGCCTCAACACTGAAAATGCTATTTTGGACTTTTTAGTCATTACATTATTACATTTCATTATGCAATGAAAACAATTTATAACAGCACTTTTTGTTTTCGTGTTTGTTTTGTCAGTTGCCTATATGGTCTTTTTCTAGACCTTCAAATACTAAGTCAGAAATTGCTATTGTAGTGGTTTTGTACTGTGTTAACGGTGTTAATATGAATGTACATTTCCCAGAATTCCCTTCCTTATATCATTCTGAGTTAGCATTGACCACAAGGAAATTTGCATGTGATTTGGAAGGCAGAAGTGATTATGTAGCATTTTTTTTTTTTTTACCACCACAATGTGTTCTCATTCGTTGCTGATATACTGGTTCCCCTTGGTGTGAGGTAGCTGTTGGGCCTTACCTCCTCTATCTCCCTTCATGTCTCCTCCTTCAGACTCTCCAAGTGCTAGGCCACCAGGTGCTTGTATAATTCCTTGAAAAAAATGTTCAGGTTCTTCTGCAGGCCTCCCATGTTGTCAAGGTTAAAGGTAGACATACATGTGGGTTTCCAATTTATCCTCACAAGTTCTAGTCTGTCCTCATTATTCCCCATTTCATGTTCAGTAGTTTTTTCCCCAAGTACTTGCTCTGCTGAACACAGAGACTATAGGCCCACTACCAGATGCTCAGGTACTAGCCTTCCATAAGTATCTTCGACGACAACCACAATTCTGTCCATTCTAAAGCCTTATTTCATGTCACCCATAATGGTGGTTTGCTTCCCTATTAAACCGTAACCAATATAAGTGTCTTCTCTCTACTCCATGTTGGAATCAAAGATGTTTTATTCACTTCCGCATTTAGGAACTTCTTAGAGAAAAATTGAATTCTATATCTGTGTATCTATGGATTTGAATTTTAAAATGTGAATGTCAACAGAAATATTGCACAACAGGGAATATTTGTTGGAATAAATGAAAAGTTTCACATTTTGGTTAAAAAATGATTGCATAAAAAAGAAACACATGGGTTGACTAAAACAATTGAATATTAGAGTTGGTAGGGACCTTAAATATCATTAAATCTAAATGTTTCATTTTACAGTTGAAGAAGCAAAGGCCCAAATACTTGCCTAAGATCATAAAATAAAGTAGTGGCAGAGCTGGCACCAGCTTAATTTCCTTTCTCTTAATACCTTCTTAACTCTTGACTTGTTATCAGTTTATGTTTATGTGAAAAACCACAGGGAGTTTCAGCTGATTTCAAATTTACTGGGATTCAAAAGGGTGAGAAGGCTTTCAAATATGTTAATGTGACAAAAGATTGTATTAAAGTACAGTATCTAGCATAAGGAACATTATAATTCCACTGTGACCTTACCTGGTTAGACCATATTTATACATTTGAGTACCTAAAAGATTACAGATAAGCTATAAAGAAAGTAACCAGAACTATATGGGTATTTAATGCTATGACATATAAAGTATAGAGAACCAGGGTTACTTTAACTGAAGAAGGGAAGACACAGGCAGATATAATTATCAATAAATATTTGAATAAATTCCATAGAGAAAGGAAATTAAATTTACGTGTACTTTTTCATAGTATAAATAACACAAATAGATATTAGAGAGGCTGATTGATATTTAGAAATACTTTATAGAAAATAGGGAACTCCAAAGCTAAATGTGTTTCCTTATACTGTAGTGAGCTCCCAACTAACGGAAGGCTTCAATAGGAGGCTTTGATGACAACGTATCAGCTAGTTTTTGTAAAGAATTACCGAAGGAGTGGACGTTAGAATTAATGACTTCCGAGACTCTTCCACTTCTTTGTAGCTGAGAGTCTATTGTTTGAATGACAACATTATAGGAATAAAGTAGCAACCTAATTATTTGGAAGTTATATTTCTGCTATCACCTATATGGGAGCTGCATTTTATCTTTAATGTTTAGTCCTTAAAATAACAGAACTCCCTTGAAAGATTTTTTTTCTAGAATGAGCTAGATTCAATTCAAGAAGAATATATGTGTGAAATAAGATTCAGTATGTCAGAATGAAGGTAAAAATATAGGTTTTTACCATACAGGGGTTAAGATCCCCTGGACAACTCAGGGCTAAAGACACTCTGCCTGTGCCCAAGGACCTCTTTCCACAAGCCACAACGTTGGCTGTGAGCCACCATGATGACACTCAAGTTGATCCCCGGACAGGAATAGAGCATTTGCTGTAGTATCTGAATAAGATGCCGAGGAAAGGGGAGGGGGTCTTATCAGCGGCAGCTCAGCAGGCTGGGCTTTTGGCATGATTGTTTGGCCATGGCAGTCACGGACAATAGAGGCAGACCAAGAAACATCTTTTTTATCCAGAAGTTGACACAAAGGATGTTGCTGAACTCAAATGCTTTAAAGAAAGAGAGGTAAAGAGAAAAGGGCTTTCATGGGAACTGACAATGATGCCTTTTAAAGAAAAAAACTAAGTAATCTTGTTTGACTTTTTTTTAATTAAAAAGTTGTTCTCTTCGAAGTGCACAGCAAAACTGGCAGATTCTCAGGATGATGCGAGAACAAAAGGCTTCCCTTGTGCACACATGGAAGACACATATCAAGTTAGCCAGCCTGAGGCCTTCTCTGGGAGGAAATTATAGAATAAAGTAAAGGAATCTTGAGTGTTTATTAGAAAAGAAAAAATTGCTCAAAACAGAATTTGATAAACAATTATAAGACAAAGTCAGAAGGGACCTCTTTTGCTATCTAGGAAAGCCTCCCAAATGCAGCAGCACATTTCAATCCCTTTAGAGGTCATTAAAAATACAGTTAATTAAGCTACAGCCTAGACTGTTTTAGAATCTGATAGTCAGATAGGTTTGGAAATCTCTAATGTCGAGCACCTTAGCGTGTTCCATATTTCTGCCCTAATACTGGCACTGCCGTAACTGCTTTGGACTTCTACTCTGGCATTTTCTCAATAATCAGGTGTAGCAGATAATAATAATTATTAGCAGTAGTACAGCTACATCTTATTTAATAATCAAAACAACCTGAAAGATAACTGTGATCTTCTTTCAAAAATCATAAAACCAAAGAGATGAGTAATTTTCCAGCAACCAGAGCTGCTAACTGACACACCTGGAATTTGAACAGATATGACTCCTTAGTTCATGTTTATTCCACTACACCATATAGTATTAGGTTGAACCAAGCACATAGAATAGCCAGTATTCAATGTTTTAAGCTATAAAAATTATAATTTATATCATTTAATATAACAAGTTCAAAGTCATGAAAGAAAAAGGTGAAATACTCTATAAGAAATTACTGTGAAAAAATAAAGCTATATAAACATTATGTTTTAGGAATTAATCTTTTTTTAGTGCGTTGAAGTTTCATAATGCCAGAAATAAAAATTTCAACAAACTATTAATGAGGAATTCCTTGTTTAGCTGACACATTTATGCTTGTGTTCCTTAAGGAAGAGTCAAAAACCCAGGGCCTGGACTAGGCTGAGACAAGCTAGAAGCCCAGGGCACAACACTTAAGGTGGCACTCACTCTCAGGTGCCAACCCAGCACTTGCATTTGCATGAGAGTGAATGGCTTCTTACATTTATACCCTGGATGTCTCTTTTGCTCACCCTAGTCCTGGATTCACATGTTATCCTTATTTCTCCTCCTCTTCTTTTTATTCAAGTTTTATTAACTCTGTACCCAAAACATACAAGGCAGGTAATTATAATCACAAGAAATAAGTCCAACAAAGCATCTATTCTTGGTGTATAGCTCAAAAGATCACTCACACTGCTTTGGAGAGAAAATGCAAAGATTGAGTAGAGAAAAATGGAGACTATGTAGTTAAATAAGAAAAAAAGAAATTTATTCAAAAAGTGGCTGAGGTTTAATTGCTATACTTATTACCTATCAAACCTATTTAGGAATGTGTTTTCCTCATGCCATGGTGACTTTTAGGTTATCATAACCATGGCCATCCATTGTCTATTAGCTTTATGAGATGCAAACTTTTTTTGTGTCTAAAGTCATGCATGCACAAAAAGGTATGATTTAGTAATCATATAAAAGAAATAAATGTTTTTAGAGAGAGGCAATCATAGAATCCTAGTATTCCAGAAAGGAGAATGAAAAAGTTTCTTGGAAGCCTCCTGGGACTCAGGAAAGAGTATTTTCTACTCAGTCCTTTTTTATGGAAGACAATCTTGCCTCCATTTGAATGTCTTTAGAAAAGAAAACTACTTTTCTATGACATATCTTTTACCAATCCTTTACCAGTGTTCCTACTATAATGCTTTTTTCTTCTCCTATGCCAAAGTCTTTTCTTGCTGGTTTTTCTAAATCTTGTTCAGTGTCATATAGCAACAAAAAACTATTATTCTTTTATTCCCCAAAGTTAGTTCTCAAATATTGAGATAACCTTTTAATATTTGTTATAGCTATACACATTACACAATTCAAGCTCCTTAATAAGCTGGATGAAGCCAAGTCTTGTTCCTCTGAATATATCCCATTTTGCAATGTGTCTTTGAAATAGTTAGGTAACAACATACATGCCCACTAGTCTTATTCAATATAGTACTGAGAGCTCTAACCAGGCATTCAGATTGGAAAGAAAGGAATAAAACTATCTTTCTTCACAGATGTCATGATTTTCTACAGGAAAAATTCCAAAAGTTTAGAAAAACTTTTAGAACTAATAAGTGAATTCAGTAAGGTAGTAGGATAAAAGTTCAGCACACAAAAATCAATCACATTTCTGTATACTAACAATGAACATACAGAAACTGACATTGTTCAACAACCAGGAAGAAATATAAATCCTGAACTTATCAGTAACAGTAGTGATATTGGATCAGTTATAAATCTCCCAATAACAACAAAAAAAGCCCAGGACCAAATGAATTCTACTAAATGTGCAATGAAGATATAATACCAATCCTTCTGAAACTTTTCCAAAAAATCAAGAAGGAAGGAATTCTCATGAATTCATTCTATATGGCCAGTATTGCCCTGATACCAAAACCAGACAAAGATACATCAAAAAAGGGAAAACTACAGAGCAATATCCCTGATGAACACAGATGTAAAAATCCTCAACAAAATACTAGCAAAGAAAATCCAATAGCACATCAAAAAGATAATACACCATAATCAAGTATGTTTTATACCAGGGATGCAAGTATGGTTCAACATTTACAAATGAGTAAATGTGATAGATCACATAAACAGAATCAAGGACAAAAGCCATATGATCATCTCAATAGACACAAAAAAATATGGTACAATTCACTATGCCTTCATAATAAAAAAAATACCAACAAACTATGCATACAAGAAATATGCTTCAAAATAATAAAGGCCATATAGAACAAACCCATAGCCAACATCATAATGAATGGGGAAAAGTTGAAAGCATTTCCTCTATGAGCTGGAGAAAGACAAGGATGCTCATTTCACCACTCCTATTCAACATAGTACTGGAAGTCCTAGCCAGAGCATTCAGGCAGTAGAAAGTAATGAAAGGCATTTAAATTGGAAATGAGGGAGTCAAATTCTCCCTGTTTGCTAATGAAATGATGTTGTATACAGAAAAGCCTAAAGATTCTATCAAAAAACTCTTAGATATGATAAATGAATTCAGTAAAATTGCAGGATACAAAAATCAGTAGCAGGATACAAAAAATCAGACTAAAATCAGTGGCATTTCTCTAAACCAATAATGGTATAACTGAGAAAGAAATCGAGAAGGCACTCTCATTTATAACAGACACAAGAAAAGAATACATAGGAATAAATTTAACCAAGGACATGAAATATTTCTACAAAGAAATCTATAATACACCAAAGAGAGAAATTGTAGGTGATGCAAACAAATGAAAAAAATCGCATGCTCATGGATCAGAATAATCAATATCATTAAAATAACCATACTGCACAAAGCAACCTACAGATTCAATACAATCCCTGTCAAAATACCAACGTCATTTTTCACAGAATTAGAAAAAAATTCCTAAAATTTATATAAAACTAAACAGAGCCCCAAAAGAACAAAGCTAAAGACATCAAAATACCTGACCTCAAATTATATCATAAGGTTATAGTAACCAAAACAGCATGATACTGTTATAAAAATAGACATAGAGATCAATGGAGCAGAATAGAGAACCCAGAAATAAAGTGACATATTTACAGCCAATTTATCTTTATCAAAGCTGACCAGAACATGCACTGAGGAAAATACACCCTCTTCAATAAATGGTGCTAGGAAAATTGGATAGCTGTATGCAGAAGAATGAAATTGGACACTTATCTCACCATATACAAAAATCAACTCAAGATGGATTGAAGACTTAAATGTAAGGCCAAAAACTATAAAAATACTAGCAGAGAACTGGGGAAAACTCTTCTGAACATTGGTCTAGGCAAATAATTTATAACCAAGACCTTACAAGCACAGGCAACAAAAACAAAGATAGACAAATGAGACCTAAATTTAAAAGCTTATACACAGTAAAACAAATATCAGAGTGAACAGACATCCTGGACAATGGGAGAAAATATTTACAAACTATTCATCCGACAGGGTACAAATATTCAGAATATACAATGAACCCAAACAACTCGATTAGAAGAATAACAACAAAAACAATCCCATTAAAGAGTGGGCAAAGGACATGAATAGACAGCTTGTTAAAAACAGAAAAAAAAGACATATAAATGGCCAACAGATTTATGAAAAAATGCTTAAGATCACTAATTCTCAGAAAAACACAAATTAAAACCACAATGAGACATCATCATACATCAGTCAGAATGACTATTATTAAAAAGACAAGGAGAGAGGGCAAGATGGCAAACTAGAGACATCACTTGCTGGAGCATTCTGGAAGGAAAGAAGGGTTTTAGATAAAGGAAAGATGGGACTGGGCACAGTTCAGGTATAGTTCAGAAGAAGTGCCAGAACCTACCAGAAACTTCATGGAGGGAAATTATGAAGCAGAACAGGAAAAGGAAAAAGAAGAAAAGATATCAGGGAGGATCTAATTCATAGAGGCTTGGAGCACAGTGAAGGGGCAAACGGACAACCCGTTTCTCCTAACTATACACCTTCAGTAATCAGTGGGCTACTGAGTTGTTTGGAAGCTTTTCCACCCTTATGTGCCCAAATGCTGCTGCAGACACTGAATTGTGTGGAGAACTAGCATGATCCCAGAGCTTGGACATTCTGGCCAGGCTTCTTCCCAGGAAGAGGGACTAGAGGAGCTGGAGACCTGGCTTTCTTCCATTCAGACTCTTTTCCCTCCTCTACCTCTCCCCCACCCACTGCAACCAGGAGGGCAGATTGAGACTTTTGGGAGTGGCTGTCTCTCATCAGCTGCAGCATCCTCCAGTCTGAGGTTTCTGTAGAGAGTGGGATCCACATCTTTCCCCTTGAGAACCTGTAGTGGACCCAGGTGTGCCAAGTCTAGGAGTTCCCTGCCTTCCAGCACTCCCCGGAGATGCACAACAACAGATCAGACACACAGACCAGATCCTGCACCCGCTGGGCTCAAGTGGGTTGCTAGGGAACACAAGGGAGAGATTTGAGAGCTTAACTCATGAAGGTAGGGAGCCCACATGGGCAGAACTGATGGGAGAGCACAGTGGGGGTCTGAGACACAGTGATTTGGTAGAGTGTCCATTCCCCAACAGGAAAGTCATGTTGTCAGACTAGGGAGGGTTGCCCAACATGAAGTTCCCAGCTCACAGCACCATTGCTGCCAAGTCAGTGCGTTTGGGTGCCCATTTGCAAACAGACACTGGAGGGAAACTCTCAGGGAAGCGTAGTGACAGAGGGACAGAGCTAAATCTGGGAGCCAGTTGGTGAATTATAGATGGCCCCTCCCCACAAGAAGTCTTTCCAGTTTGGAAAGGCTGTTTTGGCCCCTCTCCCAGTGGCTTTTTCTAGGAGCCTGGTATATGACCTTTAAGCCCTGCTGAGACTTTGCGGAGCCTTCTAGGCCCACCCAACCTAACCACTGCTAGCCTTGTTCCTCCACCCACCTCTGTTGTGATGGAAAATAAGCAATCCCCTAGGAGCTACAGGGCCCCTACCACTGCCTGGGGCATTCAAATGCTTCTCCTAATGGGCTAAAGATTATTACAGGCACAAAAGAACATCTCTGTAGTTGGCTCTTTCCTGCAAGTGGCAACCATTGACAGGGAGAACAACTATATAGCTCATTATGGCATCTACTGATTCAATCAAATAGTGTTCTTACAAGCACCACCCACCAACTCAGAGATTATGCTGAGGGTTCCGATATAATTTGCACTGCTGGGAATAGGGGAAGAAAGCAGAATAGAAACAACCCAAGGGAGCACTGCTTTTTAGGAGAGGAATAAAAGTTACTGGCAGCTTGAGCTGCAAGGGGTCTCCCTCCTCTACTGCAGACCCTTGGGCCAACTGAGGAGCTGCTTAGAGTCTATGCAGAGACATTGCACCAGCGAGCAGGAGCAGGAGACCCTGGTGGCTGCCAATCCTGGGTTTCCACAACCAACACCATCCTGATCACTCTGGTTCATGAAGCCAGGTCTTCTCAGTACTCAGCTTCCCATCAATCATCTTTGCATCACCCCCACCAGGCTGGTGAGGGAGTAGACAGAACAGAAGCTCCCCTGTGTTGTGCCCTGTGACTGGGGGCTGAGCATACCACCTCCCCTGCTTGGGATCTGAGCAGAGAAGCCTTAGATGCCACAGTTACCACCTGGGAAGCATTGGGTAACAGCCTCAGTAGGTCCTAGGTGTGGGGGGAGAACCTTGGCTTCCCAGCAACTAGTCCCTGTATGCAGTCCCTAGGCTGCTGAGGCAAACCTCTGCCTATGTAACTGGGTATCAGCCATCTCCACACTAGCAGAACAGCCCTCCATATGTGCAGCTCTGCCTCCATAATCCCCAGAGCCAGCTCTGCAGCTCTTGCTGTGCTCGAGCCTGAGGCTCTGCCTCTGTAACTCCAGAGCCCCCACTGGGCCTGTAACATCACCTCTGAGATTCCAGAGTTGAGCCTGGACCCCAAGACCACACCACTGAGTCCCCACCACTGCCACTGGGCTAGTGGAACCTCCCCAAGGTCCAATAGTTCACTTAAGACCTCTCAGGCCTTAGGAACCATTAGTCTTAGATTTGGTTTAAGCAAATGCCCACTGCCCAGTCATTTATAACCAGTTCCTACATAGACGCACTCAGCTGCCACTGTCACCTGCATTGAGTGACTCCAGCCACAGAAATCCCCCATAATAACAGCCACTGAGGATAGGGATGCAACTAGCCCCCAAGGTGAACTTCTAACAATGAGCTGGGGAATATCCCTCTACCCCACAAAAAGATCATCCAGCACTGGCTTGAACTGTGACAACCATAGGGAAACAGGTTAAAATAGAAAAACTGTTTTGCAGGCTCTCAGTGCACCCATCACTCCTCTGATGGGTCAACATACCAGAGTAGGACACAAAAGCTCCATCAAGGGTCCCCCACTTCCCCTAACAGGAAAGTTCCCAGCAAAGCAGAACAGGTGCTCTGAAATTCTGTTAACCCAGAGCTGAGAAAGGAAGAGCCAGATGAGAAGAAACCAGGAAAAAAATAATTCCTGGAAACATGAAAAAACAAAAAATAGTACAACAGCCCCAAGGGAACACAATGCAGTTAGAG
The DNA here is from genome assembly GCF_020740605.2 of Lemur catta. Lineage (NCBI taxonomy): Eukaryota > Metazoa > Chordata > Mammalia > Primates > Lemuridae > Lemur > Lemur catta. The sequence goes on along the minus strand of NC_059128.1, from coordinate 226,659,688 downwards.
TAGTGGACTCTACACACAAGAAAATTGGCGCAATGACAGAAATGGAATTCAGAACATGGATGGCAAACAAGATGAAAGAAATTGAAGAGAAAGATGAAAACCAATAAAAAGAAGTCAAAAACAATATCAGGAAATCAATGAAAAAGTTGCAAAAGAGCTAGGCAACATAAGAAATAATAGAAATGAAATAAATGAAAGAGTCATTTAGGAAACTTCAAAACACAGCAGAAGGCTTCAACAACAGACTAAACCAAGGAGAAAAAAAGAATCTCAGAGCTTGAAGACAATGCTCTCAAGATAACCCAGTCATGCAAAGAGGCAGAGAAAAGTATAAAAAAGTCTGAACAATCACTGAGAGAGATATGGGACTATGTGACGAGAACTAATATTTGAATTATAGGTGTCCCTGTGGGAAAAGAAGAAAGAAATAAAAGCATGGAAAACCTATTTAAGGGAATTATTGAAGAAAACTTCCCTGGTACCACCAGAGATTCAGACATACAGATAGACATCGTACACTGGGAAGATTCATAGCAAATAGGACATCTCCAACGCACATAGTAATCAACCTGGCTAACATCCAAATGAAGGAGAAACTTCTGCAAGCAGCAAGACAAAACCAACAAATAATCTACAAAGGAAAACTCATCAGGCTAACTGCAGATTTCTCAGTGGAAACCTTAAAAACCAGAAGGAAATGGGGCTCCATCGCCAATCTTCTTAAACAGAAAACCACCAGCCTAGAATTTTACATTTTGCAAAACCAAGCTTCACAATTAATAGAGAAATTAAGTCTTTTCCAGACAAGCAAACACTGAGTGAATTTGCCATGACCAGACCTGCCCTGCAGTATATACTCAGAACAGTATTATACATGAATAAACACAACAGATACCCAACAGTGTAAAATCACTCCCCCAAACCCTAAAACTTACAACTCATATAAAACAATAGCATAAGAGGAAAAACAAAGCAATAAAGTATTACCCAACAGGATGAACAGATCAACATCCCACATATTAATTTTATCACTTAATGTTAAAAATCTGAATGTGCCTCTCAAAATACATAGGCTAGCTGAATGGATGAAAAAGCACAACCCAAGTATCTGCTGTCTCCAGTAAACACATCTAAACCACAAGGATGCACACAGACTCAAAGTGAAAGCATAGAAAAGAATATTCCATACAAATAGAAATCAAAAGAGACCATGTGTAGCTATTCTCATATTATATAAAATTGACTTTAAGCCAACAAAGGTAAAGGAAGACAAAGAGGGTCATTATATATTAGTACATGGAGCAATTCAACAATAAGACATAATAATTCTAAATATATATGCATCTAACACAGGAGCTGCCAAATACATAAAGCAAATTTTACTAGAACTAAGCAAAGAAATAAACAGACCCATTGTAATTGATAGGGACCTCAATACCCCACTGTCAGAGCTTGACAAATTCATCAAAGAAATAACATAAAGAAACAATGGACTTAAACTGTACTCTAAATCAAATGGACCTAACAGATATTTACAGAACATTCTACCCCAAAACTACTGAATATATATTCTTCTCAGCAGCACGTGGGACATTCTCCAAGATTGCTCATATCTTAGGCCACAAAACATGTCTCAACAAATAAAAAAAAAATCAAAATCATACCATATATCTTCTCAACCACAACAGAATAAAACTAGAAACAAATCACAAGGGAAACACTCAAACCTACACAAAATCATGGAAATTAAACAAACTGTTGCTGAATGATTATTGGGTTAAGAATGAAATTAAGATGGAAATCAAAAGATTTTTTGAACTGAACAACAAAGGGACACAAGTTATCAAAATCTATGGGACACAGCCAAAGCATTCCTCAGGGAAAACTTCATAATCTTAAATGCCTGCATCAAAAATACAGAAAGATAAAAAATTGATAACCTAATGTCACGCCTCAAGAAACTAGAAAAAGAAGAACAAACCAAATCCAAAGCCACTAGAAAAAAAGAAATAAGGAAGATCAGAGTAGGACTAAATGAAATGGAAAATAACAACAACAACAAAATAATACAAAGGATTAACAAAACAAAAAGTTTGTTCTTTGATAAGATAAATAAAACACACCTCTTGCTAGATTAATCAAGAACAGAAGAAAAAGGATGAAATAAGCTCAAACAGAAATGAAGAAGGAGACATTGCAAAAGATACCACAGAAATACAAAACCTCATTCATAAATATTACAAAAATATCTATGCATATAAACTAGGAAATGTAGAGGAAATGGGAAAATTCCTGGAAAAACACAACCTCCCAAGACTCAGTCAGGAAGAAATAGAATTCCAGAACAGACCAAGACCAAAAATGAGATATGAAAGCAGTAATCAAAAACATCCCAAAAAAAAGCCTTGGATCTGATGGATTCACAGCTGAATTCTACCACACCTACAAAGATGATCTGATACCAATACTACTGAAATTATTCTATAAAAATGAGAAGAAGGAAAATCTCCCTAACTCATTCTATAAAGCCAGTATCACCTTCATACCAAGGCCAGGAAAGAACACAACAAAATAAGAAAACTACAGACGAATGTCCCTTATGAATATAAATTCAAAAAATAATCAATAAAATACTAGTAAACCAAATCCATCAGCACATCAAAAAAAAAAATAATTCACCAGAATCAAGTGGGCTTCTTCCCAGGGATGGATACAGGAATGGTTCAACATAAATAAATCAATAAATGTGATTCAACACATAAACAGAAGCAAAAACAAAGACCACGTGATCATTTCAATAGATGCAGAAAAAGCATTTGACAAAATTTAGCACCGTTTCACAATAAAAATGCTCAACAAACTAGGTATACAATGAACATATCTTAACATTATAAAAGCCATATATAACAAACTCACAGCCAACATCATGCTGTATAAGGAAAAGTAGAAAACATTCCCCCTAAGAATTGAAACAAGACAAGGGTGCCCACTGCCACCACTACTATTCAAAATAGTGCTGGAAGTCCTAGCCAGATAATCAGGCAAGAAAAAGAAATAAAAGGTATTCAAATCAGGAAAGAGGAGGTCAAATTATTAGTTCTTGCTGATGATATAATTTTGCACCTACAGAACCCCAAAAACTCCACCAGGAGACTCCTGGAATCGAAAAATAAATTTGGCAAAGTCTCAGGATACAAAATCACTCTATATAAATTAGTAGCATTCCTATATACCAATAATAGTCAAGCTGAAAGTCAAATCAAAGACTCAGTACCATTCACAATAGCTACAAAGACAATAAAATACCTAGGAATAAACTTAACCAAGGAGGTGAAAGATGTGTACAAAGAGAACTATGAAACACTGAGGAAAGAAATCAGAGAGGACAGATATGGAAAAATATATCGTGCTCATGGATTGGCAGAAGTAAAATTGTTAAAATGTCCATACTACCCAAAGTGATTTACAAATTCAGTACAATCCCTATCAAAATACTAAGGTCATATCTCACAGATCTAGAAAAAATAATGCAATACTTCCCTTGGAACCAGTAAAGAGCCTAAATAGCCATTACAATCTTAAGTAAAAGGAACAAATCTGCAGACATCACATTACCGGACTTCAAACTATACTACAAAGCTATAGTAATCAAAACAGCATGATATTGGTACAAAAATAGACACAAAGACCAATGGAACAAAAATGTAGAACCCAGATATAAAACCACCTATCTATAGCCAACTGATCTTTGTCAAAGCAGACAATAACTTCCACTGGGGAAAAGAAGTCCTATTTAATAAATGACCCTGGGAAAACTGGATAGCCACATGCAGAAGAATGAAACAGGATTCATGTCTTTCACCGTTCACAAAAATTAAGATGGATAAAAAAGTAAATGTAAGGCATGAAATCATAAGAATTACAGAGGAAAATGTAGGAAAAATTATTCTAGATATAGGCCTAGGTAGGAAAAGAATTTGTGAAAAAGACCCCAATGGCAATCACAGCAACAACAAAAATAAATAAATGGGACTTGATTAAATTAAAAATCTTCTGTACGGCTACGTAAATAATCAACAGAGTAAATAGACTACCTACAGAAGGGGAGAAAATATTTGCAAGCTATACATCCAATAAAGGGCTAATAACAAGAATCTACAAAGAACTCAAGCAAATCAACAAGAAAAAAAAGCCAAACAAACCCATGAAAAAGGGGGCAAAAATAATGAACAGAAGCTTCTCAAAAGAAAATACACAAATGGCCAATAAACATATGAAAAAATGCTCAATGTCACTGACCATCAGGGAAATGCAAATTAAAACCACAATGAAATATCACCTTACCCCTGTCAAAGTGGCTTTTATTAAAAGTCCAAAACCACAGATATTGGCATGGATGCAGAAAGAAAGTAATGTTTATACACTGTTGGTGGGACTTCAAATTAGTATAACCTTTATGGAAAACTGTATGGAGATGCCCCACAGAACTAAAAGTAGACCTACTGTCAGAATCCCAGGCTTTGGTACCAAAGATGTCAAAGTGAGAGTCTGCCCATGGTTCTTGGTGTGAACTTGGACAAAGAATGACCAGAGACACCAAAGTATCAAGTCCAAACTATTATCCCAGTCCTCTGATTCCTTTCTTGGAAAAATCACCAGCAAGGGCAATATGACAGAGTAAGCTCAGACAGGGAGCAGTTTCACAAGAGCAGCTCATTATTGTAGAATAAATCAGGTCTGTCTCCATGAGTGGAGAAAGATAGAACAACTCACTGACTGACTGACCCACTCACTTCCTCCTGACTTCTCAGATTGTTTCCTTTTGTTAGCCCAGTCTGAAGGAGGGCTCTGGGAGGTGCAGGATGTTATCAAATGATCAATAGGTGTCCTCAAAATTCCATCTGTGTATACAAGCTCCCTCTAAGAAAGCCCACCTAGGGTGAGGGGTGAACCACAATGCAGATTCAAGCTAATGGTATATTAATTACCCTTAGGTTACTCTAGGTCACGTTCTAAATCTTATTATGTCTGGGCTGGGGAATTCCTAGATTGATAAAGCATTCCCTCCTTCCCCAGGTGTAGCAGTTGCCCAGGATAGGATTAAGGGTGGGGCAGCACCAAAATGGAGTGCCTGCCCTTATCCTTCTTCCCAGGTGGAGCAATTGCTGGAAACAGCACCAAAACAGAGAACCCTTGTCCTGAGAGGAGCCAGAGATCCTAATTATTTACCTAACACTACCATTCTATCCAACAATACCAGTACTGCTTATCTACCCAAAGGAAAAGAAGTTGTTCTATCAAAAAAGCATCTGCATTTGAATGTCTATGGTGGCACAATTCACAATTGCAAAGGTGAGGGATCAACCCATTTGCCCATCAATTCATGAGAGGCTTAATAAAATGTGGTATATGTATACCATGGAGTACTACTCAACCATACAAACGATGAATAATGCCTGTTGCAACACTTTGGATGGAACTGGAGATCATTCTCCTAAGTGAAGTAAGTCAAGAATGGAAAAACAAACACCATATGTACTCACTGTTAAATTGGAACTAACTGATGAGAACATTTGTGCACAGACGGAAGTAAAACTCAGTGGAAATAAACTGCTGGGGGAGGGGAAGGGCAAAAACCTACCTGTTGGGTAAAGTGAAAACTATTTGTGTGATGGGCACACCTATAGCTATGACTTAAGCATTACAAAAGCAATCCATGTAACCAAAAACATTTGTAGCCTCATAATATTTTGAAATAAAAACAAGAGAAAAATAGCAGATCTTGGTGAAGATGAAGAGAAGAGGAGGCACTTCTACCATGTTGGTGGCAATGCAAATTAACACAGCCTCTATGGAAAACAATATGGAGATTTCTCAAAGAACTAAAAATAGAACTACCATTCAATCCAGCAATCCCACTGGTTGTCTACCCAAAGGAAAAGAAATCAATATATCAAAAAGATACCTACACTCTTAAGTGTATTTCAGTGCTATTCACAATAGCAAATATATGGAAGCAACCTAAGTGTCCATCCATGGAGGAATGGATGAATAAAATGTGGTATATTTACACAATGGACTGCTACTCAGCCATTACAAAAATGAAATCATTTCTTTTGCAGCAACATAGGTGGAATTGTAGGTGATACGACATCTCTTTGGTTCTCCTGGAGAGAGTTGGAACCCATTATATTAAGTAGAGTATCCCAAGAATGGAAAAACAAGCATCACATGTACTCACCAGAAAATTGGTTTCCCTGATCATCACCTAAATGCACATTGGGGAATGATACCAACTGGATATCAGACTGAGGTGGGGGTTGGGGGGAGGGGATGGGTGTATGCCTACATGATAAGTGTGTTGCACACCATCTGGGGAATGGCCATGTTTGAAGGTGCTGACTGGGGAGGTGGGGGGTGGGGGGAGGGGATGGAGGTATGACTACATGGTGAGTGCCAGGTACACCGTCTGGGGAATGGACAGGCTTGAGGCTCTGACTCAGGAGGATGGATGGGACATGGGCAATATATATAACCTGAGCTATTGTACCCCCATAATAAGCTGAAATTAAAAAAAAAAAAAAAAGAAAGAAAGGTACCAGAGCAATGGGACAAACTTAGGCAAAAAAAAAAAAAAAAGAGCCTCTACCTAAACCTCACACTTTACATAAAAATTAATTCCCATGAATCATTAGCTTATATAAAACATAATACAAAAAAATTTTAGGAAAAAATAGGAGAAAAATATCTGTAATCTAGAGCCTACCAAATATTGTTATTACACTAGATTATACTAGGCACCAACAGTAGGATCCACAAAAGCAAAAGTTTATAAATTGGACCTCATCAAAATAAGAAACATTTGCTCTGTGAAAGCTCATGTGAAGAGGATAAAAAGACAAGCTATAGATTGGGAGAAAATGTTTGCAAACCACATATTTGACAAAGGACTAGTATCTAAAATATCTAAATAACTCTCAATAGTCAACAGTTAAATAAATAAATAATAAACAAGCAAGCAATCCAATTAGAAAATAGGCAAAAGACATTTTATGGAAAGATGTTATATGGAAGAGGTTATACAGATGGCAGGTAAACACATGAAAAGATGTTCAACATCATTAGCTGTGTTGCTCAGCCATCACAGAAACATAAATTGAAACCACAATGAGATATCACTACACACCTATCAGAATGGCTAAAATAAAAAGCAGTGATAACTCCAAATACTGGCAAGCACTCAGAGAAACTAGATTACTCATAGATTACTGATGGGAATTTAAAATGGGACAGCCATTCTGGAAAACAGTTTGGTAGTTTCTTATAAAACTAAACATGAAGTTACCATATGCCCCAGCAATTGTACTCTTGGGCATCTATACTAGAGAAATGGAAACTTTTTTTCACACACACAAAAAAAAAATACACAAAAACAAATGTTTGTTACAGCTTTATTTGTTATAGTCAAAAACTGGAACTAGCTCAGGAGAAACTAGTTCCAGTTTGTCCTACAGGTGAAAGTTTAAAGACACTGTGGGACATACATACCATGGAATGCTACTCATCAATAAAAGGGGATGAACTATTAATGAAAGCAACAGTTGGACGAATTGCTAGGAATTTATGCAGAGTGGAACAAAAAGCCAATCTCAAAATGTTACGGACTATGATGTCATTTTATAACATTCTTAAAATAACAAAATTTCAGAAATAGAGGATAGATTTATGGTTTCCAGGGTTTAGAGACAGGAGATGGGGTCCAGGATGCATGGGATCATTGTGGTGTTGGAACTGTAGTGTCTTGGCTATGATGATGGATACACAAAACTTCATAGATGACAGAATTACTGTAGTACTTAATACACATACACCCCCGGAACACACACACACACACACACACACACACACACACACGAGTACAGGTAAAACTGGGGAAATCTGAATAAGATGTGAGTATATCTTGGTTGTGATATTTTGAAAAGTGTTGCCATATTTTTTCAAGAGCCTTCCTTGTGTCAGTTTTCTTTCAGTCCTTGGATATATCAGAGGGTTTCAATCAGACACAAGCTATGGCAATGCTAGTGGCAAAGGTTTCTCTCATGAAATTAAAAACTTAGTAAAATGGTCATGAAGTATAGGTGGAGAGGCAGAAGTTTAGTTAGGTTAGTTAGGTAAAAGGCAGAAGGTTGGTTAGGAGATTAATTAGATTTCTGCATTAAGTCTTTACACAAAAGATCGTAACTAAGTAACAGAAACCAATAGGGAGGTAAGATGACAACCTCTATATGGAGTCAAATAGGTCTTTTGAAAGCAAGAAAGTGAGGCAAGGTGTTTACAAAGTTGTAGTAGCTCTTAGTGGAAGAAATAAAGCTTTCTGTGAAGAATTGGGCCAAGCTGTAAACTTTGAAAGCAAGTTGGCATCTCTCATGGGCTAGAAACCTGTGCTTTGTACAATGTACTGGTTTGAGATTTTGTGCATCTTTTTCATTGTCTTTTGTTGCTTTTAATAAACTTGTTGACATTTCACTATTCTTAACAGTACTAAAGGGAATTTTTTCTGCGTTAGAGCCCGAGCTTGTAAGGAAGAGAGTAGTATCCTTAGGGAAGCCAGTGGCAATGGATTCCCAGTAACATGCCCAAGAGAAAGATAAACCTGAGAGAGAAGGGAGATGGGGGCCCCTGCTGAGCCTCAATGCTCCACTTGCTAAGCCTTGAGATTCATATGCTTTAACTTAAGAGAGCAGTGATTTTTTTCCATCAGGCAGTTAAATTTCTTCACCTTTTTCACCTTTTACCCCCTGAAGTCTGTTGCTAATGCTGAGAACCATTTGCTCTATGGCTTCATTTCAAGGCTCTTATAGTTTTCAAGCCCATTGTCCAGTTCCTGTTCTCACTCTTCTGACTGAAGTGCACTGTCTAGATTGCTGGTGTCATAGTCTGTGCATGATCCAAAGTCACTTTCCCTCACTTGCTTCTCAGGGCACTTCACATTCAGGTGGTATCATTTGCTTATGCACTAATGTGGGAGCAGGAGGCCCTGAATATAAAAGAAACAGAAGATATATCCCTGTCCTTGGAGAGTTTATAAGTCATGCCAAGGACTTGGGAAGGCTTAGAAAGCAATTTGCAAATAGACACATTAATATAGTGCAAACAGAGTACTATATTAAGGCCAGGTAGAATCCACTGAGTGAAGGAAGGATAATAATAATTATAACTAGAATTATGCAGTCTTTTCTTCTAATTTGCCAATACCTCTGTTGCCTTATCTCATTGGTTACAATCCTGATAATGATTTATTTTCCTATTTTGCTGCTGTAGAAATTGGGGCTCAGACTTTGTTACTGTTGTGGCTACCTCAAGGCTCTGAGCCCTTTCTTGGTCTTTCTTCCACAATGTGCCATCTTCAGAATCAGAGGAGGTAAGATTAATCTGGGAAGTAGGTGGGTTTGGAATAGGACTCTATGGGAAGTAAAATTATGTGCAATGTCAGAGAGAAGTGGAGAAAATGTTCTAGTGTACTGTTAATCTTAAACCAAACAAACAAAAACAGAAACTGTCCATAGAATGTACGAACTGTTTTTTATTTTTTAGAGTTTTTTTTTTAATAATGAAAACCATCTGTTTGGTTGGGAGACAGCTTCTGTGTACTCATCCTTTCTCTCTGGCTTTGATAACTTTATATTTGTTAAATGTATAACCTTGAACAAATCAGGCAATCAATCTACTCTCCTTGTCCCATGCATAAATGGGACACAATAACATTTTCATTGGTGGCAACTAACTCAAAAGAGCTCAATTCTTCTTATAAACATCAATCTTCAATACGTCTCTTTGCAGCAAGGAGAAGGCAGGTGTTAATTTTCATGAAGCTGCATAAGGAGACTGTGATACATGAGTTCTTTCTGAAGTCAAAAAGTAGTCTAAAAGAACTGTTTTACAGGCATAAAAATTTGGCCACATGATTTACATAATGAGCCATGGCATCCCCTTCAAGCTGAGGCTCTCTGGACTACAACCTAAGAGCTACAAAAGTAAAGCAGAGAGGCAGGGAGAGGCACTGAAGAAAAAGTGATAACCTTTCCAGAATCAAAGGGCAGCTATGTATGTTGGGGAGGAATCTCCATATTTTTTGACATCAATGTTAAAGGTCAAATCAATCTGTCTCTGGGGGAATTGGCAACTTTTCCTTTCACTGTTGAAACTTCATTTCCATCTTTATTGAATGAAGTCCACAATCCAAAATGCCATCCAAGTAAGAGAGATGCAATATTAGCTTATCATTTGAAACATCCAACACATTTCAGTGTGGAAATGCCTAAAATGTGCAAATCCAGTGGAGAGGATTGCCTAGAGAACCTCCTCCTTTACTGTGCCTCTACATCCCTCCTTGCCTGCCCAACCCCAGGGCAGTGCTTTTTGCCAGTGCATTATTTTGGGGTTTTATTATAAGCTGTTTATGGAAGAGCTGTTATGTCCTCAGAACATGCTAGCCTGACAAAAGAGAGATGAGTAAGATGTAGTCCCTGACCCCAAGATGCTGAATGGCTAAAATAATCTGGGTGTCCCTGAGCAACACACTCCTGTATATGGTGAAGGGCTACACCCCAAACACAAAAAGAGTCTTGAAGAGAAACGTGGTGAATTGAAAAGAACTTCATATTGAGGGTTGGAAGGTCTTTGTTACAATGTTCATTTGCCCCTACTAAGCTATATCCATAAACGTTGCCTATTTGTGCCTTAATTAACATATATGTCTTATGCAAATAATAATGACTGCCTGGCCTACTGAAGGACACTATTGTGAAGAAAACATGAGTTCATGCACTTTGACAGGAGTTATAATGATAAATCTGAATGATGGAAGCAGTTAAGAAAGAAAATTAAAATGAAAAGTATCTAGAAAGAGGCCAGGTGGCCACTATGCTAGCTATGTTATAAAGAAAAGAAAAATTATTAGCAGAGAAAAGAATTGAGGAGAATAGCAGAATGAAGCAGAGATGCCAGGAGAGGACCCGTGAAGATAGCGGGAGGGGAAGCATGGGGAGAGAGAGGGAGAGAAGAGTGTAAAGTTGGAGAGTAGGAGGCAGGCACAATGTGGTGTAACAGCATCAGAATGCAAGCTTCTGAAGGGTAGACACCATCTTTGAATCCACCTACAATACTGAAAATAGTGTGCTATGTATTGCACCTATAGTAGACACTCAATTCATACTTGCTAAAATAAAAAAAAAATCACATTAGGAGATCTTTTGGCTGTTTCGCCAAAATCACCAGAGGGATACATTTCAATTTCTTATGAAATTATCCTTTCTGTCTTTTTCCTTCAGGCTCTATCTGCATTGAGTAAATAAAATTCAGTTTCTTTGAGAATTGCAGCAAGCTGTAAACATACACATTATAAAAGTTAAAATAATATAGACTTCAAAATAATAGATAATACAGTTAAAATTCTTTATAAAATATACCACAGTAACCATGTATGAGACTGCCCAGAAGCTGACTGAACTTAGACAAAAACATTATATATGGCAGGGTGAATTACTGAGACATTTATTTCTGTGAGTGTATATATGTTTCTTTTTGTAATCTGCACTTCTCTATTTTGAGGAGATAGCCAGATATTTGTGTCCCCTTAGCTCAAGGCTGATGGTATGTAGGGAGATTGCTGCCTCCTCCTCAACACTTCCCCCTGAGGAAGATGGGAAAGAATATAATGCCTTTGAGGATGAAGGCGAGTTCTTGGAGAAGAAAAAGAGAGAAGAGAGGCAGAATAGATTTCCCAAGTCAGGAGAGAAGGGGCCCTGCAAAATCTGGAGGTGTTTGCCCTACTTGTTGACAGAGCCTAGGGACGTAGAAAATCCTGGGAGAGAACTGGTTTGTATGGTACATCCCCAGAGAGTAGATGCTCCAGAGTACAGCTTCCAGATGTGACAAAGATCTCTGCGCCTCAGTGTGACACAAAAGCAACTTTGCTGCAGGGACTATGCAGGTTTAGAAAATGAAAACATCACATGAGGACCAAAAACCAGAGTTCTCTCCCCAAAAGATCTACTTTGGGTAAAACCCCTAGAATAATTTCATACCCCCAAAGGGTAGAATTCCAATTAATGACAGAATATGAATTTCTCATTAGCCTTAGGATATGGATGGATTTGATGTCATATTTGACTTGATATTAGAAAAATGAAGACTAACTGCATTTAAATCTTTAACAATTGCCCATCTGATTCTTCATCTTGCTAACATTTAAAAACTATTGTTTTAGGCAGGGTATTTTCCCTAAGACATAGATTGGAGGCACACATGAAAATTGGCCATCACTTATATGCAAATTTCTAGAGAAAAAAAAAGAGAAAACAAAGAGTGTTTCTGCCTACCTCAAATATGCTGTCAAAACACAAAGTTTTAACGAATTTAGTTTAAAGATCTAATTGACTTTTATTAGTAATTCTAGAATTGAGTGGCATCTCATTCTATAAAATACGATGAGCTGAGCAGAGGAGGTGGGCTTTATAGGCAGAAAAGGGCTGAAGAAAGCAAAAATAAGAAACATAAACCAGATTGGTCATTTCAAACTTACTTTCCTTATAGGGTTAAAACAGAGGGGACTTCTTTATGCTGGCTAAAACTAACCTATGTGGGAATTGAGCTTTGATCTCTCTTTCCCTATTTCTCTTTTTCTCTTCCTAAGTTTTTGAAAGGCCAGATAAGTAATTTAGATTCGGTTTGGTGACATGGAACTTTAGCACAAGTGACATCACTTTGGTGTGTTGGGGCCAAGCATAGGAGCTCAGTTAACCGTAATGGCTTCCCATACATTTTATTTAACAATTCCCCCTTTTTGGTTAGTCTCACGCCTAGATGAGAGTGTAACCAAACCTTATGGAATCAGTGCTACTCTCAGTCACCATCATTCTTGGTTTTTCAATCTCTACATGTCATAGCTTATAGTGTCTTTGTTATTACTCATTTATTTGAGTTTTTGCCATTCCATCCAGAGAAACACCATTTGGTATTCAGCAGATGCCTGCATGCAGGCATTTAAAACTTTTGGGAGGCTATAGCACATCAGGGAGGATACTTTTATAACAGTCAGGAGGATAATACCAAGAGTTTGGAGCATGCTCCTTAGAGAATGTCCCCAAGGACCAAACCAACTAAAATGGAATAGATCAAAGAATGAGGCAGATGAGAAATCTACCCATTTTAACTAAGTAACCTGTCCATTCATTTTTTGCAGAGTCTACTAACCCAGCATATTTATTCATGAGCAGTAGGAAATGTTATCAACTGTACAATACACTGGGAAAAAAGATGAATCAGAATTTTATTGCATATACAATATGATAAACAGTAAGTGAATCTCTTAATTGCATAGAGGATTGGGGGTGAGGTTGGAATTCCTAAGTCTGAGCCTTAACCAGTGCTTAGACGCAGGCATGTTTGGGCTCATCTGGTGGTCTGGTGGCACTGGCCTGCCGAGAGTCTATTTGCACGAGGATTCAGGGACTGTCTTGGGTGGATACTTATTCTAAAGGAAGGAGAGAGCAGACAGAATGCTTGGACTGACAACAAAGACACCATTGTCAAAGGGAAAAATAACTCTGAGTATGACATGGTATTTTTAACCTAGAGTTCTCTTCTAGCTAACTTCCAAAGAACTCATGTCTTACTTTTAAGAGAAGAGAGGTGAAAACTGAAAAAGTAATTTATGTTCATTTCTTTTAAATTCTCAGGATACAAGTAAACAGCAATAGATTAAAAAAAAAACAACTCAACTGTTTCCTCCTGTCTAACTGAGGCTTTGTACTCTGACCATCATCTCTCCATTGCCCACAACTTCCAGCCTCTTGTAGCCATCATTCTGCTCACTGCTTCTACGAGTTCTATTGTTTTAGAATCCTTATATAAGTGAGAACATGAGGTACTTATCTTTCTGTGCTTGGCTTATTTCATTTAGCATAATGTTCTCCAATTCCACCGGTGTTGTCACAGATGACAAAGTTCCTTTCTTTTTTAAGCTGACTAGCATTCCATTATGTATACATAGCACATTTTCTTTATTCATTAATCTGTTGAGGGACATTTAGGTGGATTCCATAACTTGGCTGTTGTAAATAGCACTGCAATGATGTGGGAGTGCAGACATCCTTTGACAGACTCATTTCAAAGCTTCAGGATAAATACCCAGATGGGAATTGCTGAATTACATAGTAATTCTACTTTTTAGTTTTTTGAGGAACCTCCATACAGTTTTCCATAATAGCTATACTAATGTGCATTCCCACCTACAGTGTACAAGTGTTCCCTTTTCTCCTTATTCTCACCAACACTTGTTATAATTCATCTTTTTGATAATAGCCATTTTAACTGGGGTAAAATGTTATCTCATTGTGGTTTTAATTTGCCTTTTCCTAATGATTAGTGATGTTGAGCATTGTTTCATATATCTGTTGGTCATTTTTGTATGTGTTGTTTTGAGGAATGTTTATCTAGGTCTCTTGCCCGTTTTAAAATCAGGTTATTTGTTTTCTTTCTACAGAATTTTTTGAGTTCGTTACATATTTTGTATATTACGCATTTATCAGATTTATGGCTTGTGAATATTTTCTCGCAGTCTGTAGGTTGCCTCTTCACTCTGTTAGTTCTTTACTTTGTTGTACAGAAGCTTTTTAAATTGATGTAGTACCATTTGTCTATTTTTGCTTATATTACCTGTAGTTTTGGAGTCAAATCTAAAATAAATCATTGCCCTGATAAATGTGGTTGGAGTTTTTCCTCTATTTTCTAGTAGTCTTACAGTTTTGGGTCTTATGTTTTAAGTTTTTAATCCATTTTGAGTTGATTTTTGTATATGGAGAGAGAAAAGTTTCCAATTTCATTCTTCTACCTATTGATATTCAGTTTTCCCAGAATCATTTATTGAAGAGACTTTCCTTTTCCCATTGTATATCCTTGATATCTTTGTCAAAAATCAATTGACCATATAGGCATGGGTTCATTTCTGGGTTCTCTATTCTGTTTCATTGGTTGATGTGTTTATTTTTATACTAATACCATACTATTTCAATTACTAACCCTTTATAGCATAGTTTGAAATATTCAATAGATTTAAAAGGATTGAAATCATGCAGAGTAGTTTTGTGGCAAGAATAGAATTGTTAGAAATCAATAATAAAAATATATTTAGAAAATCACCAAATAACTGAAAATTAAACAACACACTTCTAAATAACCCTTGGTCAAAGAAGAATCATAAGCATTATCAGAAAATATTTTGAATTGAAAGATAATAAGAACCATAATATATCACAATTTGTGAGATGCCACTGAAGCAGTGGTTGGAAGAACATTTACAGCAGTAAATACTTATATTATAAAAGAAGAAAAGTTTAAGGTAGTGAGGAAACAAGCTTTCTTCCTTTTTTAGCCCATGACTTAGACTTTTATTAGCTTATCGAGTACTCCAGAGACTCTCTAGTTAGCCCTAACACTTTGAAGGCTCCAGAATCTCTGTCAGTGCCCAGAGGGGGCTGAGATTACTAGAGAGAGGCAGCTGATTCTTACCAGAGGCAGGGCTGAGAAATTCTTCTCCAGCTTCATACATAACAGAGGGCTCAGGAGCAGAGGGAGTATGAAAGAGAGAGGAAAGCAGTGACAGGAACCTCGCTGTAGCTGGTACAACTTTTTCAAAGAAAATGTAAGAGAAAAAACACCCAGGGTTTCTACCAGAAATAATTGGATTTAGAGGTAGGGAATAATATGCAGGAAGTTAAAAGTCAGTATAATATATTTGATGGCAAAATAATTATATGGGCAATAAATAATATGTATCATGTAATTACTCTGTGCCAGGCACTGTACTAAACTGTAAATATGTTTTCAATAAAAGTTAGTATTTTTATTTTTTTTAAAAAACTATGTTATCAAGTGGCTCAACAGTACCATTTAGTATTTTGTGTGTCTTGATCCCATTATCCCAAATTTCTAATGCTCATTTTAAAATTTCTGCAAATTTCTGGTTGAGCTCTATTTTCTAATGACCTCCAATGTCACTCAGGTCAAACCTCCTATAACCGTTCTTATCTTTCTACTCAAACCTTCTTAACTATTTCCACGCAACGGACTTTCCCAAAGGGTTAAGGTGACAGGTTTTTCATCAATCTGCTGCTCTGCCCTCTAGAAACTTTCTGCTTCACCATTTTCTGGGGCTCCTTTCTCTATCCTCCCTGAGAAGATACTTCCCTTCATTTTATTATACAGAGCAACTTGACTGTCCACCAGCTACCCAGCTCAGGGCCCGCTGTTGCATACCCAGAGACTCATTAAGGGACAGTGTCAAGCAATAGACTCTTCTAGGCCCCTCAAAAGAATGCAAAAGAACAGCAAGAGGCTTTGTGATTATCTTACCTTTTATCATCTCAGCCTATCTCCATGAGAAGAAAAGAGCAATGCATAGTTTATTTTATCCAATTTTCCTTGGAAGGCAGAAGCACTTGTAATCATTTTGGCTGTTAAGTAATAACTTTTTGTCTGTTTGTTATAGTTGAATAATTCTAGGTAGAAACAAGAAATGTTCAATACTCTTCTAATCCCATTTCAACAATTTCTTCAACCAAAGGAGGGCTTCCTGACTCTACCTTCCAATACATTTCACAATGGTCATACACACATAGAAACAGAATGAACCAGACCTCTGGGATTAATCAAATTCAATATCCCCATTTTATAGACAAGTAAACTGACGGCCAAAGCAGCACCTAAATATATACAGCTATTCAGGGAGAGGAATAGACAATAACTCAAGTTGGCACATTATACCACTCCATGTTCTCAGTGCATCACTTAAGTTTCTAGGATAAAAGGTCAAAAAGTAACATCCTGAATGTGTCCTGGCAAAGAAAATTATCAGTGCTCTGAAGCCAATGATTGTCCCACAGAATTTTAATTGGTGAAGATGCTAATGGTGTTTAGAAGATTCTGACCCAAACTGTGTCTGGTCCCCTGTTTTCTCAGTGCATTTCCTGCTTTCAGCGAAGTTCATACTAATTCACACTATACCTGATATTTCCCCACACAGGGCAAAGAGGAGGTTATAGCTTCTAGAATCCCCAGCTATACTCTCTCTCCTCAACAATAGCTATGATCCACTTCTCAATCTCTGCTGCAGCCTGTCACTAGAAAGCCAAACTTTCAGCTGAAAAGCCACGAATACCAGACTAACACTTGTAGCAAAACGCTCCTTTTCTCTAAAAATATCAGAGGATTGAAGGGTGACCCCATATGGGCTGGGGTGGATGTGATAAAATGCAAATTTGCAGCTTCCAGTGGGAGAGAGAACGCTACAGTACTCGGTCAGAAGTGTGGATTGAATGAGGATCTTTTTTAATACTAATGTAACTGGGGGAGGATTGCTTCCAGATGGGAGGGGCAGCTTGTGGAGAGAGGTTTGTGGGGGCTGAGGGTGAAAACTGAGCAAGCATATGGAGCTGCTAGGGAAAGAAAAAGGCTGTAAAGGAGGCAGAAGGTACGGAAGCGGGACTCCGAGCAGACAGCCCAGTCATGATAAACAAAGTGAGCTGGGCGTGGAAGGAGGGAGGCAGGCTCAGGAAGTGACCTGGATAAAGTTGAAATCCTGAGGGCTTCGGGAAGACATTAGAAGGCCAGATAGGAAGGTGCCTTGCCAGTCTAGCAAAGAAAAATAAGGCTTCCCTGGCTCGGGGTTACATAAGGAAGGAAAGAAATGGGAAGGGGTAGAGCTGCATCTCCTTTGGATTTTCAGGAAGGGTGTTTTAAAGAACATTCAAGTATCCAGGAGTATCTGAATTTTCTTCTACTCAAAATATCTTTAAAGATAAAGCAAACATGTGCCTGTAGTCCCTGCTACTTGGGAGGTTGAGGCAGGAGGATCACTTGAGCCCAGGAGTTTGAGGCTGCAGTAACAGGTGAATCTAGATAAAAAGATGTTCTTTGGTGTCCCTCTGGTGTCATCTGACTATTCTTACTCTCACAGAGAAGACCCTGATGGTCAGGGAGTCATTGTTCAGCGTTGTGGACATTCAGCTTGGATGTTGCTACCTAATCTCATAAATGTTAGATTTCTTTCTCTGATGTCTCAATTCAAAGAGCCTGCAAAATTGATGAGCCAAAGGAGCTTCTCACTTAACAAAAACCGCTCCCTGTGCTCAACTTTTTCTCAGCTTGTTTAATTGATATAATATTCTTATCTTCTCCCTTGGTCCTAAGATTCTCCCCACCCACAAAGCTTAGCATAGAGAGATGGCTTTAATGCACAAGAAACTCTTACTACAGTGTCAGGCACTACTGGATTACACATGATAATTTAACATAGTTCAGTCAGTTTATTAGCAACAAATCATCAGATTTACAAAACTTAAGTCACCTCATTCAAATACCATTTCATTTCCCTAAATCTTGTACTTGGGCAGAACCTGCAGCAATTCTCCAACTAGACCATGCTGGGCCTTGACTCAGGGATTATACAAGCTCTGATTCTTCTTTGCCAAGTCCTCTTCCATCCTTATTTTCAGCTTTCACTGTTTTATACCTATTGCCTCCTTAACTTTGAGTCTGTCAACTTTTTAGTGTAATCACTTAACTACACTAAATCTAGTATAGTCACTAGATAATTTGGTATCTAATGTTGAATTCTGCACATATCTTTATAACACTGTATTT
The DNA here is from genome assembly GCF_020740605.2 of Lemur catta. NCBI lineage: Eukaryota > Metazoa > Chordata > Mammalia > Primates > Lemuridae > Lemur > Lemur catta. The sequence continues at coordinate 226,640,986 of NC_059128.1, read as the reverse complement.
TCTTACTACTTGCCCCATGGAGAGTCAGTGTTATTGGTTTTCAATATATATATGTATAATTAGGCTAGGTACAGTGGCTCATGCTTATTATCCTAGCACTCTGGAAGGCCAAGGTGGGAGGATCACTTGAAGTAAGGAGTTCGAGACCAGCCTGAGCAAGAGTGAGACCCAGTCTCTACTAAAAATAGAAAAAATTAGTCAGGTGTGGTAGTGTGTGCTTGCTGTTCAAGCTACTTGGGAGGCTGAGGCAGGAGGACCATTTGAGCCCAGGGTTTGAGGCTACAGTGAGCTATGATGATGCCACTGCACTCTAGCATGGGTGGCAGAACAAGGCTCTGTCTCAAAATATATATATATAATACATGTGTCTAATTATTAATACATAAGTAAGGTACTGATTAATTGCATGCTCCTTTGCAAAGAGACTGATCCATATATCATGATTATGTGGTCTATATACCTTTAACCAAACTCATTTCATAAATAGTTTAGACTTTGATGTTTCCTAACAATGTAGCAAAGCAATCTGTGTACATGGACATGACTCTCCAGTGTGCTATCTAGCAAAGGATTCTATGGATAGGAACAACAGAAGTGGCAGAAAAAGGCCACCAGTCTCAGTTACACTGTCTTTGTAGTAGGAACTCAGGATCCCTTTGGATTTGTTCTGCTTTGGCAGAACACAACTGGAAGCCTTCTGTTGGGGACTTCCCAGGGATTCCCATTTCAATGCACATGGCTGCATATGGCCTCTGAATCACAGTCAGCAATGCAACAGAGGCACTACCACTTGCCTTCAACCACATCAGACTCTGACTTCTCTTTGATTGCAAACTTCTAGGAGACCAGAAGTCTCCAACAAAGCATAACTTCCACCTCAGAACCAACAGCTTTCATTACACTGCAGGGTGAACAAGCCCTTTTAGACACTTCCTTGTTGTCTGGCTTAGATTTTAACCTTCCTTTCAATCTTATGTGTTTCTCACTCTAAAGTAGAAGAGAGTAGATGAAGAGTCCTGGGTCTTTTGGCTTTTAAAAGAGGGTCTGCAGAGAGACCCTGGGGTGCTAGTGCTTGACAGCTTTATTTCAGACCATGTCACCAGAAAGGCAAGTGGGAAGGGATGCTATTGTTAGCATTTCAAAACAACATCCAGTGTCACCTTCTGTTTTGACCTATTCACCCTTTTCTTTCAAGAAATTATCTTTTGATTCTCAAACTCCCTTTCCCTTGTCTGAGAACAACGAGCCACCCCCATCCCCCGCCCTTAGCACACAAATTGCTTTAGTCATTTTCAAGTTATGAAATAGGGGGAAAATTTCATAAAGAAAAAATACTTATGATTTTTTATAGATAATTCAAATATAGTTGAACCTTAGAACTTTAAGATGAAGAATGAAATTGTTATGCGTTTGGAACAACAACAAAAAAAACCTGAGCAATCAAAAACCAGTCTTCATATATGCACAATAAAATTGAATTTTAAATTGTATAATCATACCGCCACATAACATGGCAGGGATATTATTGTTTGTTTTGATATTGTGCTCTATTTTAAAACGTATATAGCTATGCAAATAAAGTTAGGTAACTCAATCGAGGCATAGCTTTCTTTTTTTTCCCCTTAAATTCACTATCTTACTTTTTAAAATCTAAAACACAAGGAAATTAAATGAAACAAAGCACAAGGAAATATTGAAGTGTTGATGTAATCTCTTCAAGAAAATCAAAGATGTTTAAGATTTTCATCAGGACAAGGTTAATTAACATTACCAGTAGGTGATACCATCATCAGTAAAAGAAAACATTTCTGAATTTTGTGTCTCTATCTGACTCTCCATCATATTTCAACCCTTCTCTCATCCCCACATCTCTGGCCTTTGTAGAATTAATTACTCTACTGGCCTAGAATGCCCTTTAATCCCTCTTGTCTACCTGGCTAACTTTTATTCATCTTTAAAACCCAGACCTGTTGTCATCTTATCTGGAAAGCCTCCCTTACCCTAACTGGCCCAGGAAAGTGCTTTCTATCTTTTCATATTTTTATCTGGAATTAATTTTACTATATTACAATTTATTTGGTTTTGTCCAACCCCTCAATTTGGTTAGGAACTCTGAAGTTAGGAATTTTATATAATCATTTCTTTATCCCTGGCACCTACTATAGTGCCCAGTATATAAGAAACCCTCAACATATACTTGTTTCATTGGACTTGTTTGATATTTTTCCACTAATTAATCAGATTTACTAGGATGTTTATAAATTAATATGTTACTCATCCAGAATAACAAAATACTTAAAAAAAACAGCAAAATTTAACTAAAATCATTTCTTTTTGAAAAGGCCTTTAAAGGGAGGAAGCTAAGATGAACATTTTAGGCACAATTTCCTTATCCTGGTCCTTTAAAAATCTTTTAGAACATAACTAGAATGTATTGGGGTAAACCATATGAAATTGTCATTCATCAAAAGAGTCAAATATTCATAATTTTATATGATTATGCCTGCTAATAAATGCTTGCTCTGTCCATTGCCTTAATTGTCACTGTGATTTTAACCTGGTAAGGGTGGGGCTATGATTCAATCCCCAAGCTCTTTCCCACTTCCACTCCTGTTTGCGGGAGAGCATGGCTGCTGTGCTGTGGCTAACTACAGTGCCTCACTGCTATGCACCATCCAGGGGTGAAGCCTCATAGGAATGCTTTGGGCTGAGTCAGGCTCACATCAGTGGAGGATATCACCCAATTCTTGCCTTGGATGCTTGCTGTCAGGGTAGAGTTCTTCAATCAGCTAGATTTATCATCCCATATGTTCTTAGACCACAGATTAGGCTTTCAAACAAGGAACATGTGGCACCTTATATATCACTGGAGGATACCCCCCACATGGCTCACTCCAAAGCAGATTCCCCACCAATTTCTCTAAGTTCCCCTCCTCAGGCTATCTGGAGAGTCAAGTTGTCTATCTTCCCTTTGTCTCCCTCCTCTCTTGTGTCAGCAGGAACCCTTTCTTCTTTGGTCTGTCCTACCTGTTTTAACTCCATTTCTTCTAGAAGAATGGGAGTTAGTCCTTCCTGCCTCATGAAACTGATTACAGATGTGTGAATATGGGCTGAATGATGATATAGTTAGGTGAATTCAAATTCATGGTTGGTTAGAACTATAAACAAAAACTTCTTTAAAATACTTAAGTCATAGTATTAACTCTCAACCAGTAGTTTTTGTGACTTATATTCTCCTAGCATCAATTTCTTTATCTATAATATGCAAGTAAAAATAAAAAGGCTACCCTTCTTTCAACCTAGGATTATAGTATCAAATGAGATCATGTATATGAATGTGCTCTGTGAATGCTTCAGTATGATGCAAATATAAAATATTAGTATTATGTGAATTATTATGGGAATCTGTTCTACCCAACATTTTTATCAACAACTTGATAAAAGCACGATTATAAGCTTTGCAGATGATAGACATATGGGAGGAATAGCTAATAAAAAGAAGGAAAGATAGAATCAAAGTTCAAAGAAATCATGACAGATTGGAATGATGACTAAAACTACTAAAATGGTATATATTATGAACAGATGTAAAATAACACACTTCAGTTAAAAAATTCATGTCAGGAGAGACCTGTTATGACATTAACTTATATGAACCACAGTTATATGACTGGGAATTGAGGGTAATGTTAGTTTTCTCCAATAGGAATACTGTGTCCAGAACAAAGGGGATAATGTGCTACATGTGTCAAACCATTGCTGACATATGTAGTATTTAAATATTGAAATATGAGGAATTGAGTACTATGCTAGAAAGCTGGAATATGATCTGGAAAAACCAACCAGAATTTTGAAAGGCCTAAAACCATATCATATGAGAAGTAATTGACAGAGCTAAGGTTATTTTGTTTAGAAAGAGAAGACTTAAGAGATATATAAAGGTGTCTACAAATGTTTCAAGGGCTTGCACAGAGCAAACGTGAAGTTATGTGTATGTATGTGTGTGTGTGTATATAAATATATATGTGTGTGTACATATATTTGTGTCTGTAAATAATAAAATAATAATACAATAATATTTAGGAGTGATGAAGACAGGTAAAGAGGATTACCCTAAATTATAGACAAAGAGCTAGGTGTTTTGTTAATAAGAATATGCTTATCAATTTAAAAGAAAAATAAGTAGATATTTTTATAATTTTGAATTTGCTTTTTGTAAAAATAACAAAAATAATAGAATGGAATTGAATAATTATATGTATGCTGAGAATGTTGGACAAAATGAGTTAAGAAACTATGTAGTAAACTAGTAGTCATATAGCTAGGGATAGACATTTTTCTAAATGTCTCTCTTTTGATTATTTCTAATTATTATACTTTTAGGTAAAATATAGTGCCTCCTTTGTTTGATAAGCTCATTCTTTGAGAATTTTAGTGTTCTGATTCAAGCAGGGTGGGAGACAGTAAACAGGAACCAACACAAAATACATATGAAAGTAGTAATAAGTTCTTTGAGGAAGAATCAGCCAGGTGAAAAGGTGGAGCATGATTCAGGGTGCTATTATAAATGGGTTGGTCATAGAAGTCCTCTCTGAAGAGGTGACTGTTTAAAGAGGGACCAAATGAAGTAGGAGAACAAGCCAAGCAAATATTTAGGGGAAGAGAATTCCGGGCATAAAGAACAGGAAATGCAAAAAGTCTTGGAGGAATGCATTTGGCAATGTTGAGAAACAGCAAGGACTGTGTGGATGGGGCCGGCAGGAGAGGGGGGAGGAGCAGCTGTAGTCATCCAGGAAGGGAACATGTAGGACTTAGTTGGCCATAGCAAAGATTTTGGCTTTTATTTTCAGTGTGACAAGAAACTATTGAAATGTTTTGTGGAAGTGATTATTAACATGATCTGTTTCTGGTATTTTAAGCATCACTAGCTGCTGTGTGGAAATTTGAGCGGAACAAGGGAAGATGAATTAGCAGGTGATGGTCTTTCAGGTGGGGAGAAGTACAGGGATTTGGTTAAGATTTTTAAGGTGAAACCAACAGATTTTGCTGATGTATTAGAGGTCAGGCATGAGAAACAAAAGGAGTCAGGGTGATTTCAGGGGTTTTACTTGAGTAATTAGGAGACAAATGGTAGGTACCATTTACTGAATTAGGAAAATTTGCAGAGAAGCAGTTTCAAGGAAAGAGAAATTATGACTTTTTTTTCAGTCATTTTAAGTTTGATATTTTCCTCTTAGGTGAACATTGAAATGCTGAATAGGCAGAGGTACATGAATCTGGAGTCCTCAATTTATTGAGAAATCGGGTTTTTTCTCAAGGCATTTATAGTTGTGAAAATAAAACAAGTATTACATATATATTGATGGCAAGTGGTTGTGGTAAGGAACAGAGGAATGTTTCTTTAATTTTAATGTGCATATATTTCTGTGTCATCATAAAACTAAATGCAAGATTTATCATAAAAAATTAGGAAGCTATAGATGATAATAAAGAAAAAAAATCATATTACACTCCAGGAACATGACTATTTGTATTTTTGTATATTTCCTTCTAGTGACAACTTTATGCAATGAGCCTTTTCTGATTGAGCAAATATTCACTGAAAACATGAGATTTCGTTGCTGCACAATAAAAGCCACAGTAATTCAATAATTAAGGTATAGGTAAGATAATCAATAGTTAGTTCAATGAACTGAATAAAGACCTCTGAAAGAGGTTATAGTTTTGTATGAATATTTAATACATGGCAAAGGAACCTCACACTCCAAGAAGAAATATTTTCAAACAAACTAAGGTATAGCCTTATCTAATACCTTAATCTAATATTACATAAAAATTATTAAATCATATATATTTAACCCTTTTCAGTTTGCTCCTGCCTCCTTAAACTTTTTCTCAACAGAAAATTCCCTTAATATATGTCTAATCACATCATTTTTCTGCTCAAAATCCCCCAATGGCTTCCCCCTTTTTCAGATTAAGGCCAAAGTTCTTCAAAGGGTGCCCAGGATATTAGATGATCTGAACCCTGCTATCTGTGCCCAACCACTGTCCCGTCCTCCTCACACACACCCAGTGTTCTTCCACTTCAGAGTCTCTGCACTTGCTCTTCCCTCTGCCTGGGATGCTTCCCTCAGGTGTCCCCATGGCTTGCTCTGCTGTTGCCTTAAGGTCTCTCCTCAAATGTCACCTTAGTCGAGGGAAGGCCTTCCCTCCTTATTCCTTTTAAAGTAGCAACCAAAACCCCCCATTCCCTGCCACTGCACACTTCCCCCCAAGTTCTCTTTCCTTCTTAACATCCTTTATCTTTCTACATCAAATTTATTGTGACCTGGTCTATGATATATTTGCTTATGCATGGCCTGCTCTCATTAGAATGTAAGCTTCATAAGGACAGCAACATTATTGATTTGCTTTATTTATTTTTGGCACTGTTTTACCCTCAGAACCTGGTACAGTATCTGGCATGTATTAAGCATTCAATAATTTTATGTTTTATTAATAAATTAATGGATGAATGAATGAACTTAGGACAAAACATTAGGCCAATAGTAGCTGATAGTTTTCTATTAAAGTGTTTTCTGAACATACATAAAATGAACTAATAGAAGACAAGACTTTCCAAACAAGGCAACTAAACTACTTAATTGTAGAAATCAAACAAGAGAGAAAAATCTGTTCTCTATTTTTTTATTCCTCTTAAAAGAAGGAGAAGGGGCAGAGGAAGAGAGAGGGAGAGTGGGGAGGAGGAGAGGGAAAGGAGAAGGAAAAGAAAAGCAGGAAACTACAAGCCTGAAGGGGCTTTTGGTTTCTCTTTACTGTCACTCAGTCTTGGGTCTGATTCATCTGCTGAATTCTCTGAAGGGTAACCACAGAATCCAGAGCAACAAACAGAGAGTGAGAAAATGAGTAGTAAATGGCTGAAAGGACAGTGACCAGAGTGAGAACAAAACAAAACAAAGCTGTGCCACAGCTGACCGTGCTGGACTCACAGTCGCACACTGCAAAAGCGCTATTTATGGTGGAGGGAATAAAATGGTATTTTAAACCCAACTGTAATCCCTCTCTATTTTCTGTCACTCTGGAAAAGAGTACTTACAATGGCTTTCTCTGTGCTTACCACGTGGGATTTAGCCACTGTTGTAACCTTTGTGCTGTTCATTGTGAAACTAGAAAAGTACAATTCCACTACATTTAAGCCACTTTGTAAGGGGAAATGCAACTGTCAGCTCAGGTGGCTTTAAGCTGTCAGAGCTTGGGGAATAAAACCAACTCATCTCTCCTCAACTTCCCCACATGAGGAGGGAAGCTGACAGATATGAGTTCTATCTTCCTATAATAAACTCTTCCCACAGGCAATGCAGTGATTTTGTTGAAGGGCACATTGGAATCAACTGTGAAGCCTTAAAAAAGGACTGCCCTCTCCCTTCCCCCCAGATATTCTGATTTATTTGGTCTGGTATATTGCCTGGACATTATTATTTGTAAATGCTCCTAGGCAATTCTAACGTGCAGCCTAAGTTGCGAACTATTGCTGTATTTTGCTGTAGGGTTTTCTTCTTTTCTATTTTGCTTTCTTTTCTTTCTTTTTTTCTTTTCCTTTTTTTTTTTTTTTTGTTTCTTGATTTGCCTGCCTAGAAAATTTTTTTTCTTTCCTATGACATTCAAACTTTTGTCCAGCTTCTTCTCTTACCTCATGTAGGGGCCTGTGTGAAAAATTGACTTCTTCCAGCTTCAGGGTCAAGCCTTCTTCTTGGCTTAAGTTAATCTGCCCATCCATCCCCCATTGGTCTAGGAATGAGCAAGTAATAAAAACAACCTAGTCAGGATGGATCTCTGGATCCTTACTAAAAAGTTTGTGATAAGAACATTTTCTTTCTTTCTCAGGACATTGTGGTATGTGGCTGCGAATGTAGGAACCACTACAGAAATTGTTCTCCATGAGAGAAGCAGGCAAGGATGCAATTATTATTCAGAAGGGGACACAGCCAGGGAAACTGCCAAAAAGAGCCAGAGTGCTGAGCTTAAGGTCACCCTCAAGTGCATCCTACTTCCAGTATTCTAGTTAAATAAGTCAATAAAGGGCCTTTTTATTTAAGTCAGTTAGAACTGGATGTAGCTAAACTAACTACCCTAACCGGTTTACCCCCATGTGCTATTTTTCTTCCTGCCTCTGTTAAGCCTGAGCCAGCTGTTAAAAAAAAATGCCAAGATCTTCATTTAGTATTTATAGGGGACTGAAGCAGTCTTTCCAAGCATTCTTCATAATTACTTCTTAGAACAAGGTAGATCCTAAAGTAAGCAAGATATCCTTGTTGTGATACGAAGTGGAAGTATTAGCTTATAGGATCTGTATGGGGTCAATTGATGCGACAATTGCAGGAAAAGTATTTATATTTATTTTGTTGCTTTTTCAGTGGCTCCACAACAAGTAAGTTGACCATCTGTCAGCAAATCAATAGCTGTCGAGTGGATGATTCACAGGAACACTGTGTTAGGAAGTGTGAGGTTGATTTGTAGAATACAGAGAAATGAAGGAAAGGTGTGACGCATGGCCTCAAGTAGTTTACTATTTAATTGAGCAGTGCATGTATTTCCCTTCCAATCTATAATCACAGCCTGCTTCCCTATGGGAAGAAAGCTCAGGGGGTCATGTCTATGTCTTACCCAAGGTTTTATCTATTCTGCCTTTAGAATATAGAGTCAGAGCACACCAAAGCAGATAATTTATGGTCTCGTTAACATTGATCATGACCCTTTCCATATGCAGTCCTTTCACTACATCCAACAAACCCAATCTTTTGCCAGCATGAAATGGAAATTAAAACCAAAATCTTTCTTTCAGTTTCTCCCCTTTTATCTTAAATATTACTTTTGCTAATCCCAGAAACGAGCGCTTTTCAAATGAGCAAACATGATTCCCCTGTGAATCATTATCTAGTGAAATCTCACTCCCTAAGCTCATCTCAAACTGATCTTTTTTAGCTGAGAATAAAATTCTCCCCTTTCTACTCATAAGAAACTGAGATTTTTATGATTACATAAACTAATGTGACAAAGAAACTATAGTCTTGAAGAAATTCTGAATTCTGACTAAAAATATAGCCTTCAAATATTTTCCTAGTTTCTTGTGGAATGAAATCATTTGGATTTTATAGGCTGTTTTCAGTCACATTGACAGAGAGGCAAAAGTCTCAGACATATATCCAGTTTTCTTGTAGGCAGCCACCCATGAAGTTAAAATCCAGGGGAAATCAAATTTCTTTAGTTCAGTCATTTGCCTCCAGTAATGACTTGATTTTGCACCAACCATAACATTTCTCTACCGTTATAACGATTTCGAACATTTTTGTGTATCAGATTATTTTCACTTCGACACAGTTTTTCCTGCTTCACTGCCAAACCAATTCAGTGCTTTGAGGTGCTGTCAGTTCACATGAAGGGACAATTTGCAGTCTTCACTGAGTAGGTGAAGTGCTCGATCATGACTGGTTACACTCAAGTCATGAGTCTACCTTCAGCCGAAGCAGCACTGTATTTTCTCTTAAAGATTGTGAGTCACAGTCTAGAGATCTTAATTTTTAGATTGTAGGTATAGGTGCGTGTAAAAAGCAAAAGTAAAGATTTCAGAGAACTCACTTCTAACCTATGGGTGGTGCTGGAGTGTGCACATACCACCCCCAGCTGAATCCTTTTGCCTATAGTCCCTGTGATGCCTAAGAGACTGACACTGGGGTTTTCCTACCATGACAAGGCTTGGTCCAGGCCAGGAAAGGAATCCAAACACCTCTCACCAGGTTTTACAAAGACTTGTGGGTTTTGTTTTTTGAAGTCTTTTGTTATGAAATAGAATTTATGCATGTAGATGTACATGGAATATATTTTCAGTTTAATAGATAGCTGCAAATAGCACTCATATAAATATTGCCTTGGTCAAGAAAAAAAATATTATCAACCTTTCCAGAATCCCCACACGTATCTTCTCCTGCCATTCCATCTCCTGTAGGGTAAGAACTATCCTGGACACTGAAAATAATCAATTCTTTGTTTTTCTTTGGTATTATTAGTAGTTCTTGTTTATGTGTCTCTAAGCAAAATACTTCAGTAATGCCTGTTTTGAACACTATATAATAGAATCATACTGCATGTATTTTCTATAGCTTGCTATTTTTTACTCAGTATTAATATTAGATATTTTAGTCATATTGTTGTACATAGAACTAGTTTATTAATTTTTGTTGCTGTATAGCATTCTGTGGTTTATGGATATAACAATTTGTTTATCCATTACACTATTGAAGTGCTTATTTCAGCTTTTGGAAATTTTGGTAAATGCTGCTTTGAACATTTTTGTATTTTGTTTCTTGTTGCATATACACATGCGAATTGTAATATACATATATTATGTATACATATACATAATATACATATGCCACACTCTCTATATTACTATAGGTTTATAATATGGAATAAAATCATAGGATATATGGGGAGTTCTTTCCCCCTACCTGTATCATTGCTAGATAATACCATACCATTTTCCAAAATAGTTTCCAAAATGTTGTACTAGTGATTTATGTGTTCTATATTCTCGCTAACACTTGGTATAGTCAAGTATGTTTTAGTATCTGACAATATGGAGCACGTGTATGGGTATCTCATTGTAATTAGAGTAATTAATTATTCTCATATAATTTGCCTTTCCATGATTACTAATGAGTGTTCATGTAAAATTTAATTTATTTATTGGTCATTTAGATACCCCATTTTATGAAGCACCTCTTTCCTAATTCTTAGCCAATTTTTCTGTTGAAAAATTGCCTTTTTTCGCTTCAATTTTTAGGAGTTTGTTTTATATTCTAGATAGCAGTTCTTTGTTCGTTATGGGTGTTGCAAACATTTCCCACTCTGTGACTAAGCTTGTATCCTTAATAAAGTGTCTTGATTAATGGAAAGTATTCATTTTATACATTCCTCTTTGTAAATTTTTATAGCTTTGTGTTTTGGATTTTGTTTAAGCAATACTATTCAACCCTAAGAGCTAAAGATATAATCCTACACTTTCTCTTAAGAAGCTTATGGTTTGTAGTCTTTTATCTTCAAATTTTAGATGATCAATTGAGATCTTCACAAATTGATTTTTTCTTAACATGGTGAGAGTCAGGAGTTCACTTTTTTAAATATTGATAGTCATTTATCCCTGCATGTTTTATTGAAAAGTTTGTGTTTCCTACACTTCTCTACAATAACATCTTAATAATTCAAACATCCATTTATGATTAGTGCTTGTTTTAATCTCTCTATTCTGTCTCATTGATCTATATTTGCCAATACCACACTTTCTATATTACTATAGGTTTACAATATGGAATAATAATAGAGCAAGTTCTCTCAACTTGTTTTCCTTTAAAAATGTCTTGGCTATTTTCACCTCTTTGCAATTCCAAATAAATTTTAAAATCAGCTTATTGGGATCAAGACTCGAATTTCATTGAATATATTAATCCTTTGCAGATTTAAAATAATTTATATAAATATGTAAATGATAGATTTTAAAAATTTAATTGGCTAAATGTTTTGATGGTGTATAAATACACAATTGATATTTTTATATAGTTTTTTGTATATACTGAACTTGGTAAACTCTTATAATTGTAATAGTTTATTTGTGTATTTTTCTACATAAATAATTAGTTTATGAATAATGAGAATTTCTTTCTTTTTCAAATTCCTTTGCTTTTTCCTTTTTCTTTACTTCATTGGCTGAGACCTTGAGGACAGTGATCACAGTGGGGATTTTTGTCTTGTTCTTAAACTGAAGAAAAAGTTTTCAACATCTAATCATTAAATAATATTTTTGTGGAAGGTTTTATTGTAGATTTTCTTTACCATATTAATAAGGTTTTCTACTCCTAAATTACTGTTTTTGTTTCTGAAAAGTAAAGAGAGTATTGAATTTTGTCAAATGCTTTTCCTGAATATATTGAAAATTAATTTTTTCAATTTAATTTGTTATTTTGATGACTTAAAATGATTTTTGATGCTAAATCAAACTTACATTTCTGTGACAAAGTAAGCTGACCTTGATGTAGTATCATTTTTGTATAGTATTATATCCTTAAGTTTTTTATTTGCTAGTGTTTTGTTTAGAATTTTTGCATTTATAGTTCCTGATTTGTGTTGAACTTTAATTTTAATTTCTAGTCCAATCCTTAGCAGTTTTTAAAAATGTTTTGAAGTATAATATACATACACTAAAGGTACATATTTAAAGTATACAATTTTGATCTGTTTATGTATATGCATATATTTACACACACACCACACACACATACACATATACATACTAGTGAACCGTCATCCCAGTCAAGATAATGAACATGCCTGCCACCCTCAAAAGTTTCCTCATATCCTTAGTAATGCCTCACTTTGGCCAATCTTCAAGTCCCCTTCCCAATCTCCAACCAACCATTGAACTACTTTCTGTCACTATAAGTTAGTTTTCATTGTCTAGAAGTTTATGCAGATAGAATTGTACCCCACGTACTAATTTATGGTCTAGCTTATTTCAACTCAGTATTATTTTTGAGGCTCATGTATGTTGCACATATCAATAGTTTGTTGTTTCTACTGTTGATAGTATTTCATTATATTTTACCATTTGTTTATTCATTCACCTATTGATGGATATTTGGAATATGCATAGTTTTGGCCATTAGAAATAAAGGTACTCTGAACACTGGTGTATATTATTTGTATGAATAAATATTTTCACTTCTCTAGGATAAATATTATAACTAAAAGTAGAAAGGTAGGTCATATGTAGGTATACCTTTAACTCTTCAAGAAATTGTCAAACTGTTTTGCAAAATGTTTGTACCATTTTACATTACCACCAGAAATATACAAGAGTTCAGTAGTCACACATCCTTGCCAACACTTAGTATGTCAGTCTTTTTAACTTTATCCATTCTAAGAGGTATGTGGGAGTATATCATTGATATAATTTGCTTTTCCATAATGAATAAAGAGTTAGAGCATCTTATCATGCACTTATGTGAAATCAATATTTTACTTTGTGAAGTGTCTCTTTAAACATTTTGTCCATTTTTTTCCCCACTGGTTTTCTTGTTATTGAGTTTTGAGAATTTTTTATATATTCTACATACAATTCCTTTATAATACACATGATTTGCAAATATTTTCTCCCAATCTGTAATGTTTTTTTCTTTTCACTCTGTTAACAGTACATATCAATGATCAGAAATACTTAAAATTCATGAAGACTAATTTATTGGGTTTTTCTTTTATGGATTGTAATTTCTGGTGTTTTGTCTAAGGAATTTTTGCCTAACTCAAGATCACCAAGATTTACTTCTATGTGTTCTTTTAGAAATTATATGGTTTTAGGTCTTCTATTTAGATCTATATTCTTTTTTTTATTTTTTTTAACTTCAGCATATTATGGGGGTACAAATGTTTAGGTTACATATATTGACTTTGCCCCACCTGAGTCAGAGTTTCAAGCATGTCTATACCCGAGATGTGTGCACCGCACCCATTAGGTGCGTATGTACCCACAGGGCATCTACCCAAAAGAACAAAAGACACTCTATAAAAAAGACATCTGCACTAGAATGTTTATAGATCTATATTCTTGAGTTACTTTTGGTGTCATATGTGAGTATGAATTGAATTAAATGACTGCAAATTGAAGTATTTTTGCATATGGATATCCAAATTTTTCAAGAACCATTTGTTGAAAAAATGTATGCTTTTCCAATGAATTGCCTCTTCTCTGTTGTTGAATTCAATTAACTAATTGAAGGCCTATTTCTGGACTTGATTCATTTCTCTTGATCTATTTGTCCATTATAATGCCAATACCACACACTATCTTGATTATGGTAGCTTCACAGTAAATCTTAATGACAGTATAATTCCTCCAACTTTATACTTTTATTTTCAATGTTGTTTTGGTTATTCTAGATTCTTTACATTCAATATGAATTTTTAAATCAGCCTGTTCAAAAAACCAGCCTACACAAAACTCCTGCTGAGATTTTGATTGATATAACATTAAATCTATAGATCAATTTATAGAGAATTGACATGTTAAAAATATCAGGTCATCCAATCTATGAACATGGTATCTTCGTCTTTTTAGGACTTCATTAATTTCTGTCAGCATTTTCTATTTTTCATCATACAGGCTTTGTGTATCTTTTGTCAGATTTAACCCTCAGCATTTAATATTTTTGATGCTATTGTAAATGATATTTTTAATATTTAAATATCCTTGTGCTGGTTGTTAGTACATAGGGAAATCCAATTTATTTTTTATACTGATCATATATCCTACAACTGTGCTAAACTCACATATTAGATTTATTAGCCTTTTTTCACATTTCATATGATATTTTATACAACCAATTGTGTTTTCTGCAAAGACAATTTTACATTTTCCTTTCCAATAATGTGTCATTTAATCTTTTTCTTACTATATCGCACTGACCAGAACCTCCAGTATAATGTTAATTAGTAGTGGGCAGAGTAAATATCCTTACTCTGTTCCTGAGCTTAGATGCATGCATTCTTTTGTTTTCTTCACAATTAAGAATGATATTAACTGAAAGTTTCATAGATATGGTATCTCCTTTATTTTTTGTTGTCTGAGAACTATTATCACAGTAATAAATGTTAGTTTTGTCAAACACTTTTCCTGCATCTATTGGGATGATCGTATCATTTGTGTGTGTGTGTATGTGTGTGTGTGTGTTTTAGTCTGTTAATAAAATGAATTACATAGATTCATATTTAAATGTCAAACCAAATTTGCATTTCTTGAATAAATCAAAATTGATTATAATGTATAATCATTTTTATATAGTATTTGATATGATTTCCTAAAGTTTATTCGAAAATATTTCCATTTATGTTCATTTCTCTTTAGTTTTCTTTTCTTGTAATGCTTTGGTTTGGTTTTCCTATCAGAGTAATGCTGGTCTCAAAATGTTAGGAAACATTTTCTTTAATTTTCTGGAAGAGTTTGTGTTTAGACATATTTTATGACCTGGTATGTGTCAAATATTTATAAATGATCTGTGCATGATCAAAATTAATATACATTCTGCAGTTGATGAGTCAACTTTATTAATTATGATTTTCAAATATTTTATATCCTGCCATTTTTGAGTACTTGACTATCAATTTCTGAGACAGGAGTGTTGAACTTTCTAATTTTGGAGTTTTATCAATTTCTCATTGTATTTCTGACAATTTTTGCTTTGAATAATTTGAGACTTTGCTAATATATGCATCCACTTTTAAAATTGCTACATTGTTCCGCTCACTGAATCTTTCATCATTTGAAAAGTTACCTTTTAGTTCTACTAATAATATCTGACTTAATGTCTCTTTTGTTGCTTATTAATAGTTATATCAGCTTCTTATTCATTAGGATTCAAAGGCATGTCTTCTTCTATCTATTAACTTTCAACATTTTCTATATCCATGTATTTATATGTATTTCTTATAAACAATATAGACTATTTTTCTCATTTATTTTGTATGATTGAATACCTTTAATGATGTTTTCTTCCATTAATAGTATAAAATTAGATGCTCTGTTTCCATTCTTTTTGTGGTAAAATTAGAAGTTATTACATGTAAAATTAACATATTAAATTTTGCAATTAATCAAAATTTTACCCTCTTCTTTGAAAATAGTAGGATCTTAGAACTTTTACCCCATTAACACCACCCATTTCAAGTTATTGGTAATGGTTATCTGACTTTGACTTTTTTTGGTTATCTGACATTTTAACTTTATCTTTTTTGTTTATGTGTTTATTCCAACATATGTTATAGTTTTATTTTACAGACTCATTGTTCACTTATACTTCCCCCCCTCATTTACCACTTCCTTTGAACCACATGTCTGCTCATAACTCAGATATTTAGTTAAAGATCACTTTCTTTTCTTTTTCTTTTTTATAAAGACGAAGGCTTGCTATTTTGCTCAGGCTGGTCTCAGACTCATGGACTCCAGTCTCCTAAAGCACTAGGATTACAGGCGTGAGCCTCTGTGCCTGGTGAGATCACTTTCTTTTGTCCTGAAAATTATTCTCCTAGATTTACAATAAATGACAGTGCTGTGATAATTAATCCTTCCAGTACTTGTTTTAATAAGCATATCCTTAAATCACTTTTAATTGAATGATATTTTACTGAGTATAGAATATTGTTCTGCAGTTATCCATGACATTCTATGATTTTTCTTCATAGCACTTAAAATTGTAAATATGTATTTATTTTCAATTATGTATTTATTTGTTCAATATCTGTATTTCCAACTGGGCTCCTGGGCCATAATTTTTATGTAGGTGGGGACCACACTCATTTTGCTCATCACTGGATATTTAAACTTAGTAAATACTTGGAATATGGAATCCATTTTGCTCTAGTAAATACTTGGAATATGGAAGTTTAACAACATATATTTGAATGAATGAATAATAGAGTGAGTAAATTAATACATTCCTCCTGGGATACCTTCTCTGACCATCTATGTGTTGAGCAGGTGTAACCAGCACCTATATAAGCAAGAGCACCATATTGCTCAACTCCAGGGGTGACACTCATATCACTGTGCAAATAGTGTCTCCTGAATTACACAGTATATACTCCAAGCAACCCAGCTACTACAATGGCAAAATCAGCCATGATTATTTTGAAAAGGCATATTCTCGAGGACAGAATAATAAGTTATTAAAACTGATCTAAATTATGGAGAGATATTTTATCAGTAGGAAGTATAGAAGTAGTTTTCGAACTTTGGTGAATAGCTACCACCTCAGTATGAGAAAAGATGGAAGACAGGAACTTCAAAGGTCTTATGTACTGTGGCAAAAATCAAAACATAAACTGGTGCTAGACCATGGTGACTTAGCAATCCAGAGAGGTGAGGGTTAGTGGTGGCAAATGGAATATCTTCTGAATACTCATAAGTTTGTAGGCTTCAGAAGACTTATTTTCATAAATAAGTACTCCAGATCTACTTTAGAAAATCAGAAGGACTAAGAACAGTTACAAGAGATAATATCTTTGAGGCCAAAATAGTCTTGGCAGAAGTTATTTGCAATGAAACTGAAGATCTTACAGGTGAAGTAGACACCCTTAATAGGCCTTGCTTCAATATGTTATCTGTATATTGTGCAAGATGCTTGTTTTTGTCCCAGGGAATGGACCTCCTTGCCCTCTGAAACTATTGAACTCTAGACATGTGTCCAGAATTCAGGGCACAGGAGTGACAGGCATGGCATGGCGGCACATGGCAGAGGTTACAGAGCCTATTGCTAAGCTGAAGTTCAGATCTTCCAGTCAAAGCCAAGGGCACTTTGTGCATCTGAGCTGATTGGCCATGAGACTCTGAGCATTTAATCAGTGCAATGGTGTGTCTTTATAACGTAGCACAGAAGGCCAGACTTCCCAGTCTGAATCCATGACTGAGGTCATGTGTAACTGTGCAGCAAGATTATGTAACTTTCCACTTGTCAATCTGTAGCTCTTGAATCTTTGGCTCTGATATTTGTAACCCTCTTTTAAGGTAAGAAACATGTGGAAATTTTATTGAACAAAATCTTCCATAAGTCAAGAATTCTTTTCTTTAAGTTAGTCTCAAAATTCCTGGAGGAAAAAAAAATCAATTTTAAGTTTCTCAGCAAAGGCTTTCATCACATTGCAAAATAATTATTTACCAGTTTGTATATTCAGTAAGTTTACCTGTAAAGAATTAAATATGAACACAAGAGTTCTCATATATAGAGAGAAGTAATTTCTTTTTGAAAATCCACCCTATATTGCTCTGGGTGCTTGTGTTTGGCTAGTCCTGAGTCATCTCCTTCTTTCGATGAAGTAATTCAAATCTGAATGTTTTCATCATAAAAATCAGAGCCCACTCCAAATTTTCTTTATGAGAAAGTCTGTGCTTTGGACATGAGATGATCATTTCTCTTGAGAAAAAAACACTAACAAAAATCAAAACTTGTTTTTAGCATAGAAACTGCAGCTCTAAATTTATTTAAATGGGTGCAGTTTTCTATTTCAATTCCTGTGTCAAATGGAAGCATAAGAAGAATTTTTAGCATCATGGATAAGCTGTGGAATGATGCAACTGTGCATCAGAGCTGCAACAAAATGAATATATAGTCAGTCTATAGAATATGCCATGCCTTTTTAAATGCACCTTTAACTTTAGTGTAAGGGAAAGATAGGTATTTGAACTCACAGACATACAAAAAGCTACATTCTAATGTAGATTGTAAGGTATGATTTAGATTATTCTAGTATGAAGCCAACAAGATGGAAACTTGGAAATTTAGACAAGAGGCAAAGAGAAACAGAAGGTGGGATTTGTTTCCTGAGCCAGCTAACATCAGGCTGGAATTGCTGTTAATTTAGTTCTCTTTTTTGATGGATGAACTTTTTTCCCCCCTTAAAAATTTGGCAAAACAATATATAAAATTCTGTCAGCAATAATTATATTTGGGCAAGTGACAAAAGAGCAGAGGAGGAGAGCTCCAATTCTCATTGTAAACTTGTGAACAATTATTTGAATAATCTAACAACATGCATAGACTACTTTTTAAAAATACCGGTAAGTATTTTTGGGGTGGAGAGATTGAGAACTATATGTTTGCTTTTTATAGTTTTGCATGCTGGAGCACTGAAGCAATAATTACTGATAAAGTCAAATAATCTTAAAACATTTTGAAAACCTTATTAGCTACTCAAAGACAATAATTGTTAGCTTTTAGATGTCTATTCTTCTGTATTTTCTCAAATAGATTATGCTAATTTAACACTATATGTATATATATTTCTCCATCACGCTTTTTAAAAACTTCATATAATGTACTTAAAAAATTCATTATTGCTGGACTCATAGGTTATTTTTAATTCATCCTTTTCCCTTAATATTTGTACATTTGCTTTATTATTTCCTAGGATAAATTCCTAGAAGAGTATTTCTGGCTCAAAGGGAAGACATATGTTTAAGGCATTTGATATAGTTGCCAAATTGCCTTTCAGGAAAGTTGGACCAGTTTAGACTACCATCAGCAGTGTATCAGAATGTCTGCTCTTCCAAGCCTTGCTGTCTTTCACTTTTGTCAGTCATTTTAATGTGTTAATGTAACAAGCTAAAAATTAAATCTCATTTTATTTGCATTTCTTGAAGTTAAATATATTTTCTTCTTTTGTAAATTACCTGTTATTACCTTGATTATTTTTCCATTGAGATGTTTAACAATTTCTTTATAATTTGGTATAGTTCCTTATATAATAACTATACTAACACGTATTAATATACTTTATCATATATTTTGTAATTATCTTCCATTATTATCTTCACCTCAACTATTTTTGTTATCTTTTTTTATGCCTATAGACAGGGAAGATATACCATTTGTTTTCAAATCTATTGAGAAACTAAATACACAAATTGACAATGGCCAGACCACATATAAAAATAGAACTGTGATCCACAACCTGCAACAACCTACCCAGGAAACCATCCCATTATCTACAATAAACAACCCGGGAAGTCAGCCTGCTGTAAGTCAAAAGTTACCTAACCTCTCTGGCCTCAGTTTTTCCATCTGTATAACAGGTAAACTATTAGCTCCACAGTGTTTCTATGTGAACTATATGAAGGTGCTTAGAACAGTGCCTAACATACAGTTAGTGCCCAATATATGTTACTATCACGGCCTATACTTTTTTCCAAGCATTTCTATGATTACATTTAGGATGATAGCAGGGTTTCATATAGTTCTTACAGGTGGTTACAAGCATACTCTAAGAACTAGTTGAGGAATAGTTTCTTGATTTCAGTGACTTTAGATTCCTGTACTTCACAGCAGGGATGCATTCAAAAAATCAAGAAAATGTGAAAGCTCAAGCAATGCTGCCTCACCAGCAGGCTAGAATTGGAGAATTGCTGCCACTTATAGGCACATGGATGCCCAAGGCTCAGTGCAAACCTGGTGGCTCTACAATTTTGTGACTCATTTTATCCACAAGAAGTACCAAAAGCCTTGATGTATTCCTTTCTCTGCTCTCTTATAGCAGTTGCTATTTCTCAGTGAAATGAAATGAATTAAATATTTTTCTTTCCTCAGTCTTTGACTATATTTACCTATTGTTATGGGGGTTAATGGATATATTTATATTTGGTATATTTAGATTGTGGTAAATATATTTACCATAACGATAGGTAAATATACCTCAGCTGGTTTCTTTAAAGATAATGTTGAGAATTTGACTTCCACATATACCCAGAGTAGATCTCAAATTATTACTAGTAAGAATCCCAGGGAATCGTGATGCTAATTTCCAGGTGCTGCTATTAGAAGTCATCTAAGATGATTTAGGGTGACCTGGCAGTGTAAACAGGATCAACATTTTTAACAAGCACTGTAGTTGCCTTTGGTAATGACAACATGTAGATCCTACTTTGAAAAACACTGCTGTAGATACGCTCAGGTACTAAACCGGCTTATATTTAATTTGGCATCTAAAGTGTAAGTGAAAGAAAGAAAAAATATATAAGTCAAAAAACAAAAAAAAAAGAGAAAAGAAAAGAAAAGAAAAGAAAAGAAAAGAAAAGAAAAGAAAAGAAAAGAAAAGAAAAGAAAAGAAAAGAAAAGAAAAGAAAAGAAAAGAAAAAGCCGAGTGACATAGAAGGAGAGGGAAAGAAGTGGGAGGATTAGATTGTCCTCCACTTTCATCTTTCTCAAGCAAGCTTTAGAGAGAAAGACCTATTTTTTTCCCCTTAAACATTACATTAAACATGGTTTTCTAAGTCTCCACCTCTTATAACTTTCACTGTTCTGTGGTTCAGAGCTTTCTGTCACCAGGAAAAATCTTGGGATATCTAAGGAAAAAATTGTCACCTAGGACCATCTCCTCCAATTACCAGGACCCCTGTTTTCACCTAGGAACAGCATCTGGAACCCTTTCTTAGGGCTTTCAGTACAGCAATGTTCCTTTTAGTTCATTACAAATGGAATCTTAAAAAGTAAAGAATGGTGCGAAATATTTAATTTACCCCATTTCTCTCTCTCTCTCTCTCTCTCTCTCTCTCACACACACACACACACACTATATTAATATCATATCTAATACTGAAATATATGATTGTGTACTGTCTCTAATTGTTTCATAGCTTTTATCTTGTCTTTTGAGCTAGATGACAAGATAGTGATATATTTCATTTCTCTTACCTGCATTACAAATTTGGAGGAAAATAGGCACAAAAGAAATATTCTGGTTTAACTTTTTTCTTTTTTTTAATTATGTTTTGGACATTATTTTCTTTTTTATTGCTTATTTTCACATTGTACATTTTCTCTTTCCTTCATTTTCCCATTTTTGAAGTTGAAGTCAACTTTTCCTGTTTTAGTTTTCTCACTACATTAGCAAAAGCATGTCCTTCTGTAACCAGATGAAATACCTGAGTTAAAGTAGAGTCCCTCACATAAACTCCTGG
The DNA here is from genome assembly GCF_020740605.2 of Lemur catta. Classification (NCBI taxonomy): domain Eukaryota; kingdom Metazoa; phylum Chordata; class Mammalia; order Primates; family Lemuridae; genus Lemur; species Lemur catta. The sequence goes on along the minus strand of NC_059128.1, from coordinate 226,619,433 downwards.
CTCCCACTCTTTCTAGTTGTGTGATCTTTCTGGGACTCAGTTTCCTAATGTATAAAGTTAGGATGCACTAATATCTGCTTTGTAGGTAGATAAATTTTGAACTCAACAAACTTATAGGTTTGTTTCAAGGATTAAATGAATAAAAGTATATAAAGCATTTACAATGGTACAATGAACATAAATAAATAGTTAATAAATATTGGCTAGTATTACTATTATGATTCCATTTGTGACACTACATAGGACATCTCCAGAGTTAGCATAGCTGTTTTTTGAATTTAGAAAACATGCTTTAAAAATTAATTGAAAGTTCTCAGAATGGTTTAAAAATACTAGCCTAATTTTATATATGAGTAAACTGAGTAGCTGAAACATTACTACTGTTATTCAAGGTAATAATGCCAACAAGTTGCACATAATTTTTAGAAAGAAAATAATATTAGCAAACATTTGTTAAACAACTATGTAGCCAGTATTTCATGTAAATTTATTTCATTTGTTCCTCAAAATAACCGTATGATGTAATATTACCACCATTAAACAGATGAGTAAACAAGCTTAAAGTGCTAAGTAACTTGCTCAGACTCAACAGTTCACAAAGAATGGAGCCAGGAATCCGACCCAGCTATTTTTTGACCTATAATCATCTTCATTTTTTAATGGAATATCTAACCCCAAATCCAAAGCACCCTTGCATGATACCACATTGCAATATGATGTTTCAATTCCATTTCTACTTCATGGACATGAGTGAATTGTATCTTACCTATGGAAAATACTTTCTAATCTGCCAAGAATGAGAGAATAATACCAGATTCAATGCCCCATGGCATAAGGAGAGAAAAAAATATTGTGATTTACAATAAAATATTTTCAGATGGGTAAATCATATTTGAAATTGTTACTCTTTAGAGTTGATTCATATACAAACATTATTGCCAGCCACAGGCTATATACAAGATACTAATGTCACAAACCCAAGTATTTCAGCCAACCCACCTAGAAAACACCTTCTTGAAAATTTTATGCCTCTATATTTTGAGGACTTAAATTATCAGCTTCTTTTGAAATGGGTTATATTCAAAGGAAAGAACAATCTCTAAAGTTTATGAAACCCAAATAACAGATGGTGGTAATAAACAAATTGAATTCAAAGTTACTTTATTTCATTTTTTTCCACTCTTAAATAAATTATTATGGAATTAATACTCTTAATGAATAGTGAAAAGAATATAATTTCCCATGACTGAAATGCTATGACAAAAAAAGAAGAGCACAATCATGGTACTGTGTAAAAGTAAAGGCCAAATTTCCCCACCATTTTTCTAAACTCCATTCCACTATAACCATTCTGGTGCAGTTTACTCTCACTTTCCCCTGGTTTAAGCTATTACTTCAGATACAGAAAATGTAAATGTTAATGGCATGAAAATACATGGTTTTGAAAAATCCAGATCTCTTAGAAATCTAGAACTCTTAGAAAATATTAGATAAACACTGATACTGTTATGGCAAGTGTTACGGCGGGTGGTCCCGAGGACAAACCGAGCGGCACACGGAGAGTCGGAGAATCAAGGTTTATTCACCGCTGGGCTCAGAGGGGTCTCGCCACCAAATTCTGAGCACCGTCTACCCAATTTTTCCCATTTTTATTAAGCTGGGGTGATCCAAGGGGAGGGGTCTCAGGTGACTAATGCCCGCCAAGTAATAAGTTTAGTGTTTGCACTAGGCAATAGGATTAAGTGTTATGCTGATATGCCAGATGTTAGGTTAGTGATATGTTAATGTACTAGGTGTTAGGTTAGTGTCTTGCACCAGGTAATTAGGTTTAGTGTTACCCTCATGTGCTAGATGTTAGGTTAGTCATATGCTAATGTGGGTCTTCCGTGAGGGTTGGGGGTCTCAGGTGGCTGCTGTGCTAAGTAATAGATGGGGGTTTTTCCTTATCAATACCAAATGCTGATGAAAGCTGGAAAAATGATAGCTTGTTATAAAGTTTAGGAATAAAAAAAACATGTTGTGTATGTATGTTGTTTCAATGTCAAAGGTCAATGTGGTAATATAACTTTCTAAAGCCTTATTTGTTTTTTTTCAGATTTTATGATTAGGTACTAGCATGTTCTATATTGAATAGTTTTCCTTAAAAACAAAGCTTTTCTCCAGATGTTGCACAAATACTGAAGTATTTATGATTATGGATTGTTAGTTACTTCAAGGTTCAAATATAGCTTCCTCTGTAAAAATAGTCACACTTGAGACATATTTAACAAACCTTGGAACAGTGCTTTTGGAGAAATATTTTGGGGCAAACCAATTCTAAAGTACCATGTGTGTTTTTCTAAACTGATTTCTACCTATTGGACCTATACTCGTCTTCCTCTTTTCAGGAAGTCATATATTTACTTTCAAACTGAAATTCAAGGACCTATTTACTTACTTATTTCACTTTGAGTCCAAAGCATCTTCAGCAATCTGCTTTCTACCACCCCTGTTTCAGTCTAGCTTAAAGTAAAGTTCCTCCAGCTTTGCTCCTTAAATGAAGCATTTTTTATGCCTCTTCTCAGGCTCCCTACTCCCCGCAACACAACAATATTGAAATTAAACCAATTAATAACCCTTCAAGGGCCTCTAAGTGTTCAAGGAAGATTACCACATCCCTCACTTGAAATAAAAAGCTAGAAATAATTAATAAATTGGTAAAAAAGGCATGTCAAAGTTGAAATAGGCCAAAAGCTAGGCCTCTTGTGCCAAAGAGTTAGCCAAGTGTAAACACAAAGGAAAAGTACTTGAAGGAAATTAAAAGCACCACTCCAGTGAATCCACGAATGGTAAGAAAGTGAAACAGCCTTATTATTGGTAGAGATCGTTTTACTGTGTCTGGATAGAAGATCAAACCAGATACAACATTCCTTCAACCAAAGTCTAATCCAGAGCAAGTCCCTAACTCTCTTCAATTTTAAGAAACCTTTCCATAACATAAAAGTGCAGGGTGAAGCAACAGGTGCTGGTGTAGAAGCTGCAGCAAGTTTTCTAGAAGATGTAGTTAAGATCATTGATAAAGTTGGTCACACTAAAAAACTGATTTTAAATGGAGACAAAACAGCCTTCTATTGAAAAAAGATGCCATCTAAGACTTTCACAGCTGGAGAGAAATCGATGCCTGGCTTGAAACTTTAAAGCACAGGCTGACTCTCTTGTTAGAAGCTAATCGGCTGGTGACTTTCAGTTGAAGCCAGTGCTCATTTAGCATTCCAAAACCCTATGGCTCTCAAGAAGTATGCTAAATATACTTTTGTGCTATGGAAAAAATAAAGCTCCAATGACAGCACATCTGTTTACAGCATGGTTTACTGAATCTTATAAGCCCACTGTTGAGACACACTACTTAGAAAAAAAAATTGCTTTCAAAATATTACTGCTCTGTTCCTTGATGTTCATTTCTTTTTCTCTCAGTTCTTCCAAGTATCTAATCTCTACTGATCTATCATCAAATTCACCTCATCTTTCTCCTGCCAGTTTAACACATTGACTGCCATGTGAATTTCATTTAACTCAGGCTAGTTTTGATCCTGGGGCCACATGAAGCAAAACCCTGCACTTGGTTTGTGAAATTCTTACTTGTTGATGTTCTTATTGTTACAATTAATATTAACAATTTAATTCTAAAATCATGGGTTATGTTGCATATAACTCATACACAGAAAACAATAAAAAATAACAAATTAGAAAGGATCATTTTGTTTTAATAAAATACCATGGCCCTAGGAAAAAAAATTTTTTTTCTAGTATGGCAGTCAATGTGTTTAAAATGCTTTTGATCCCCTCTAGTAAATTCTCCATTTTAATTTGTATAATTTACAACTCCATAATTTAATTCTATTTTAAAAAATTTTTATCTCTTTATTGATATTCTCTACGTGATGAGGCATTGCCATCATACATTCCTTTACTTCTTTAAACACAGTTGCCTTTAGTTTGTTAAATAGATTAATAGTGGCTGCTTTTAGTTTTTTTGTCTGTTAAGTCTAACATCCGGGCCCTTTCACGTTCAGTTTTTATAGCCTACTTTTATTTTCCTGCTTATAATTACACTTCACTGTTTCTTTGCATGTTTCTTGATTTCTTATTATGAAACTGGGCATTTTAGATAATACATTGTAGCAACTCTGGATACAACAAATCCCATGGTTTGTTTTTGCGGTTTGATTTTTATATGTTTAGTGACTTGACTGTACTAGTTTAGTGACGTTTATATCTCCTGCAGTGTGAAGCCTCTGATGTCACTCTTCAAAGAGAGTAGTAGCCTCAGTCATACACACAGTCAACCTGGGAGACAGAGGTCTTGCCAGGGCTCTCTGTTTCTTTTACTGATCTAGAGATTAAGGGTCCTGCCTCTGCTAGTACCACACCCAGCTGGTAGTCTCCACTTTTTTTCTGATGATTGCTCAATTGTTTTTAACAATGCCCTGGGTCATAAAATACTCCACAGTCAGATGCAATTAAATTTGAGACCCTCGGCAGGAATAACTTTTGAGGCCAGTCTTTCAGGTTTATTCTGCCCTGAGCAGAAATACTCTTAGCTGTCTCTTTCCTGTTCTCTCTAGTAAACTAGCTGGCCTGTGGTTTTGCTGTGGCTCTTGTGGAGTTACCAGTCCCCTCTAAATTGTTTACCACCAAAATGTTTATTGTTTTTGGAAGCACCCTTAAGCTTAAACAGCCCTGCACTCTGTTTCACATGAAGACATTTTCTCTGGGGGAGCTTAGAGCTCTCCGTGCTTATCATTGGTCTCTCCCTCTGGTCAAAATCTCTGAACCGCTGCTCCAGAGCTGGGGCAAAGACACCGGTCCATTTCTCTCACAGTGACATTTCTGTTTTACAAACACAGCACTGGGAGAGGGTTATAGCCTCTGATCTTCTGGGCTTACCTCTCTTGTCATAAAACCTCCACCTTAGAAACAATCTTGGGAAAGGGCTGTTGAGATCCCGGTATTCTTCATCTGCCATGCCTGGACTAAAATCCCTGCCCTGTGAATGGGGACTGAGAGGAAGAAGGGTGCCCATGATAACTTTCTAGGCTGCTTTCATCTGTAATTTAGTCTCTGCAACACAGAGCTGATAGAGATAAGAAAAAATGGTGCCCTGCCCTTCCTGGGGAGATACTGTGGCCTTGGAAAGGGAGCGCAGTGAAGAGAGAGCTCAAATTTTTTGGCCAAACTTGTCAAGAGTGGAGCTCTCAGTGCTTCACTGGAAGTGGGGTAGTTTGTGGCTTAATTGCCCCAGACCCTCACTGTTCTTACTGAGACTTAGTAGATTTTCTTGATTAGCTATTTCTCCTGTGCCCTTATTGGCTCTCTGCCTTTGAAACAATTTCCAGAGACTTTAAATTTGTTTTTTAGAATAATTTTCACCAGTTATGCTTTCTCCATAAACTTTCTTCAGTTTCACTGGAGTGTCTGCAAAACTCCTTATGCTGCAATTCCAGGAGTTCATGCATTGTCTTTGTCTAATTGTAGCTTTAAATTTCATTTCCATGATAAGCATACTGTCCCCCTTTTTGTTCTTAATCCAAGGATATTATTTTATCACTTACCTCAAAATATATAATTCATTTATCCAAATAACTACAGTTATTAACAACTTTTTTAAAAGTAAAATTGACATATAACAAATTGTACATATTTAAAGTGCATAAATTAAGTTTTGATGTACGTACACTCCAGTGAAACCATCACCACAGTTAAAATAATGAACATATACATCACTTCTCCAATTTTTCTCTTGTTCTTTTATAATTTATCTTCCTGCCTCTGTCTACCCACTATTCCCTTGCACTCTCCCTATATAAGCATCGATTTACCTTCCAACAACATAGATTAGTTTGCATCTTCTAGAATTTAATATTAATAGTACATATAATATATAATATTTTTGGTCTAGCTCCTTTCATAAATGTAATTATTTTGGATTCATCCATTTTGTATCACGTATCAATAGTTCTTTCTATTTGTTGCTGAATTCTATGATATCCATTCATCTATTGATTAACTCTTAATTGTTTCCAATTTTAGGCTATTAAAATAAAATCATTATGGATATTCATGTGCAAGACTATGTATGAATATATGGTTTCATTTCTCTGGGATGAATACTTGAAGTAGAACAGCTAGATCATACAATAGATGTATGTTTAATTTTTTTGAAAACTGCCGAACTGTTTTCCAAAGTGGTTTTGCTCTTCCACATTCTGAACAGCAGTGTATGAGAATTCTACTTTCTTCAAATACTTGCTAATAAATGAAATGTTTTGTATTTTTATATTTGGTAATTTTAATAGATGTCTAGAAGTACCTAGTACTTTTAATTTTTGTTTCTCTAATAGTGAAATGTCTATAAATTTTTTTCTTTCTTTTTTTTTCTCATCCTCTGACTGGTATCAAGAATGAAATGTCTATTGAAATCAAGTATTTTATTGAGTTATTTTATCATGTTATTTAGTTTGGGAGTTCCTTATAGATTCTGAGTATAAATGCTTTGATTTATACATGATGGGAAATATTTCCCCCCAGTCTGTGGTTTATTTTTTCATTATTTTAACACTGTGTTTCAAGAACAGAAGTTTTTTTTATGAAGCTTAATTTATCAATATCTTCTTTTATAGATTGTGCTTTTGGTGTCATATGTAGGAAATATTGTCCTAAATTCAGATCAAAAAGCGTTTTACCTACATATTTTTCTCAGAAATGTTATAGTTTTAGGTTTCACATTTTGGTCCATAATCTTTTTGCTTTAGTTTTTGTTTTTTTAACAAGGTGAGGTATGGATCACAGAGTTTTTTGTTTTTTTGTGTACGTAGATAACCAGTGTTGATAAGACTATCCTTTCTCCACTGAATTATGTTTGAAATTTATTAAAAACCAGTTGTCCACATGAATGGCCTCATGTCTTGACTCACTATTCTGTTTCATTAATCTGTTTATTTATTTTAAGGCCAATATCAGTCTTCACTACTAATGTTTTATTATATAGTTTACATTTAGGCAATGTTACTCCTTCTTCCTCAAAAATTTAGGTATTCTATTTCATTTGCATTTTTAAATGAAATTTAAGGTCAATTTTTTAATTACTATTTTAGAAATTTGAATGGAGAGATGGGGTTTCCCAAATGACTCATTGAAAATTTCTGTGAATCTCCTCCTAAAATCAATAAAAATTCTGGCAAAAATTGTCAAAATTAGTTATCTCAGGACTCTGAATGTTAACCCTTGACTTTTTAAAATGACAGCAGTTTTTGTTAAAAACAAAACAAATGATAGCAGAACTACACTGTTCTGGTAAGAAATGCTGTAGTTTTGGCTTATATGTTTGGCCTATTCCCATTCCCTCTTTATAAATATTAAGTATTAATCTAATTTAAAAGCTTCACAGTAGCCCTGAAAATAGCAGCCTCCCAACCACAGTACCAGTGAAAACCACAAGCTTACAATCACTGGAAAGAACAAACTGGGATTTCAGCCTTTCAAAAAATCCCTTCCCAAGAGCATTTTCACAGTTAGACCTGTATCACAGCTACATGGAATAGGCTGATTCATAGAACATTATCATCATTTAGCCTGACTTTGAGCTCACTGAATTTAAAAATATTTATTAATAGAGCATTTATTGAAAAAAAGCTATACAACTGTTCACTATTATAGCTGCTTAAAAGTGCTATACTAGTGGAAACAAAAAAGAGCCTGAGAAAAAATTAAAATGAAGGTTTGAGAAAAAATTTCAACAGGAAGCTCTGAAAAGTTATGATACATTCCTATAGTTGTAGACATTTACATGCATGTACAAGGCTGGGCACATGCCCAAGAAAAACCTGAGGGGGTCCCAATGTCTTAGGGCTGGCTAAACTTGAAATATTATATAAATAGGAAGTAAGGATAAGTCAGAGTTGTGAACAGCCTGTTAATTGCAGGCATTCCCAAATCCACATACATGGTCACTCGGTAAAATATGGAAGATGTATTGGTTCAAGGCCTTTAAAGAAACTTCTGACCAATCACCAGCTGACCTCTCAGTGAATCAAGCAGAAACCTCAGCAGCAGCACACTACAGGAAATACAGACTTCATAGAATTAGTCCAGGAAAGTCCCTAGGGAAATAAATAGCAGCAGCAACAATAAACATGAGGGAAAGGAAGAATAAAATATTCCAGCTATCATATTATATAATCCTAAAACATTATTTTTTAACAAAATTTATAAGACACTTGAATGTATGGGCCAGACACAAGAAGAAATACAACCAATAGAAAGTCTCCCTGAGGGGACTCATTTGTTGTACTTACTAGACATTCACGTGAATAAGCTGGTGTAAGTGTATTCAAAGAACTAAACAGAAGCATTTCTAAAGAATTAAATAGTTTAAAAGTATGACAATGATTCTCACTATTGATAGGAGAGAATATCAATAAAGACATAGAAATTATAAACATAGATCCAAGTAGAAATTTTAGGACTGAAAATACAATAACTAAAATGAAAAAAATTCACCAGAGATGTTCAACAGTAGACTTGGATGGTATCAAGAAAGAATCAGCAAATTTGAAGAGAGACAAATTGATATAACCCAGACTACAAACTATGGAACAGAAAAAAAAAAAAAATGAAGAAAAATGAACAGGGTCTTTGAGACCTGTGGGACACCAATAGGTTTTACCAACAAATGAGTAATGAAAGTTCCAGAGGAGACAAGAGAGAAAAAGAAGCAAAAATAATATTTGAAAAAATAATGTCTCAAGACTTCCCAAACATGTTGATAAAGAGGCAAACTTGAGTAAAAAACAAAAAGCAAATACAAACTTCTCAAATTTGATAAAAATCATTAATATCCATATCTAAGAGGTTCTATGCACCTAAAGTAGGAGAAATACAAAGAACACACAGAAACATAGCCTAGGCTGCCACTCCATCCCCATCAACCATCTTCATCCCCTTGGAAGTTGGTTAGAAGCCTCTTACCCTAACACACATTTCAAGGCAGGATGACTGGGAAAAGAAGGCAGAGGACAGTTGGACAGAGGTATGAAAACTGATAGGCCTCCCCTCCCTTGCATGTTCCCCATTACGCATATACACAAAACACACAATTATCGCTTTTGAACTGTCTGACCGTGGGGATCCCCAGTGAGTAAAATCCATCTCTGTCTCTTTCTTCATCAGTAAATAAATGTAAATTTGTGAGGAAAAAACCTGTAGTCAAACTGCAAAAATATAAAAAGCCTAACTATAAAAGTGAAAAACAAATTGTTATTTTCTTATTGGTACCCTGAGGATTACAAATTGTAATAAGTAAAACAATAAAATTTTAAAACTGTCAAACTGTAAAAAGTCAAACACAAGGAAAAAGTTATGAAAGCAGCAAGAGAAAAATGACTTAGCATGTACAAAGAATCGCGAATAAAACTTAATAGCTGACTTCTCATCAGAACAATGAACACCAGGAGACAGGGGAATGCTATATTCAAAGTGCTTAAAGAGAAAAAAGCTAAAACTATTGAATTCTTCTTTAAGAATTCAATATCTAGCAACACTGTCCTTCAAAATTCAAGGAGAAAATAAGACATTTCCAGATAAACAAATTTTAGGGACTATTGTGCTATCAAATATATCCTATAAGAAATATTATAGGAAGTCTAGTATGCTGAAAGGAAAGAAGTGGACAGTAACTCAAATCCACATGGAGAACTAAAGCGTAGTGATAAATATAGCTACTTAGGTAAATATAAAACATGTATAAATATATTGTTATAACTCTTATTTTACTAATTCAAGACAAAATTGCATAAAGTAATAATTATGAAACTGTGAGGACAGGCTTATAATATATGCATATGTCATTTTATTAAAAAATATAGCACAAGGGAAGGTTTAGGGAATGGATGTATATTGAGGCAAAGATTTTGTACACTATTGAAATTAATTCTTTATTAACTTAATCTAGACTGTTTTAAGATGATAATGGTAATCTCATATATCTGGAAAAATAGCTAACAACAGCAAAAATTAAAAAAGGAAACAACAGGATTAAATGGTACACTAGGAAGTATCTATTAATGCAAAAGAAAGCATAATGGAAGAACAAAGAAACATAAGACATTTAGAAAACAAGTAGCACAATGGCAGATGTAAATTACACCTTATCAGCAATTAAACTAAAAGTAAATGTATTAAACTCTCCAGTCAAAGGTGGAGAATAGCAGAATGGATTTTAAAAATTATCCAGATATAGAGATATCACTGAGATGGCTGACTAGAGGTATTCCATGCTGGTCTCCTACACAAACAAGAACCAAAACAGCAAATAATTAACAGCACTTTGAGTAGAAGTTCTAGGGGAGAACATTGGAATTCAGCAAGGAAGTGATAAAAACCCTCTGAAGCATGGGAACTTGGATGGCAGCATAGAGAGGGAAGAAAAGCACCTGGTCAGGATAGGCTTGGAGCCAAGAAAGACTCTTCATTGTGAGAAAAAGGTAAGCAGGAGATCCCCAGCAGTCCTTAGCACCACCACGAATGCCTGTGATTTTAGCTACAGGGGAGATACACAGTACATACAGGCCCTGATCCCAGTATAGGGAGATGCCCGGGGTCCATATGGGTAATTCATTGGAGGAAATAATAGTCTTTTCAATGTATTGTGCTGAGGCAACAGGATATCCATATGTAAAAAAGAGTGAAATTGGACTACTTTCTTATACCATGCACAAAAATTAACTGAAAATGGAGCATAGACCTCTATACAAGAGCTAAAAGTATAAAACTCTTAGAATAAAGCAGAGTAATAAATCTTTGTGACCTTGAGTTAGGCAATGGTTTCTTAGACATGATGCAAAAGGTACAAGTTTCAAAAGTTACAACAGATAAATTATATTTCATTAAAATTAAAACTTTTATGTTGAAAATTTATTATCAGGTGAAAAGATATCCCACAGAATGGGAGATGATTATTTACAAATCATGCATCTGACAAGGATTATATCCAGAATATATAATAAAGTCTTACAACACAACAGTAAAAAGACAAATAACCGAGCTTTAAAGGTGAGCAAAAGACTTAAATAAACATTTCTTCAGAGAAAATACACAAATGTTCAATAAACATATAAAATATGCTCATTATTAGTCATTAAGGAAACACAAATAAAAACCACATTGAGACACCACTTCATACTCACTAGAATCAAACTCTCAGATAATAATAAGTGTTGAAGATATGGAGAAATGGGAATTATTATCCATTTTTGGTAGGAATGCAAAATTAGCAGTCACTTTAGAAAAGTTCAATGTTAAACTTCTTGCTCCAATATGATCCGGTGATTCTATTCCTAGGTATGTATCCAAAAGAAATGAAAACATATGTACTCCAAAAACCTGGTACATGAATGTTCATAGCAACAGTATTCATAATAACCAAAATGTGCTAATAATCCAAATGTCCATCAACTGATGAATGGATAAATAAAATGTAATATTTTCATACAATAGAATATCATTAGGCAATAAACAAAATGAAGTATAGATACATGCTAAAACATGAATAAAACTTGAGAACATTCTTCCACATTAAAGAAGCCAGTAACAAAGAACCACATATGGTATGATCCCACATATATGAAATGCCCAGAATAGTCAAATCCATAGAGACAGGAAGATATTAGTGGTTTCCTACAGATAGGGTTGGTGGGAATGGTGAGTGATGTCTAATGAGTAAAGTGTCTCTGTAGTGATGAAAATGCTCTAAAATTCATCTTGATGGCAGTTGTGCAACTCTGTGAATACATTACAAAACCTTTGAATTATTCACTTTCGGTGAATTTTTTGGTATGAAAAATATCTCAGTAAAGCTGTTAAAATCTACTGGGGTTTTGATATACCAATTTGTGGAGAAATATCTGAATAATATTGAGTCTTCCGATAAATAGCACTGTACATATATACACATTTCTTTAGTTTTCTTTATCTCAGAAACATTTTATGGCTTTCAATGTAGTTTTGTAAGATTTATCCCTAAGTATTTCATATTTTTGAAGCTATTATATATGGTATGTCTTATTTCAACTATTCATTGCTAGTGTATAGAAATACAATTGATTTTTCAATATTCACCTTGCTAAACATTGACATTTTTAAAGTCACTTATAAATGCTAGTATGTTTTTCTAAATAGATCATTTAGGATTTTATACATAGATGAACATGTCATGTGCAAATAAAGGCTGTTTATTCCTTCCTTTTCAATATGAATGCCAGTCATTTCTGTTTTTGAACTTACTATTTCTAACTAGAACCTTTATTACAATGTTGACCAAAAAAGAGCAGAACATTTACATTTTCCCACTTTAGAAGAAAAATATGTAGTCTTTCCTATTAAGTATATTGCTACCTCTATTTTTTTGTAGATTCTTTTTACCAGGGTGAAAAAATCCCCTTCAATGTCCAGTTTTATGAGATATTTTATAATAAATGCATGTTGATTTTTTTATTTTTATTTGTATCCTTTGGGATAATCACATGCTTTACTTTTTTAATGTGATGAACTATGTTGATTGATTTTCAAATGTTGAATCAACTTTGCATTTCTTTAATAATTTTCATTTGCCTATAATGTATTACCTATTTTATGTATTGTTTGTTTTGTTTCTTTTTTGCTAAAATCTTATTAAGAATTTTGAGATATATACATGAGAAATGTTGTTTTGTGGGTTTGTTTACCTGTTTATATCTTTGACTGCTTTTTTAAAACATTTTATTATTTTTTTTTATTTCAGCATATTATGGGGGTACAAATGTTTACATTACATATGTTGCCCTTGCCCCACCCGAGTCAGAGTTCCAAGCATGTCCATCTCCCAGATGGTGCATACCACACCCATTAGGTATGTATATACCCATCCCCTTAATATCAGAGTAATGCTGGTCTCATAAAATGAGTTGTTTTTTTCTCTTCTATAATATTTTCCAGAAGTGTTTGTTCAGGATTGGTTTTATTTCTTTCACAAATGTTTAGTATAATTCACCAATGCAGCCATGTGGACTAAAGTTTCCATTTTGGAATGTTTTCAATTACAACTTAAATATCTTTAAAAAATATGGGAGCATTATTCAGTTTCCTGCTAACTACTTTGTGACTGTTGGTAGTTTGTGTCTTTTAACAATTTTGTCTAATTCATCTAAATTGTTGAACTTATTGGCATAAAACTTACTGGTTATAATTGGCACACATAATGCTTTATAATTATCCTTTTAACATCTAAAAGAATGTAACCTCTCTCATTTCTGTTATTGAAATAACTTTTCTCTGTTTATTTTCTAGTCAGTCTCACTAAATTATTTTTCCTCTTCCATTTATTGAACTTCTCAAGGAATAAACTTTTGGTTCCATTGATTTTATTTTATTATCTTTCTGATTGATTATACTTTAATTAATTCATAATCTTTGTTATGTACATTCTTCTACTTGTTTTGTATTTAGTTTACCATCACATTCTAGTTTCTAAAGATGGATGGATGCACAGGCTATTTATTGATATGAGACATTTCTACTTTTCGAATACTATGTAAGTATTTGCATTAGATCTCTAATGCTGTATAACAAATTACCAGAAAACATAACAACTTGAAAACAATAAACGTTTCTTATCTCACAGTGTCTGTGAGTCAAGAATGCAGGAGTGACATAGTTAAGTGATTCTGCATCAATATCTTCTATAAAATAGCTGGGCCTGTACTGAAGCCTCACTTAAAGGCTAAACACAATATACTTTTTCTGTCTCTCACATGATTGTTGGCAGGCTTTAACTCTTTGCTGGCTGTTAGCTAGAGACTTCAGAAAGCTGCTGACTTTCCCCAGAACAAGTGATTTGAAAGTGAGAAAGCCTATGCCAGATGGAAGCTGCAATATTCTTTTAATATAATCTCAGACATAACTAACATACTATAATTTCTGCTGTACCTATTTGCTAAGTCCATCCCACAAGTAACAGCAGGGGAATTAAGCTCTTCCTCTTAAAGAAAAGAAGTGTAAGACAATTTGTGGATATAGCACAGCCTACCCTCTAGCCAAAAAAATCCTTACTTTCTTCCCACATGTAATATACATTCCTTCCCTCCCCAAACCCACAGATGTTTCATTCCATTGTAGAATGAGCTCTAAGTTCAGAATCTTGTCATTTAAACCAGGTCCAGGTGTGGACATTGTTCCTTTGGTGTATTTTCTTACATTTAGCTCCTAGAGTACAAATACTCTTAATCTGTAGAGCTGTGAAACAAAATGAAACTTTCTGCCTTATACAAACCCACTAGACAATCAATAATGGGGCAGGCATAGACCGGTACTATGGCCTTGGTGTTCAAAAAGAGAAAATATAGGAAGTAAAAGGACTCACTAGCACAAAGAAGCCCATAGCAATTTTGAAATCTAGCCAGGCAAAAGGTGAAAGTTCCTTGGTTAGGTCTCAAAGCCTGGGAATAATTTATTATGACTCTAAGATCTATCCTTTGAGCTGTTTCTACTTTTTGAGTCATCTTTCCTTTATCATGAAGGGTAGATCTGTTTGTAGTTGAGCCTCTTACCTGCCAGTAGCATTGAGGAGGGATCTAAAGTCCTCTTTGCATTTCAATTCATTTTTTAATGTCTCTAGGCCTTTCAATCCAACTGGTCATATTTCTGCATACATAATCCTTTTAAAATCTTTATTGTCTGACTTTTACTGGTGCCCACTCCATTAGACAAAAGCCATAGACATAGAATTCTTTAAAATAAGCATTTTTCTATTGCTCTATTTTGAGTTCCTGAAGAAAACGCTGGGGGAAAACACCCTTTTGCTTCCTAAAAATTCTACTGAAATGTGTGAGGCACACATTTATTCTCTCTAGAGGGCATTTTATTTGACTGAATAGCACCTTTACACACTTCCTTTGATCTTTCTGATATATTAACAAAAGATTTTACAGTTACACCTTTGGCTTAAACATTAATACATTGGGTTTTAAGCCATTGCTTAATTTTAGCATTTGTTATCTGCATGGAGAGAATATTCAAAACCATTACCCTTTTCCCCCAGCCCCTGACAACCACCATTCTACTTTCTTTCTCTATGATTTTGACTAATCAAATTACAACATGCAATTGGAATCATACAGTGTTTGTTTTTCTTTGACTGGCTTTTTTCACTCAGAGTGTCTTCGACATTCATTCGTGTTGCAGCATGTGTCAGAATTTCCTTTATTTTTAACGTTGGACAATATTTCATTGTATGTGTGTGTGCGTACCACATTTTTTTATACAGTCATCTGTCAATGGACATTTGGGTTGCTTTTACCTTTTAGCTATTGTGAGTAATGCTGCTATGGACATGGGTATATAAATTTCTGTACAAGCCTCTGCTTTCAATTTTGGAGGGTATATACCAAGAAGTAAAACACTTGGATCATATGATAATTTTATTTAAATTTTTGAGGAACCACCGCACTGCTTTTCATGGTGGCTGTACCAACTTACATCCCCACCAACAGTCCACAAATGTTCCAATTTCTCCAACTTGTTATTTTCTGCCTATTTTTTTTTACAGTAGCCATCCTAATGGGTGTAGTATCTCATTTCAGTTTTTATTTACTTTTCCATAATGATTAGGGATATTGAACATCTTTTCATGTGCTTATTGGCCATTTGTACATCTTCTTTGGAGAAATGTCTATTCAAGTCCTTTGCCTATTTTTTAATCAGGTTATTTGTTTTTGTTGTTATTGCTGCTGAAATTTAAGACTTCTCTATATATTCTGGATCTTAATCCTTATCAGATATATGGTTTGCAAATATTTTCTCACAGTCCACAGATTGCCTTTTTACTCTGTTGATATTATTTCTTGATATACACAATTTTTAAATTTCTTGAAGTCCAATTAGTCTATAAAATTTTGTTGCCCATGTCTTTGGTATCATATTCTAGAAAAACATCACTAAATCCAATGACATGGAGTTTTGTCCATTATTTTCTTTTAAGAATCTTATACTTTTACACCTTACACTTAGGTCTTTTATCCATTTTGAGTTAATTTTTTGTATATGGTGTTAGGTAAGAGTCCAATTTCATTCTGCATATAGGTATCTAGTTTTCCCAATGCCATTTGTTGAAGAGACTATCTTTTTCACATTGAATGGTCTTTGCACCTTTATCAAAAATCATTTGACCATATACGTAATGGTTTATTTATGGGTTCTGTATTCTATTCCATTAGCCCATATGTTTATCTACACACTAGAACTACACTTTTGACTAGTATAGGTTTAAAATAAGTTTTGAAATCAGAAAGCATGAGTCCTCCAGATTTGTTCTTCTTTTTCAAGATTGTATTGGGTATTCATGGTCCTTTGATATTCCATATTAATTTTAGGACGGATTTTTCTATTTCTGTAAAACATATCTTTGAACTTTTGACATGGATTGCATTGAGTCTATAGATAGCTTTTGGTAGTATCCACATGCTAACAATATTGAGTCTTCTGATCTGTTAACATGGAATGTGTTTCCTTTTGTCTTCTTTGATTTATCTCAATAATGTTTTGTAGTTTTTATTGTACAAATATTTCACCTCATTGGTTGAGTTAATTTTTAAGTTTTTTACTCTTTTTGATGCTGTTATAAATGACATGGTTTTTATAAGTTCTTTTTCAGATTGCTCATTATACTGTATAGAAGTAGAATTGATTTTTTGTGTTGACTTTGTATCCTGCCACTTTTCCAAATTCATTTATTAGTTCTAAGAGGTATTTTTATGTAATCTTTCAGGTTTTCTACATATAGAATTATAACATCTGTGAACAGAGATAATTTCACATCTTGTGGCTACAACTTTCAGTATAACATTGGACAGAAGTGGTGAAAGTGGGTATCCATGCCTTATTCCTGCTCTTAGAGAAAAAGCTTTCAGTTTTTCACCATTAATTATCATGTTCACAGTGTTTTATATATGGCTTTTATTATGTTGAGGTAGTTTTCTTCTATTCCTAATTTGTTGGGTGCTTTTATCATGAAAGAATGTTGAATTTTGTCAAATGTTTTTTAGCATCAATTGACATGATCATGTTTTTTTTCTTTATTCTATTAATGTGATATGTTACATTGGTTTCTTTTCATATGCTTGGTAATCCTTGCATTGTAGGAATGAATCCCACTAGTTCCACTTGATCATGGTACATAATCCTTTTCATATGCTGCTGAATTTGGTTTGCTAGTATTTTGCAAAAAAATTAACAAAATAAAAGGAAGATAGTTAACTCCACAAAACCATAACTGAAGATTTTAGCATTCTTACCTCATCAGTTGATGAAATAGTAGACAAAAATCAGTAAAGACATAGAAGATCTGAATAGCACTGGCAGCCATTTTGACTAAATTGACATTTATAAAACAGTATAATTAACGACTTCAAAGTATACATTCTTTTCAAGTGGACATGGTACATTTATCAAGATTTATCATATCCTGGGTCATGTCACAAGTGTTTATAAATTTAAATGAACCAATATCATACAGAGTATGTTCTACTACAACAATGGAATTAAATTATAGATCAATAACAATAAGATATTGTCTAAGAAATCCCCATCAGAAATGAAATGACATACATGTAAATAATCTATGGGCAAAATAATGTCATAAAGAAAATTGAAAAATATTTCAAGCTGAATGATAATTAAATTAAAACTTATCAAAATTTGTGGGATACTAAAAGAGGTCTTAGAGGAACATTTATTAATCTTTCATGATCACATGTTGATTTTATGATTAGAAAAGAAGAGAGGTAGAAAATCAATGGCCTAAACTTCTACCTTAAGAAGCTAGAAAAATAATACCATAGAAAAGAAGGCAATTATAAAGATAAGATCAGAAAGTAATAAAATAAAAATACAATGTAAACTACTAATAAATTCTGTCTCCCTTTGTGTGCCTAAGGCTGAAACTTTTACTAAGTTCCTCCAGCTTTTCACTTCTTTTCCCTTTGGCACCTTGGAACTTCAACCTTTGTGAGCATGTTTTTGAAATCAGCCAAGGATTTTAAGATGGTTTGTATAAAGATTTGAGATGTTCCTTCTGTGACACCCTACTTTGTGATATTTTCTCAATTTCCAGCCATGGTACCAGCCCTGTACTTCAAATTCTGACTCCATAGGTCGGTAGGATTCTGGTTTTCTATTTTAGCATTACTTGACAGCACATTTTCTTGACTACGCAGTAACCTCACAGCAAAGCTGTATAACGTGGAGATCTTCCTTAAAACATTTTTTAGAATTTCTGATTCAAATTTAATTACAGGATTTTACTCACCTTCTTTAATTTTATACTTGTATCACTTCTTATTTTTTTTATTTTTTTTCCATTTGGGATAATGCTGAAGTTTATTCTGCCTATACTCCATTGTTTCTTTTTTTTATTTCAAAATATTACAGGGGTGCAAATGTTTTTGGTTACATGTATCATTTTTGTTATACTTGAGTCAGAGTTATAAGTGTGCCCATCACCCCAATAGCATTCATTGTACCTGTTAGGTAGGTTTTCGCCCATCCTGCCCCTGACCACTTGATTTCTGCTGAGTTTTAGTTCCCTCTGTGCACGTGTGTGCTCATCGGTTAGTTGTAACTTAATAGCGAGTATGTGTGGTGTTTGTTTTTCCATTCTTTAGATACTTCACTTAGGATAATGATCTCCAGTTCCTTCCAAATTGTTGCAAAAGGCAATTCATCCTGCTTCATGGCTGTGTAGTATTCTGTAGTACACATATATCAAATTTTGTTAATCCACTCATGAATTCATGGGCACTTGGGTTGATTCCACATCTTTGCAATTTTGAATTCTGCTGCAATAAACATTCTCATGCAGGTGTCTCTTTGATAAAATGATTTCATTTTCTTTGGGTAGATACCCAGTAGTGGGATTGCTGAATTGAATGGTAGGTCTACATTTATTACTTTGAGGAATCTCCATAATGTTTTCCATAGAGATTGCACAAATTTGCAGTCCCACCAACAGTGTGTAAGCATTCCTTTCTCTCTGCATGCACGTCAGCATCTATTGTTTTTGGACTTTTTAATAGAAGCCATTCTAACTGGGGTAAGGTGACATCTCATTGTGATTTTAATTTTCATTTTCCTGATAATTAGTGATGTTGAGCATTTTTTTCATATGTTTATTGGCCATTATTCCATGTCTTTTGCCCACTTTTTAATGGGGTGATCTTTGACAAAGCAGACAGCAATAAACACTGAGGAAAAGAAGCCCTATTCAATAAATGGTGTGGGGAAAATCGGGTAGCCACATGCAGAAGAATGAACCAGGATCTGTATCTCTCACTACTCACAAAAATTAATTCAAGATGTATGAAAGACTTAAATGTAAGGCATGAAACCATAAGGACTCTAGAAGAAAACATTGGGAGAACTCTTCTAATTATCAGCCTCAGCAAAGAATTTATGAAGAAGACCCCAGTAGCAATCACAGCAACAACAAAATTAAATAAATGGACTTGATTAAATTAAAAAGCTTCTGTATGGCTAAGGAAATAACCAATGGTGCAAATAGACAACCTATAGAATGGGAGAAAATATTCTCAAGCTCTACATCTGATAAAGAGCTAATAACCAGAATCTACAAAGAACTCAAGCAAATCAACAATAAAGTCGAGATGTTGCTCTGTGTGATTCTCTTCATTCAAGTGACTAATTGCTGCAGTGTCTCCCTATTTGTGATTGTTCTCTACTGACTTAAAACAGTTTCCCAAAATTTGTCACTGTTTTCAGTAGGAGTATATTCTGATTCAGATTCTCTGCCCTTACCAGTAGTTTAAAGTCCCCTAGTAATTCTGTTATAGAGCTAAACCAACACCCCAGGTAAGTATTTATCAAATTTAAGACACAGATGAGTCATCTGGGAATTGTGCAAAAATGCAATTTCTGATTCAGTAGGTTTAAGGTGAGGTCTGGGATTCTGTACTTTTTATAATCTCCTAGGTGATATGGATGCTTCTGTTCACATCCCACACTTTGGGTACTGAGGCCCCAAAGTCCTAACAGGGTGAGGAAGTGGCAGTAAATTTCAGAATGATAAAACAGAATTTTAGAGTTTGAAACAATTAAGGCTAGCATATTGCTGTTAATGAAGAAGCATTGGACGTGATTGTAAATTTTTATTTTCCAGAGCCTGAACAAGTGTCAGTATTGATAAAACTTATCTCTACCCTGTTAGTGCTAATGGATTAAATAGCACCATGAGTCTGATTATCTGTTAGCCAATTAAGATAAGCATTGAACTTGTCTTTATAGCATATTTATTGTGATTGGAAATATTGATGCATTCTAGGTTAAATACTGGCCAATATATCAAATACACAATTTTGCTCTGGGTCTATTCCAAAAACAACCACTAAAAACATATGTTTAAATGGACAGTTGCAAACCTTTCACCATAAAAAATGGACCTGGACCTGCATCTTAATGAGTTATAATAATGCAATTTCTGACGAGGATCTGAAAGGAAGTTATCTGCTCCACCCTTGTAATACCCATTGTCAGCCACTCCACAGCAATCTTCTTTAGATGACCCCTCCCCTGGCTCACCAAACCAAGTCATTAAACTGTATAGATTTTATCTTCTAAGTAATACCTGTCCTAGTCCATTTTGAGTTGCTATAACAGAATAGCTTAAACTGGGTAATTTATTAAAAAAAAAAAAAAGAGAGAGAGAGAGACTTATTTATTGCAGTTCTGGAAGCTGGAAAGTCCGAGGTCAGGGGTCCTGCACCTGACAAGGGTATTCTTGTTTCATCATCTTATGGGGCAAGGTAAAAGGGCAAGAGAGAACACCAGTGCATGTAAGAGGGAGGGAGTGAAGGGAAGGAGAGAAAGAGAGAGATTGAAAGAGACAGAGAGATAGAGAGAGAGAGAGAGAGATCAAACACACAGTTTTAAGCCCTTTTATAATCAGTATTAATCCATTCAGGAGGATGGAACTCTCATGACCTAAACACGTCCCATTAATCTTCATCTCCCAACACTGTTACAATGGGGATTTAATTTTCCAACACATACTTTTTGGGAGACACATTCAAACTATAGCAATGCCCTAATCCAACTCCTACTACTTCCCTTCCTTGCTATCATTACCCTAGCTTAAATATTGAGTATTTCTCTTGACTGCTATTCCTTTTCCTTTTAGGAACATCTCAAACACTGTTAGCCAACTAATCTATTTAGCCCTGTTTTTAAGAAATCTATAGTATTAAATACAAGATTCAAGCTACTCAGTGTCAAATAGAAGAAACTCCATAAACTGATCCCTGCCTATAACTCTAGTTTCTTTTCCTATGAGTCTTTTCTACCAAATTATATCCCAGTGACCATAACTTGCTTTGTTTACTTGTACTGGCCATGCTACTTCTCCCCTTCATGTATTGGCTCTACCTGGAATATTTTCTTCCTGGCTTTACCAAAATCTTCCCTCTCTTTTCTCCAACTAAGTCTTAACTCTCTTATAGACTTAATTCAGTTGTCATCTCCAAGAAACCAAACATGATGCTTGCTGCCAAGTTCTTAGTGTATACAGAATGCCTGGCCAAACAATTATATACCAATTAATTCTTTGACTTTGTTCCTGTCTCTTTTTTAGAGTCAACTTTTAGGTTAGTCTTGATGTCTTCTTCATTTTTATATGTTAAGTGTCCAGCATAATGCCTGGCACCAAGTTAGAATTCAGTAATGCCTCATAAATACATTAATGAGCGAGTTTTTTCCTTAATTATTTGAATAACTGCTATCAGAGGTCCTCTGGTTATAATTTAAGGAACTACCTTGTTCAACTATATGGGTGCAAAACATAAAGTGTTCAGAATATGATCTAGCAAGAAAGAAATAGATAATTAAACCACTCTGCAAAGGGAAGTAATATGAATTTTGGAGTGTGGCAAGCAAGAGAAAGAATAAAGAGAGAAGCAAGAGAAGGCTGAGCAACATGATGGGAGGCTGGAGTCTCTAGTCTGGGGAGATTGGTCATCAGAGGGAAATCTCAATGGCTTGCAGGTGGATGTTTTCATAGATAGACATGTCACATCCCCAGTTTTAAGAGTTTTTTAGTGTGATAATGTAAACTCATTATTGAAACTCTCTCTACTCCCAACTTTTTAGAATACACTGGCTATATTGATAAAGACTTGTGAGGTGGTATGAGGAAACATTAAGATGAAGCAGTAAAGGAATATATACCAGATGCTGATATTAATGGAAAACCATTCTATTAGACTAAGGAAAATTGTAACCCAAGACCATCAGGTGGTCATCAGCTTGATTTGTGTCAAGGAGACACTGAGCAATACAGGGAGGAGCACCTTCTCAGGGATGACACTACAAAGGTCTTGACACAAATCCCTATAACCAAATATACTGGAAGGAGTTATCCTTGAATGGGCACTGGTGTGTGGGTTCCACCTGTGTCCTTTGTGTGTGTGGTCTCCTGAAAACCATAGGAATTTCTCTTCCCTTCTCACTGCCACTTAGAGTTTCTTTTCTTTCCCCTTTTCTCCTTCTTCTCAGAACTTGCTTATCTTGTTGCACAAAGGCAAGTCCAAGACGGGATCTCTGGTGACAGGATGGGAAGATAGAACGGGGAATGAGAAGTAAAAGAAAGTCTAACAATGTGGTTATTTCTTTCATCTTATGCAGCCCTTGCCCAGGTGCATGCACGTGTGCACACACACATACACACACAAACTGCTACTTGAACTGGGAAACACTATTCTATTGGCCCTAACCTCGCTTCTTATCTCCCTCAGAATTCTACCTTATTTTCACTTTTGATCCGCCAACCCTGATTCGGTACATGCAACAAAGTGCTCAGAAAGGCTGACCAAGAGTTTCCCATTCAAATGCAATTGAATCTTCCATCTGTGTTCTGTGTACAGAGAGATTCAGTATGGAAGTATGAAATAGTCTTGCCCTTCATAATCTACCTATAAGCTCTAAAAAGCAAAAATATATGAGGAAGTTCTTTCTCATATATATTTCTTCATTGTTATACTATTAGCATAATCACTTTAAAAAATTGAAAATATCTCTGTTGTATCTCCAGGCACAGAAACTCAAATGGTATAGGTGTCACTCTGTTCTGCTGGGAAGGAAACTTGTCTGTGTTATACAGATAAGTAGGGTGGTCATAACAAGAGAAGGGGGCAACCAGGCAGATATATTAGGATAGTGAAGTTCCCTGAAAGCCCCTATACTTTCGCAGTTCTTGAGCTTTGTAAGCCTCTATCATTAAAATTCTCCAACTTCATTTTCATTCTCCAACTCCAATTTCATTCTTATCATTCTACTTATATTCTTATCCTTTCCAAGTTCATTGATTAACCAATACTTATTTTGCATTTCTGTATATTGTGGGAATTGTGGAAACCATTATGAACAGAATATAATCTTCCCCTAAAATGCTCAGTATACCAGAAGAGAGAGAGATAAGTACATATACAATTAAATAGGATGTTACAAGCACTGGCATTGGGGTAAGCACAAATTCCTTGCCCTCCCCCTGACAAATCAGGCATTTATAAATAAGAGCCAGCCTCAGGTGAACTTATACTGGGAATCACCCAACAGCTTCCCCTAGGAAATTGTTAATTTTCATCCTGTTTGTACATTTACTGGAGTCACAAACGCAGCTAATAATTTCTTGGTGAGTTCCTCTGATCCTACTATCCACCAAATAGAAGATTAGGAAGATATAGTGAGTCATTTCCTCTGTACTGCGGATGAGATGTATTCCTAGCAACTTAAAACAGAATTCAGGTTGATGTCCATTGCTAGCCTGAGTTCTGTTTTAAGTTGGCAGGAAGACATCTCACCCACAGTACAGATCACAAGAATGGAGAAACAAGCACCACATGTGCTCACCATAAGACTGGTATTAACTGATCAACACTTAAGTGCACATATAGTAATAACATTCATCAGGTGCTGGGCAGATGGGAGGGGAGAGGAGGGGATGGATATATACACACCTAATAGGTGCGGTGCTCACCTTCTGGGGGATGGACACTCTTGAAGCTCTGACTCGGGTGGGGCAAAGGCAATATATGTAAGCTAAACATTTGTACTCCCATAACATGCAGAAATAAAAAACAATTAAAAAAACAGAACTCAGGGAAATTTTTCTCAGAGAAACAATTTTGTGTTTAAAGTTTAGTTGTAGTGTCGTATTTCAGATACATAAAAGTTAAAGATGTCAAAACATCACTATGACAAAGGAAAGATATTCCAAGATCCAAGCAAATATTTTTAAATGAACTTATTATACTAACTTGTAGGTACTCATGTATCTCAATTTTACATACTGAGAAAACTTAGACCCAGCATTTGCAAAAACTTTAGACATTTTTAAAATTCTTATTTATTTAAAAAGTAATATTTTAAATGGCTTAAGAAATGGAAAGGACTTAATAAAAATGAAATGTATGAAAAAATAAGAGTAAAAGAAAAAATAAGTTCCATTAATTACCTAAAGCTGGCTAGAGGAAAGAAGATTATTTCACAGTTCATGACTCAGTATATCCTCATGGTGAAAGCAGTTAAATCCCTGAAGCTCCTACTCATGTTGAGGAGAAAATTAAGCCCTTGGAATGTGAATGTAAAATAAAGAGAAGAAAGAGAGCATAGGTTACCTTAAAAGATAGATCTGATAATATTAAAAAAGATTATCCAATCATAGACCCTTAGGAAAGACTACTTGTTACTTCTAATGAAAATTAACCAACTATTCTTCAAGCTATTCAGCCAGGGTTGTAGTTGAGCAAGGTTTGCTTCCTTTTTCTTTTTTAAACTCTGACAAAGAAGTAGAAATCTCCTTAAGGTGGTAGAGAAAACTCAATCTGTCATCATGGGATTTGAAGTAAAGACCTATCTGCTAGGTTAAAATTCATGGACTCATGTACAACTACTCTTAGATACGAGGTTAGCTATCCAGATAAGGAATTCAGATTTGCATTTGTCAACCATTTCTGAGCCATTGAAATCTGTGTCTTGTCATTCTGATTTTTATTTATTTATTTATTTTATTTTAAAAGATTTATCTGAGATAGAAGGGGATTTGTCTATAAGGAAAAGGGAAGTCTGGCAGAACAAAGCACTTGGATATACCTTGCCATACTCACAATTACTGTTATAAATGCAGACTGATCTTTCTGCCTGAGGAGACAATAATGAGGTTAGAGGAACATTCAGAAGTAGATTAGAAGAAATAATACATGAAAGAATACATGCTGCAAATAATGTCATTTTCCTGATTTTTTTTTTTTTTCTGCTCAGAACACTAAATTCTCTTCTCTGAATATCAAATATGGACCAGGTATACATACAACCATAAAAGTTTTTTTTTTTTTTAACTTAAAACTTTAGGGAGACAACAAGAAATTCACTGAAATGCCTGAACTTACAATCTGCAATGAGAACTATGCAAGTCCTTATATATACAAAGAATAATGCTTTCTGATAGTAGTTTTCATTCTCTGCATTAAGAACTTAAGAATGGCTCTAAAATAGTATGGCTGATGGAACAGTATGGTGCTTCTGGAATGCTCCCCAGTGTGACAAATTGCAGCAGTCCATTCCTTAATTCTGAATTCCAGTTATCATTTATCTCATCAATTCTTAAAGTATAGACTTTGAAGGCTATATCTTCACTAAATTATTTTATTTGTTTTGCTTTAATACGCTTTGCAAAAGATAAGACGTGAGAGCATTGCTGCATTTTCCCATGTACTTTGAAATATTTGTATCTGTGTTCTCTTTAGTCATACATGGTATTCTTTTTGCTATCTGTAGCAACAAGATGTATGTTTTGTACCCATTTTGGAGGAAGAGTCCTTTCTGCTTGGATTATAGAATTGAAAACAATGTCCTCTTTGACCTAAAATTTCAGCCACAACATAGTCAGCATACTATTTGCCAACCCCCTGGCAGTAGTATCTCAAAGAGGAGCCCAGGGACATTGCCATTTATCAGTGGCAAAACCACAGAGATTCTGTCATATAAAATAGAGGAGAAAAATCTATAAAGGCATAGGAGCATTAAGGATACATCAAATGTTCAGAGAGTATTAGAATATGATGTAGATGTAAAAAAAAGAAAGACAAGAAATCTTGGGGCATTTTACTTCATCCCCCAAAAGTTAATTTTAATCCTGTGAAGAATCTACATTATACTACATTTTAGGAAACATGTAAGAGAGAAACACAGGTATTATGAATAAGAATGATAAATCTTAATATAGATTCTAAGAATCAGGTATGTGTTGTGGTTGTGAATGGTAATACCATACTCCATTAGAACAAATTTATTTAGTCACATTTTAGTGATATTTTTGTTGCTGTTTCTTTGTTTATTTGTTTTCCTAGAATCCCTTCTCTTTTCTTTGATAATAATCACTACTTATTTTGATGAATCACCTTGCTCCCTCTCTTAGACCATGTAGCACAATTGAGACTAACTTTAACCTCTGGATTCTAAGGATGCTAAGATAACCTTGACATGAACAATCAGAACATGGCATCTCCTGACAACAAGAATCATTCCTGGAACTCTTATTAGAATTATTAGGAAAGGGGCACTCTTTCTTTAAGTTACATGTTAGGCTGGAGCCTCTGGGAGTCATATTGGATACCATATGGAGAGAGGATGCTGAGCAAATTTGAGAAGTGAGGAGAGAGTGAAGCCTGAAAAAACACCGTTTGGTCTGAGGACTGATATCCTGCTAGATTTTTTCAGAAGTAAATAAATTTCATTTATTTTGTTTTTGATACAAACTAGCTGAATTGGACTTTTATAATTTGAGTCTGAAAGAGTCATGGCTAGAACATGGTATGAGACAAATATAACTTGAGGTATGAGGCAAATATAGTTTTCTCCTTTTAAATGCATTTTAAGGAGTTTAAAAAACTCACTCAAAGATTTGGCACTAGGAATTGGCTTAGGCCAAATTTTAAAGTGTTTAAAATCATAACTGTGATTTGTGTTCCCATCATCTTTTCTTGTTGCATCCTTTCTTGGTTTTGGTATCAGGGTGATGTTGGCATCATAAAACATTTTGGGGAGGATTCCTTCCTTCTCAAAGTCAATGAATAATTTCTTCAGGATAGCCACCATTTTCTTGTAGGGCTGGCAAAGTTCAGGTGTGAAACCATCTGGTCTGGGACTTTTTAATTAGGAAGGTTTTTTATTGATCCTTCAATTTTAGTACTTGATATTGGACTGTTCAGGAATTCTATTTATTCCTGATTGAGCCTAGGAAGGCTGTATGTTTCTAAGAATTTATCTATTTCCTCTAGTTTTCAAGTTTATGTGCATAGAGATTTTTATAGTATTCATAGATGATATTTTGTATTTCTGTGGTATTAGTTGTAATTTCTCTTTTTTCATTCCTGATGGAGCTTATTAGAATTTTTTTTCTTTTCTGCTTCTGGTTAATCTAGTGAAAGGCACAGCTTCATTCCATAGATGCAGCAATGGTTCAACATACACAAATCTATAAATGTAATTCAACACATAAATATAATTAAAAACAAAGACCATACGATCCTCTCAATTGATGCAGAAAAAGATTTGACAAAATTCAGCACCCTTTTATGATATGAATACATAACAAAATAGGCATAGGAAGGACTTACATCAAAATGACAAAAGCCATATGCAACAAACCCACAGCCAACATCATACTGAATGGAGAAAAATTGAAAGCATTCCTGCTTAGAACTGGAACCAGACAAGGTTGCCCTCTACCACCATTTCTATTCAACATACTGCTGGAAGTCCTAACCAGAGCAATCAGACAAGAGAAGGACATTAAGGGCATCCAAATGGGGGCAGAAAAGGTCAAACTATTGCTCTTTGCTGACAATATGATCTTATATCTAGAAAACCCCAAATATTCTACCGTGAGACTACTGGAATTGATAAACAAATTCAGCAAAGTCTCAGGTTACAAAATCAATGTACAGAAATCAGTAGCATTCCTATACTCCAAAAACAGTCAAACTGAGAACAAAATCAAAGACTCAATACTCTTCACAATAGCAACCAAGAAAATAGAATACCTAGGAACATATTTAACTAAGGAAGTAAAAGATCTCTACAGTCAGAACTACAAAACACTGAGGGAGGATATAGCAGAGGACAGAAAAAGGTGGAAAACCATACCATGCTCATGGGTCAGCAGAATCAACATTGTTAAAATGTCTATACTACCCAAAGTGATCTACAGATTCAATGCAATTCTTATTAAAATACCAACATCATTTTTCACAGGTCTAAAAAAATAATTCTATGCTTCGTATGGAACCAGAGAAGACTCCATATAGCAAAAGTAATCCATTTATTTTTGTCTACTTTAATTTCTTTCATAAGAAATAGTTTTCAGTGTACAAGACTTTCACCTCTTTTCCTAAGCTAATTGATAAGTATTTTATTAATTTTTGATGCTATTTTAAATGGCATTGTTTTTTTAATTTCCTTTTCAGATTGTTTATTAGTGAATATAAACACAATTGATGTTTATGTTGATCTTAAATATTGCAATTCTACTGAATTCATTTATTAATTCAAACATTTTGTGTGTGTGTGTGTGTGAAATCTTTTGGAATTTCTACATATATGATCATGCCGTCTAAAAACAGAGATAATTTTCCATCTTTCTTTGCAATTTAGGTAGCTTTTATTTCTTTTCCTTGCCTAATTACTCTGGCTATGACTTTCAGTACTATGATAAATAGAAGTGGTGGGAATAGATATTCTTGCATTACAGATATTAGAAGCAAAGATTTCAGGTTTTAACCATTGAGTATGATGATAGCTGTGGGCTTTTTATGTATGGCCTTCATTGTGTTGAATTGTTTTTTTTTATACCAAATTTGTTGAGTTTTTTTTTTATCATGCAAGAATGTTTGATTTTGTCAAATGCTTTTTCTGCATCTATTTAGATGATCATAAAATTTTTATCCTTTATTCACTTAATGTTTTGTATAACATTTATTGATTTGCATATGATAAGCAATCCTTGCATCTCAGAGATAAATCTCACTCAGTCATGATATATGATCTTTTTTATATGCTGTTGTATTTGGTTTGCTAATATTTTGTTGAAAATGTTTGGATCCATACAGACCTGTAGTTTTTTGTTTGTTTTTGTTTGTTTATTTTCCTTGTGGTATCTTTGTCTAGTTTTGATATCATGGTGATGCTGGCCTCATGAAACTGGAAGTACTCCTTATTCTTCTATTTTTTGGAAGAGTTTAAGAGGTAAAGATATTTCTTTTTAAAAAATGTTTGGTATAATTACACATTAAGTCATCTGGTTCTGAGCTTTTCTTTGATGGAAGGTTTATGATTACTGATCCAGTCTCCTTATTTTTTATTGATCTGTTCAAGCTTTGCATTTCTTCTTGATTCAATCTTGCTAGATTGTATATTTCTAGAACTTTATTTGTTTCTTCTAGGTTGTCCAATTTTTTGGTGTATAATTGTTCATAACAGTCCCTTGTGACCTATTTTATAATATTTCTGTGGTATTTATTGTAATGTCTCCTCTTCCATTTCTGATTTTATTTCAGACTTCTCTTTTTATACCTTAGTCTAGCTATGGTTTTATCAATTTTGTTTATCTTTTCAAAAAATAAACTTAGTTTTGTCAATTTTTTAAATTGGTTCTTCTGATCTTCACTTTATTTCTGCTCTAATTTTTATTATTTCCTTCTGCTAACTTTGGGCTTAGTTTGTTCTTCTTTTTCTAGTTTTTGAACTATGATATGAGGTTGTTAATTGGAGATTTTTTTAAATATAGGCATTTTTCAACATAAAACTCCATCTTAGTAATGCTTTTTCTGAATCCCATAAGTTTTGGCATATTGTGTTTCATTTTCACTGTTTCAATACATTTTTTGATTTTTCCATTTGATTTCCTCTTTGGCCTAATGGTTGTTCAAGAGTGTGTTGTTTAATTTCCTTTTATTTCTGAAAATTTTCATTTTCCTATAGTTATTCATTTCCAGTTTCATTCCATTATGATCAAAATGTACTTGGAATGATTCAAATTTGCTTGTATTTCTTAACACTTGATTTTTGACCTATATGTAATCCATCCTGGAGAATGTTCGATGTGCTCTTCAGAAGAATGTGCATATTGCTCCTGTTGGGTGAAAGGTTATGTATATTTCTGTTGAGTTCATTTTGTCTAAAGTGTTGTTGTGAAATCTTGCTGTTTTCTTATTGATTTTCTATCTGAGTAAACTGTACATTAATGTAGGTGTGGTATTGAAGTCTCCTACTACTATTGTACTGCTGACTATTTCTCCATTCAGAGTTGGCAATGTTTACTTTATATATTTAGGTGCCCTGATGTTCAATATATATATATACTTTATATATATTTAAGCATATGTATTTACATATATTTATATTTATTATGATTAATAATTTACCCTTTTATTATTTACTTTACCCTGTTGAATTTATCCTTTTATTATTATATTGATATAGTGACTTTTTGTGTCTCTTGTGACAGTTTTTGTTTTAAAGTCTACTTTGTCTGACATGAGCATAGCCACTCTGCTTTATATTGGTTACCATATATATAAAATACTTTTTTCCATCCATTCACTTTAAGCTTATGTGTACCTCTAAATCTAAAGTGTGTCTCTTGTACCTAGCATATAGTTAGATATTGTTTTGTCCATTCAGTCACTCTATATATTTTGATTGGTGAGTTTAATCAATTTACATTTAAAGCAATTATTGGTAGGTAAGGACTCACTATTGCCATTTTGTTAATTGTTTCCTAACTGTTTTTTGTCTTTTTGTTTCTCTCTTGGCTGTCTTTTTTTGGTGACTTAAATATGTTTGTGACATACTTTGATTCTTTTTCTATTTTTTGTGTATGTCTACTGTAGATTTTTACTTTGTGGTTACAATGATGCTTACATAAAGCTTTTAATAATTATAACAGTCTATTTTAACCTGATAACAACTTCAATCACATACACAAAATATAGCTTTACTCCCACTCCCACACATATTATGTTATTGATAAGAGAGTTTACTACTTTTTATGTTGCATATCTATTAATAAATTTTCATAGTTATTTTTAATATCTCTGTCTTTTAATTTTGTGGTAAAGTTAAACATGATTTATTCACTACCATTATAGTAATAATTACAATATTATATTATTCAATATATAAAGTTCTATATGTTTACCTTTATCAGGGACATTTATACGTTTATATATTTTCATTCTGCTGTTTCTTTTTGCAGTTTCTTCTTTCAACTTGAAGAACTCCCTTTATCACTTGAAAGGTAGGTCCAATGGCAGCTAACTCCCTCACTTTTTGTTTGTTTGAGAAAGTTTTTGTCTCTTCTTTATTTTTAAAAGACAGTTTTGGGGAAATAATATTCTTTATTGACAGGGTTTTTCTTTCAGCATTTTGAATGTATCATCACACTGTCTCCTGGCCTGCCAGGTTTCTGCTGAGAAATCTGCTAATATTCTAATTAGGGTTCATTTGTATGTGATAATTTTTTTCTCTTGCTGCTTACAAAGTTTTCTTTGTCTTCAACTTTTGACAATTTGATTGTAATATGTCTCTGTTTAGATCTCTTTGCACTCAATCTATCTTTGGAGTGCTTTGGGCTTCATAAATCTTAACAACCATTTCTTTTGGCAGGTTTGGGAAATTTTCAGCCATTATTTCTTAAAATAAGCTTTCTCTTCCCTTCTCCGCCTTCTTTTACTCCCATAATGGTATATTCACTTGATAGTATCCCATAAGACCCATAGGCCTTCTTTACGCTTGTTCATTCATTTTCTCTTTTTGTTCCTCTTTCCGGATAATTTCAAATGGCCAGTCTTGGAATTCACTGATTCTTTTTTTTGACTGAATTTGCCATTGAAACGCTCTATTAAATTTTTCACTCAGCCATTGCGTTATTTAGCTCCAGAATTTCTGTGGGTTTTTTTTACAATATTTTCTACTTCTTTGTTGAACTTCTAATTTTGTTTGTGTATTTTTTCCTGATTTCTTATAGTTATCTATTTACATTTTCTTGAATCTCAATCAGCTTTTTAAAAAAGATTATTTTGAATTTTTTGTCAGGAAAGCCATAAATCTATATTTCTTTAGGGTCAGTTGCTGAAGCTTTATTTTTTTTTCCTTTGGTAGTATCAAGCTTCCCTTATTATTTGTCATCATTATGGCCTTGGACTGGTGTCTGCACATTGAAGAGATGCAGGTGATGTGAAACTCCTCTTCTTGGTCTTTTCAGTGTATTTTTTTTTCTTTCTGTTGTCCAAAGCCTTCCTGAAAACATTTTTATCCATGAATGTTTGTTAAATTGGTGTTTTTGTAGGGCGATGTGAGCTGGAACTTCTTAGTCTGCCATCTTCCTGATGTCATATCTGTAAGCATTCTGGAATTCAATCTGGAGAATGACTTTTCCTTGCTAAATATTTTTCAATAACTTTAAGACAATTGCAAAAGTCTGTAGTTTGGCCTACAAAATCTGGTATGATTTTGCATTTGTTTATTTCACTATGCCTATCTCATTACCTTGTTTCACTTGATATCAGCCCTTCAGAAACATAACAGCTTTTTCCTTCAGTTCTTCAAATGTGTCATATTTCCTTTCACCTTAAAAAGCTCTAGCATTCTGTTGCTTGCATCTTAGGAGTTTTCTATTCCACCATCTCTATCAACTTTACCCCTACTTATTCTTCATATCTCAGCCTATTGTCGCTTCCTTAAAGAACTGCGGTACTTATTGTACATGCTCAATGAATATGAGTGAATTAATGAATAAATAGATGAATGAATTAATAAAATTTTCCCAGAATCTCTATAATTAATTCTTCCTGTTATTTGCTCTCCATGTACTTTATCATTTTTATGATACTTATTCCAATAATAATTAAATAATCAATGGTGAAATTAGCTGTATAATGTCTGCATCACATGCTAGATTAGAAGCTCCATGAATGTAGGGGCCATGTTAATGTTATTTCTGATATTATCACAGTTTGAATAAATACTTTTTCAAGGAAATATATCAACCATGGAATAAAGATGAAGCTTTCATAATACTCTAACATGACACATAGAGACAATTAAGCAAAACTGGAAAAACTCCAACTATGCAGACATTTGCTAAGAGTGTTCTTGTACCAAATTTATGAAATGGCAGAACATCTGATAAACTTTTAACTTAATTTTTAAAACAACTTATTCTCTCAAAATATAAAATCTGTCCTAAGAAGAATGGTTATCTGAACATAATTACGTTCAATTAAAACATAAAAATCTGGTTGGTAAACTAGAAATTGTGTGCATCATATGTGAGAATGGCCATGTCAGGACTGAATCTTTTTTCTGCTCTCACATGTTGAAAACTCTTCATATAATAGGATGTGTTAAATGAGGACTTTTTCTTTTGACTGAAGCCTCATAAGTGAGAATAATAGGTGACAATATAGGTGCTAGACATATTTACAAGACTTGCTATAATAGCAAAACTGGTTTTGTGACCCTTACCTCTTAACCTTCAGCCCATATATAAGAAAATGCCAAACTGATGGGAGAAAAGTTTTGAAGTTTGTTTGCTTGTTAAAGACAGTTGTTATCCTGTGCATTTTCTCTCTCAAGTCAAATGAGAGAAACTTAGAAACCATGATAAAGTGAGAATGTTGGCCTGAAGGGAGGTCTGACATCTGACCTTCTTGTTGGAAACCTATTAAGTTGAATAAACCTGTAGCATTGCCTCATATGGCACCAAAATAAATAAACAGAGTATTCATAGGAGACATGAACCTATCTGCCCAGGAGTTTAAGGGTAAGGTAGCAAAGAAGTTGATACTCTTGGAATGTCTAAAGAAATATAGTAGACTAGACTGCCTAAAGCATGAGAGTGGAGAAGGAACAATCAGCACTTAGAGAATTGAGTGGAACAAAGATACACTCATTAATGTCTCTAAAAACAGCCACATTTCAGCTGTCTTGTGAGGTCCCCATAACATACACACAATAAAGAGATAGCCTACTATGACAATGTGACCCCAGGAGAAGAGTCTGGGCCTGCTGACTCCTCCAAACTCAAGCTGAGGGAAGTAAAAAATGATCAATTAAGATTCCCTGGGAAGAGTGATGAACTCACAAAAGCACTCCAAGAGAGAAATAGCATTTGGGCATTTGCACCAGATAGGAAATCAATGCCAGATGTTAACAGCACTGTTCAAGTAAGTCCCCTTCTTTCCTCTCTCTTTTTGCACATATCCTGGAGTAAAACAGATACAGTAGCTTGGTGTATGGGAGGAGTTTTGAAAGAACAAGATCTAGAAACAGTATGAGAAGAGACCATAGACACCTTCTCCACAAGGTTTCTGAGTCTATATGGGAGCTAAAATGAGAAGAAGATTGAGTTAAGAAACTGAATTATTTTTATTAGAATGACTAACCCTTTAATATCCTGAAAAGTTTAATTTTAACTCATAAGACAGAGAAAACTAAGAGATTGTTCCAGTATATCATAGAGAAGTCTGGAAGAAAGTTTTAATTGGGCTTGACTGAAATTATTCTCTGATAACAACCTACTCAATACAGCCAATTAAATTAACCAATTGCATGATGCCAAAGAAATTTCCCAACTTTCATGTTGCATTCCTCAAATTAAGAAGCAGGCATGCAACACAGGTGTTACCAATCTCATTCCCCATTGAGTGTTTTTAATTTGGAAGCTAATGGTTGGAAGAAAAGTTTCTGTGCAGCAGAATCCATTTTGGTAAAGGGGGCAGGAGGGACATACAACTTTTAGAGGCAATAGTGGCCAAGATCCTAGAAAAAAGGTCCAATTCTCAGTATCCCATGTACAAGCTCAGCCAGTGTGTGTGCTTAACAGTGCTGGTACTACTTTTTTCCACTGGACTAGCCCAATATAATTATTTCTGTCTACCTGGCCTCTGTGCATAGTAATCTGATCATTCTAAAGAAATAAAACTATCTAGTATTCTTTAATTAATTTACATCTGATTATATTAAAAGAAGTGGGTTTCCATGGCTTTCCACTGAGAATTCTGATAAAAACAGAGGGAAATGGAAGGATCATTTGGATATCTGCCCTAGATTTAGAAAAGAAAATGTATATATCATATATGTATGGCCCTAAAGCCGGAATCTTTAAAAGGGAAAATAATTCAAGACAATTTGGTAGGTCTCTGAAACCAATTTAATAACTATAATGAAAACTGAAAGGAAACAATGATGTTAGCATTAGAAAAGACCTAAGGACACCTAGACAATATGAAAAATCAAATAGATAAGAATATAATTTTCCCCTAAAACACATATAAATGCTAGACTAAAAAACAATATATTCCAAGAGAGAGAGACAGAGAGACAGAGAGAAGGGAAAGAGAAAGGGAAGGAAGAGATAAGGAAGAAAGACAGAAACCCAAGAGGCAGAAAAAAAGAGGGAACTCAAAAAGTCAAAGTGAGGAGTGGAAGTAATCCATGATGGTAGCAGAAACAGATATTTGTCTGTGAGGTTTGATTTTTTAATAACTGCCAGGAGAAGCTGAGTGTGGTGAACCTGTACATGAGGGTAGTATCTGAGACGGTTTCATAGATTCTGCCAGAAGACATAAGATTCCTGGGTCAGGAATTCCAGAGGGAGAGACCTGACACAGCAAGTAGCATGACATTAATGCTGGCATCCATTATCCCTGCCTCCCCAGCACCCTGGGTGTCATGTGGAGGCAGGCCCAGGTGCATGCTGTGCACACGGTGTGTTTGAGTCACAGCTAAGGAACACTCACCGTAAAAAACCTGCAGTTTTGTAAGAGGCTGTTAGCATACTTCCCTATATTTTGCCCTGGAGGAAGGCATTATCTTTATTATCAATTCAGAAAACAATCTGTCCTTTTCCCAGGAGGGAGATACTATTTTTACCTTTCAAGGCTGTTTGTTATTAAAATAAAATAAAATAAAACAGAAAATGCACTTGTGAGAAGAATGTTTTGAATAAGGGTATCAATGTCTCTTCCCAGAAGACGTATAGAAACACAACATGGAGAATTTTCTCCCCACAATATCTAGGAGCCACAAAAAGCTAAATCTACGCGTCTCGCTTGAGTCATTTTGTACCAGCAAACTCTTTCACTATGAGGTCAATATCAATACAGAAAATGGCAATTATAAAAATGTTTTCCCACTGACCCAGGAATGCAGCATAGGACAGATTTGTCCAATTTGACCGCTGGATGATAAAAGAGGCACCCATGAAAAACCAAAACTCTAATTATATTAGACACAACTAAAGAGAAAATTAGGGAATCAGTAGATATAGTCTAGCAGAAAGTGGTAAAGATGATTTAATGATTAAAAATACAGCAGGGAAATTAGGATAGAATATAAATGTCTACTATAAATCTAAAGGAGAAAAAATAAAGTCAATGGAAAATAGGCAATATTTAAAGAGGTAATGAATGAAATTTTCCTATAAAGATGGAAAGCTGCAAATTAAAAAAGATAAAATAAAAACAAATCTTCAGCTTGATAACTTTATACTGAAAATGTGGTATATTAAAGACAAAATCTTGAAGAGTGTGAGGGAGAAAATATAATAAATTTTTCAGAATCCAGAGATTGATATATTAATAGCTTCAAATTTCTGGGAGAAATAACTATCCACATAAATTTTTTTATCCACCAAAATGCCATGAAATCATAATAACAAAATACAACTATCTTCAAACAAAGAATAAGAATGTTACTTATTCATAAATGGTCACTGAGAGGTTTACTTCAGCCACAGGAAAATTAAAACCTGAATAGAGAATGGAATATGCTAATCAATGGCAAACAAATGACTGAATCAATCGATTATCTTGGTAAATCTAAATAAATGTTGACTATAACAAAACAAAAGAAAAAAACTCATTTTGTTGGTTTTCAAAAGAATATTGAAATAAATGTCTCAACAAAAACATGAGTGATATTGCAGATATTGGAGTTTGCAGCTGAAATATTTTAAGTTCTTTTACATATTAGGATGGAGGAAAGAAATAGTAATAATTTATTATTGTACTCTGTAAGCTCCAAACAGGCTGCAGTAACTGTAGCACCTAAAAGAATGGCTGCCATATATTTTGTTTGTCTTGTTTTTTAATCACCGTGGCTTCATTTTTTTCCCCCTCTTTAGGAGAAACTTGTTAATTATAACATTTTTAGATTTTTGGAACTATTGCAAAGATAGTACAAAGGGTTTCTGTATACCCCTGCTCAGTTCCTTCATTATTAACATATTACCTTAGTATAATACATTTGTCACGAGTAATGAATTAATATTGATACATTGTTATTTAAATCTATACTTGTATTTCCTCAATTTCCCCCCCTTTTTTTTTTCTCTTCCAGTACCCCATCTAGGATACCACATTAAATTTAGTAGACATCTCTTCTTAGATGCCTCTTGGCTGTGACAATTTCTCACCATTTCCTGCTCTTAACAGTTTTGAGAAGTATTGATCAGGTTCTCGCACTTTAGTGTGCATTAAAATAACCTGGAAGACATTGTAAAGTACAGATTGCTAGGCCTCACCCCCTAAATTTCTGTTT
This sequence comes from Lemur catta, assembly GCF_020740605.2. Classification (NCBI taxonomy): domain Eukaryota; kingdom Metazoa; phylum Chordata; class Mammalia; order Primates; family Lemuridae; genus Lemur; species Lemur catta. The sequence goes on along the minus strand of NC_059128.1, from coordinate 226,581,702 downwards.
CAGTGTCTGTGGAGGCAGACTATTAGGCTTTCTACTGGGTCCCCTACTGGTCTGGGGACCACACTTTGAAAACCACTGTCATAAAGGTTTAAAATACACAGTTTGAAAAATAATGATCAAAAAATAAAATAAAATGAACTTGTACTAAAAGTTCAGACATAGTTGTTCAGTACTTCTTCCAGGTTTATGTATTTAAAAATGACAGCTGAATATCTTCTGACTGCCAAAAAGGTAATGGCCCAAGCATATCACACCGTCTCCTTTGGATCAGGGTAAAAATGACCTTTCTAACAGTTAAATCTATCCAAAACTGGAAAGAGCTATGAGTTCCATATTCATGCAAAAACTAGAGAACCAATTAGAAGAGATAATTGAGAAATTTTATACGCCGGACTGCTGGCTAACCTGAACTATATTTCTGAGATTTGAAGCCTTACAAAATCTAAGAATGCAAAAAAGATAAAACTAATAGAGATAGTTCATGGAAAGGAATAAGATTCCCATTGGGCTTGGAGTCCAGAGAGAAGAACTAATTAACAATACTGGATCCAGAGATGCTAGAATTGAAAAAATAGTGATAATAAATTGATCAAATCCAGAAGAGCTTCTAAACCAATGGAGAAGGTTGGAGGTTAAAATGACATTTATGGTTTTGAAATTCAATTAGCAAGTACAACACCAAGAAATATGACTAATAAAAAGACACAATGACCTGCAAAGCTAGCGTAATGCAAACTTCTGTGGTACTGATTATAAAATGACTGCAGAAGTTAAAATATTTGATGAGTGTAATAATTAGAGATGGCATAACTGGAGTTTATTACACTGATGTATTGCCTAATATCAATATATTCAGTAAGCTTTGTTGCTACATTTAGGCCTTGTAAGACCAACACTCCTTTGTTCACTATGCCATACTGTCTTAATCAATAGTTGTGTCTATATCTCAAATGATATAAATTTTTGTGCAAAGCAGGACCTGTTGTTAGTTAAGTAAGCTATAATTAATAACAATGCTGGGGAAACAGTGGGTGGCTTTTAGTCTAGGACTGTGTTTCCCTGTCCCAATGGGACAATCCAGATGATGAGTTAGTTGCTGATAAAGACAAAGCCACATCTGCCATATCACTCTATTTTGATACTCATCCTCTAAGCTATTCAAATGTACCTGGACTTAACATAATCTGACTTTTATTTTTAACATTTACATAAATTTGTTATTTTCCACTCTAAAAACTGCATCTTTTTTCTATCTTCATATGCCTGACACTTACTCACTTTTTTCCCCATTCTTTTTTTTTTTTTTTTTTCATTATTTGGCACAGTTGATTTGAAAGCACTCTCCTTCACTTGCCTGCCAGCTGGAACTGTCCTTCAATGTCTAAGCCTTCAGATCCCTACTTCTTTATGAAACACATTGTAGAGTATAATTACACTGGGTGATGTTCTGCTGTATGTTGTCTAACATTTTACTTTGTGCCTGAGAGAGCTATTTATTCTAGCAGGCACAGAATCTTTGGGAAATGGTAGCTCCCAATGAGGGTCAGTAGGCAGCATGAAGAACAGATGACAGCCTGCAATACCTCCTTCGCATTTCTGTAAAGAGATTTGACATTTACAAAGTACTGCATGTTGCCTTTCCCCACAAATCTCTGAAGACTTCATAAAAATAAAAGGCTTAATGATGATTCCTTCACACTTGATATGCTTTTAAAAGTGCAAGATAAGCGTTCTTGATTGAACTGAAGGAGGCCCTACCACTGCAGGTATGGTGGAACTGCCTGCAAGAATATCTGAACACAGGAATAATACATGTCAGAGGATCTTTTCTTAGTATCTGCAGTGTCAATGCTGGAGCTGAGAATTGCTGTCCAGTGAGGGTCTTTCTGCTCTGAAGAATGAATATATCTTTTTCTATAATACTGTTAAATATAGGTCTGGTAGAATCAGGTAGCATTGAAACTACCTAAGAGTTAATTATGCTTCCATATTTTCAAATTTGAAAGCAAACTGAATCCTATCCTTAAATAAGAGAGAGAAAATTCCCTTTAATGGTAGAGAATACCTTAAAATAAAGATTCAAACAAGTCCCAAAAGTTAATCCACCCTTAGATCTTTTAAATTGCATATAAAAGTCTGTATACATTTGTAAGAGATAACATGACTTTATTAATACTGCTTATTTTTAATTTTCTGGTCTAAATACAGATTAAGAGAAAAGAAATTTTCTGTAATATTTCCTTCATGCAGAATTGAGGAAAGTGCTCCAGTTAACTAAATCTTTTTTATAGTAAATAATTGAAGTGGGGAAAAAGTTGATCAATAACAAGTAAAATGAGCTTTAGTGACATTTTAAAATAAAACTCAAAGACAGTTGTGATGTGAATCAAATCCCACTTCTCCCTCAGGGTCATACAGAGAGCAAGCAAAAGTTGGTAAATAAGTAATGTTGGATTTGATAGGACAGGGACGAAATGACTACAAGTACATGGATGGGAAAAATAGCTATTTCAAAGGAATTTTTATCCAGGCTAGCTATTGCTACAAAGAGTTTAAGGGAAAGAAAGGTGGCTCCTTTACCCTGCTTCCATTCTCCCACTCCCTGCCACAGCCAGTTTCTGTCTAAACAACTATCACTACAGTTAGGGGCCAGGAAAAATGCAAATGTGAGAAATCTTTTTTTGAAAAACGTCTTGTGGTAAGAAAAAAAAAAAAACCTCATAAGTCACATTTTCTATTTAAATTGTTTCATTTTACAGAAGGTCATGAAATAACTGAATTTTAATGGATTCTTATGAAATACATCCTACATATAAAAAGTATATAAAACAGACAATTTAGAATAAAAACAGTATGAACACTTATGTACTTACCACCCAGCTTAAGAAATACACTGCTGGCTATACCTTAGGTATTTTTCTATGTCCCTGCATGATTGCATGACACTCCCTCCCTCAGTGTTGACCTGCTTTTCTTCTTTAGTTTTATCATGTAAAAGTGTATTATGTGGCATACTTGTTTTGAATTTTATATTGGTATACTCATGCTATATGTATTGTTTTGTGACATTTTCATGTCTTTATGATTCATTCATGTTGATGCTTGTACTTGTAATTTATTTTTACTGCTGTATATCGCTGAATGACAGACCACTTTTTTTATACATTCTATTGTTAACATATATTTTTGGCATTTTTGTAGTTTCTTACATCTAATTTTTCCACCAATTTTTGTCTTTTAAAATATGCCAAACCTCCTCAAAAGTTGAAATAATAGTACATTATACCTTTCACCTAAAATAACCATGTTTTTAACATTTTCAAATATTTAGGTATACTTTCTATCTCTCTTTCTCCATATTAAAAGTTGTGGGATACAGAAAAATTTGTGCTTGAAGGTAAATTTATATCTCACCGATTCCACCAAGAATTGCAATAAGCTGTCATGTACTTTTAGTCTACTTTATTAAATATTTATTTTTATATTTTAGTCCCCTTTAATCTAGAAATTTCCCCAGTCTTTTGGAGACTGCCTCATAATTCTGATTTGGTTTATGGCTTCCTCCTCTTTACACTTTAGTTTAAAAATCTTTGTAAGAAATACTACATAGGTGATGCTGTGTCCCATCTAATGCATCTCATAAATACGTACATGGTATAAGTTTACCACATTATAGTGATGTTAAATTTGGTTATTTGGTTAAGGTATTGCCCAACAGATTTCTACACTGTAGGAGTGCCTGCTCACTTCATAATTAATAACTAATCTGAGGGTAATAGTTGGAAACTGTGTAAATACCTGATTCCCTAAAAATATTTCACCCAGTGGTTGTAGCATCACCTGAGAATGCCTGTTTTCTTCAAGATTACCATGTATTTATGAAATGGTGATTTTTATGTTTTTATTATTACTTTTGCATTTAGTAGTTGGCACTCTTCTGTAAAAAAAGACTTTCCCCTTTTTACTCCACTTCTGTTAAATTTAATTATATAACATGCATATATTAATCAAGATGAAATTGTTATAACTATAAAAATATTCTACAGAGTAGGATGGAAGACAATAATAGAAAAAAGCCATATTTCCTAAAGGGCATATTTAACAATTATAAATATATACACACCTAATAATTTAGGCTCAATATATACAACCAAAAAGTCATAGATCTGAAAGGAGAAAAAATCCACAATGACTGTGGATAACTGACAGAACAGGCAGACAAATACCAGTAGAGATAAAGTCTGACAGTTCATAGCAAATTTAATTTAATTTAAAGCACTAAATCTCACTTGACCTAATACACTAATTATTATAGGATACATATTACTTTGAAGTGCACATGAAATGGTTACCAAAATTGGGCCATACAAATAGCTGTAAATCAACTAATCTGAAAAAAATCTGAATAAACATCAAAAGACTGAAGTCATACAACCTATATTATGTGTTCATAATGAAATTAAGCCAGATACAAATAACAAAGATATAGTTAGGGGTTAAATTCACTTTTAAATAACCCATTACAGCAAAGAAATATATATAACAAGAAAGAGAAAGGCTGAAAATCAATGAGCTAAATATCCATTGGAAGGAGTTATTATAAAAAGTGAAGGCCAAAAAAAAAAAAAATCCTAAAGAAAATCATAAAAAGGAAAACGTAGAGATAAAAACTAAAATGCATGAAATAGGAATCCAAGTGAAAAGCAAAAAAGCTTAATGTTTATTTTTTAAAATGACTTTTAAAATATATATATTCCTAGCAACACCAAAAAATGCCCAAATGGCTAATATAAGAAGTAAAAATGGATCACTAAAAATATATGCTTCAGATATTAAAACAAGAGAAAATTATTAATAACTACAATAGGTAAAAATTTACATGAAATGAAAAAAATTCTTACAAATAAAATTATCAGGTGTACACATGAGAAAATTATGAAATATATATAGAAATATTTACAGGATTGCATATATATACACACACATATACAAAATTGTAGCCATTACTATAAACTAAACTCACAGACTAGATGTTTTCACCAGTGAATTCTTTCAAATATTTAAAAAGAAATAACAGTCACAAACTTTTTTAGAGAATGGAAAAAGAGGACAAAATTCCCAATTCAGTTTTTAAGGCCAACATTATCTTAATGTCTCCCTTATGGCAGATTCCCTAAAAACAGAGCCTGAGATGAGCACTCTTGTTTAATGGATTTTTCTGGAGCATAACCTCAAGAAAAAGGAGTGAAAAAATTAAGCTGGAGTAGGAGAAAAGGCTATGCAAGACTGTGATCTCTGTTAAAACTTGCTTCAATTTGATCCCACAGAGAAGCTCTGGCACAGAAATGACACCATAGAATTCATCTCTCTTTGAAGCAAGTGGGGAGGGCTGGCCTTTTGGACTTAACCCACTCAGCTGTTGGCCAACATATGCCCCCAAGCAAGTGGGATAGGTATTTTCCACCAGGTAAGGTGATTTACATTTAACCAAGAGCAATTCCCTGGAAACTCTAAATTGTTACCAGTCAACCATAGCAGGTGAGGGATGGTTACAGCCAATAAAGGGAACTGGGGATGGAGGGAGGGTGTGCACCAACCCATCCATGGTGTTCTGTCCCTTACACTGTTCAGATTCACTTGTATTTCACATTAGGTTCACTTCATAGAGTCAGAGCTTCTTCAGGATTATAGTCACAATTTCTGGATAGCTTACAAGAGAAGAATTAGGAAAAATTACAATTCCACTGCCAGAGCTCGCCCTGATGCCATAAATTATATCATCTCCTTCTTTTGCCACTCATTCTAGATTTCCTTGCACTTTGGCTACCACCTCTGCTTGTCTAGATAGCTTGATTGGTGGATTGACTTAGACCATAAGTCCCCAGGAGACATTTGGCAATCTCTGATGTTTTCAGTTGTCAAAACGGGAGGAGGTGCTCTTGCTATCTAGTGGGTAGAGGCCAGAGACGCTGCTAAATATCCCAGAATTCAAAGAACAGCTCACCTCATCAAAGTATTATCCAGCTCAAAATGTCAATAGTGCTGAGGTTGAGAAACACTGGATTAGAATATTTAGTGAAAATTCTTATGTGTTTATGGAGTTTCAAATTTTGCTTTCTGTGTGCTATGCCAGTGACTTGGCTTTTTGGAGACAGGGAACTTTGGAAGTATCCCATCCAGACCATCCTCCACAGGTGCCCCATTACTTCAAGTAAAATCTCACTGGAACTGGATGCAGTGGCTTGCATCTGTCATTCCAGCTACTTGGGAGCCTGAGGTGAGAGGCTCGCTTGAGCCCAGGAATTTGAGGCTGCAGTGGGCTACAATCATGCCATGACAGTCCAGCTCCAGCCTCAATGACAGAGTGAGAATCCATCTCTTAAAAATAAAATCTCACTGGAAAGTGAATCAGCAGAATTAATCTGAAAAAAATTTCTTCTTTACAGACTAGTTCTATGACCTTAGGCAAGTCCCTTGAACCCTGGGCTTAGACTTTCCTCATTTATTAGAAGAGGAGAATTATTTGATCTTCATATTCCCCTTTCAGTTCTGAGTTCTTTGTGGCTAAATCTTGGGGAAGGACTAATAACACTGAAAAATCAGAATCAGTTATTTGCCTGTTAGCCTGAATTTGTTTGTCAGCTCCATTTATAAAAGATAGTTGCACAAGAGAGCGAGTAATAATGGGAGTGTGGTGGGAGGGGAAGGCATAACCCTGATAAGCTGAAAGTCATTTGGACAGGAAAATTATAGAGAGAGGCGAAAACAATGAACATAATTCCAGAAGTCAAACCACAGTTAATCCAGGACTTGATCTAATAACCACTACGACCACAACAGCAAACATTTACACAGGGCTTTATCAACATTAGAAACCTTAACCCTTACATTAGACTCTTGAGGAAAGAAGGGCTATCTCAATTATCCCCACATTATGAATGAAAATCCTAAAGCTAAAGGAGAAAAGTTTGTATGTAACATGTGTTGAGTACGAGGTAGAGGCTTAAACCCACATCTTCTGATGCTGAATCCTTCAGACTAAGCTCAGACTGAGATTTGGTGACCTTAGTTTGAGTGCAGCTCTGAAATTTTCCAGCTGTTTAAGAGCTTGTTTCTTCAAATCAAAATTACTGATTCCAATGCTGGGGAAGGTTTTTCCATCTTCTCTGTACTCATTAATTACATCCCTCTGAGCTTGAAAGGGGTGATTCACTTTTAGCATATCTAAAAAATAAATAAATAAAACTCTGCCAAAACACAAACATTAGTTCTGCCACATTATTCTTCAGGTCCATAGGCCATGTCTTAAAACCTAAGGGAATAATGCTTATAAATTAATTCTGGCTGTGCAAGGTTTTGAAAGAATTATGTTCTCATAAAAGCCTTAGAAAGCATGAGTTTTGTCTCAGTATATTTGTATGACCCTTACTGTGTGCTAATTATCAGTTATTTTTAAAGTTGTTTTATACTGGGTTTCACCACACAGCAACTTAAAGAAAGATTCTTGGAAAATATCCTGGATTTCTGTCTACAAAGCCTTGTTAAACTCTATCACATATTTGGTGATGTTATAAATATTACGGTTTTATATTCACCCAAACTAATGAAGAGATTTGAGAACACAATAGTTCTAGGACCAAATTTTTGTCTTGGTTCATTGGATATATTATATATGATAATCTAGTGTCTGGGCTGTAGAGTCAAATAAATTCATGCTTAAATTCTATATCGGATACATCTTGTATCCCTCTTCATAGCTCTATGACCTCACCAAAGATTCGAGTCACAGCTGCAACCAACTTTTCCAGCTGGGCCTTCACTCACTTTGCACATTGAACATTTCCTCCAAGATGTGACACACATCTTTGCTTACTGTTCCATGAATTCACCAATGCCAAATCATAGGCCTGCAGTGTGAGGTTTTACAGCACAAGTCCTATACAATAACACAGAAAGGGAGACTTACTTCTGTGTTAATACTCAACCAATCTGGGATGGGAGCAAATGGATGAATAATATTCTCTGTCCAGACTTAGAATCACAATTTTAGGAGGCATTTTCTATGTCTTCAGAAGATCCAAACAGGACTGAATTCCAGTTTTCCATGGTAGTGAACAGCTCAGTAATGCTGTCTCATATTATCTTTTTGTCCTTCCCTATAAAATTCTACCTAGTTATTCTCATCTATTTCCTGAGATTATCTCCCAAGTAAACTACCTGCTCATACTCATAAGTTTTTGTTTTGGTCTTTGTTCTTTTTCTTGGGGTGCGGGGCGTGGGTTGGGGAAATGAGTAGAACCCAGGTTAAGATATTTGATACCAGAAGTATCCCTAGAAATTAAACCTCGATGAAACCCTGGATCTGAATAACTCACCAATTGCTGGTGACAAATGGGTTGATGATAACACCAGCCATACTATAACACCTCTGGTGGGCTAGAATGACACACAGGTAGAAAGTGAACCTGGGGTGATGTGAGCTATCAAACTGAATAGGTGGGGATGGGAATCATAAAGCAGGCTGTTAGCTGTGTTGGAAACACTGAAGAAAGAAAACAAGCTCTGGTAGACAACTCCAACTCAGAATGAGCTATGAAAGTCATAACGGCCTGAATAGAAGAGTTTAAAGAAACCTCCTCTCCCACAGCCACAGGATGGCCTATACTGAAGATTAGACCCAGGACCTATGTTTTGTCACTTTATAGTAACAGAACTTCAAGGGGACTAATGTGAAGATTCAATATGACTCCTACAAGAAAGCAGTCCTGATAGAGGAAGAATACAAACCTGTTAATTGGTAAAGGAATATTTGGACAGACAAGCCTAAGAAGGTTGAACTTCCAAATTTTCTTAAGTCCTCTAGGCCAGCAGAAGCAAATCCCTCTCTCTTTAGAGAGGACAGCAGCCTCTCCTTGCCTAAAGACCATTCAAAAAGCTCACCTGAGACAAGTACCTTGTATGTTCTAGTTTGTGCTTGTGCTCAAGATCCAACACATCTTTTCTCATTCCCACAAATCAATAACTAGAATCAGCCCATGCAAGGAAGCACAGTGCCAACTCTTGAAGGAAATAGGTTATTTTCTAAAAGTGGTAGGTTTGGGCTAATATATTCGATGAATCATAAGAGTATTGGATTGAGAGCCAGAATATAAGTCTGGATGAGAAGAAGTAATTCACATGGGAGGACTCCCTATGACATAGGGTTTAATTTTATAGCTTGGATACCTAGAGCCAATTCTGATATACTACTGAGATGGTTCCTTAAACCTTTAACATTTTGATGGTCTACAGTAATTGACATCAGATGTGGGAGTTGCTTTGGAAATTTTAATCAACTGTATTGAGGTATAATTTACATACAATAAAATGCACACACTTTAAGTGTATAGTTCCACAAATTTTGATAAACTCAGACACCCATTTCCACCCTAATCAAGGCACAAAATGTATCCATTATAAACAACTATATGCCAACAAATTAGAAAATCCAATTTAAAAATGGGCAAAAGACCTGAATAGACATTGCTCAAAAGAATACATGCAAATGGCCAGCATGACATTTGCTCAACAAAATCCTCAACATCACTAGTCATCAGTAAAATACGTATTACAACCACAATGAGCTATAATCTCATCTCAATTAGAATAGCTATTATCAAAAAGACAAACAAATAACAAATACTGAGGACGATGTGGAGAAAGGGGAATGCTAGCACACTGTTGGTGAGAATGCAAATTAGTATGGCCATTATGGAAAATAGTATGGTGGTTCCTCAAAAAATTAAAAATAGAACTCCCATATTACACATCAATTTCACTACTGGGTATATATCCAAAGGAAATGAAAGCAGTATGTCAAACAGGTATCTGCACTCCCATGTTTATTGCAGCACTATTTACAGTAGCCAAGAGATGGAATCAACCTAAGTGGTTATTAGTGAATGAATGGATAAAGAAAGTGTGGTATATATACACAATGGTAAAATAAGTGAAATAAAAAAATAGTAAAGTCAGGCACAGAAAGACAAATAATGCCCAATCTCACTCATATGTAAAATCTTAAACAGTTGATCTCATAGAAGTAGAGAATAGAACAGTGGTTGCCAGAAGCTGGGGAGAAGAGGGGACAGAGAGGATAGGAAAAGATTGGTCAACATTGACAATGTTACAATTAAGAAGAATAAATTCTGGATCTCTATTACATAGTAGGGTGACTATAGCTGAGAACAATGCATTATATATTTCAAGACAGCAAGAAAAGAGGACCATGAACGTTATCACCATAAAGAAATGATAAAGGTTTGAGGTGGTGAATATGCTACATACCCCAGTTTGACCTTTGATCATTAAACAATGTATACACAAATAGAAACATCATACTCTACCCCATAAACATGTACAATTATGTTTCAATTATAAACAAAATAATATTAACAAAAAGGAAAAGAAAATGAAAAAGAAATATTTCTATCACCATAAAAATTTCCATTATAGTAAATTATCCTCATTCTCCACCTCAAGCAATTGCTGATCTAATATCTATAGTTCAGTTTTTCCTGTTCTAGAACTTCACATAAATGATATCACGTAGTATGTGCTCTCATGTGTCTGGTTTCCTTTTTTTTTTCTTCTCAATGTGATAAGCTCAATCGGGAATGAAAAAGAAAGAAATTACAACTGATACCACGGGAATGCAAAATATAATCTCTGAATACTACAAAAATCTATATATGTTTAAACTTGAAAATGTGGAGGAAATGGAAAAATTCTTAGAACCACACAGTCTCCCTAGTCTCAATTATGAAGAAACAGAATTCCTTAACAGACCAATATCAAGTAATGACATTGAAGCAGCAATAAAAAAAAATCTTCCAACAACAAAAAGTCCTGGACCAGATGGTTTCACACCCAAATTTTACCAAAACTACAAAGAAGAATTGATACCTATCCTGCAGAAATTATTCCATAATATCAAGAAGGGAGGAATCCTTCCCAACACATTTTACAAAGCCAACATCACCTTGATACCAAAACCAGAAAAGGACTCAACAAAAAAAGAAAGCTACAGACCAATATTCCTTATGAATATAAATGCAAAAATTCTCAATGAAATCTTAGCAAACTGAATTCAGCTGCTCATTAAAAAAATGTTTTTTAGTTGTAAGTATGTTATTGCATGTAACAGTTGTTTATGCCTTTGTATCATAGAGTATTATCTCATTGTTTGAATATACCAGAGTTTGTTTAGACATTCATCCGATGATGAGGATTTGGGTTGTTTTCAGTTCTGAGCTAATATGAACAAGCTGCTAAAAACATTCCTGTTAAGTTTTTATGTGCATGTATAATTTTTTTTAATTTCAAAATATTATGGGGGTACAAATGTTTTTGGTTACATGGATCACTTTTGTCATGTTTGAGTCAAAATTATATGTTTGCCTATCACCCAGATGGTGTTCATTATACCAGTTAGGTAGGTTTTCTCCCACTCTCTCTTCCCCTTGCCCCCCTGCTTGATTTCTGCTGAGTTTACTTCCCTCTGTGCATATGTGTGCTCATCGGTTAGTTTCAATTTAATACAAGTACATGTGGTGTTTGTTTTTCCATTTGTTAGATACTGCACTTATGATAATGGTCTCCAGTTCCATCCAAATTGTTGCCAAAGGCCTTAATTCATCCTTCTTCATGGCTGTGTAGTATTCCATAGCATACATATACCACATTTTGTTAATCTACTCATGAATTGATGGATGCTTCGGTTGATCCCACATCTTTGCAATTGTGAATTGTGCTGCAATAAACCCAAAAGAAAAGAAGTCATTTAATCAAAAAGACACCCACACACAGATGTTTGTTGGATGTATAACTTCACTTCTCTTTGATGAAATACTTGTAAGTGGAATTGCTGGGATGTATAGGAATGGGTGCATGGTTATCTTTTAAGAAACTCTCAGTTTTCCAGAGTGTATTGTTCTACATTTCCACCAACAACGTATGAAAGTTTCAGTTGCTCCACATCCTCAACAACATTTGGTACGGTATTTTCAATTTTAACTATTCTAATGAGTCCGAAGTGGTATCTTGGTGTGCTTTTAATTTGTGTTTCTCTAATAATGTTCTGGAAAGTTAAGCATCTTTCATGTGCTCAATGGTCATTTGTATATCTTAATTTGTGAATGTCTGATCAAATCTTTTACCCATACTTAAAGTTGTGTTGTTTATCTTCTTATCATTAAGTTGTAAGTTGGTAAAATGAGTCTAAGGAAGTTCTTACTCTAAAATTTAATTTTTATTTCTAAAGCATCCTTTCTGATGTCTCACCTGGATGCCAAGGTTGTAAACGAGGTATTATTAAGATCTCTCCACTTTGGCTGAGCTAAAATTCCAGCGTCCCCAAGCATACTGATCTTTATCTATGCTATCTCTCTTCTCTAAATGCTATAGGTGTTGTTCTCTTGTAAACTACCAGTAGTTTTGTCCTGCTGCAATGTGGAAAATTACCTTTATGCAAAGGCAGCTTCTAAACGCACAACTGGATGTGCTATCCCACCTAAAGGCCATGGGGGGGGGGGAACCACTTATAGAACAACAGAATAATTTTAAATGGTTTATGAAATTATTTGGAATCACACAGCAAGAGGTAAGAGAAAATAAATGGGATAATTTAACATTCTTAAGATAGGTTACAAGGGGATAGAAGGACCATACTACTTGAGTTCTGGGTTATGTAACATTCATTTGTTCTCTCTCTTTCTCTCTCTCCTACATCAACCTTCTTGCTGATAGGATGGTTGAGGGTTAAACTTGAGGTTAGAGACAGGCAGTCTATAGACAGATGGTATCCTGGGCCAATGACTCATGCTTGCTCTATTGGAAAGATGCAGGAGCAAATGCACCTGGCCATAGCAGGATTTGTTATCTGCCTGTTAAACCACCGTTATTATTATTTTTTTTTCATTTCTTCCATAGAGCACATATGAGGCTGTTAAAGACATAATCATGACTGGCTCTTTCTTTTCCTTTTTATCTCCGTATAACACTCACGTTGCTTTCATTATCTTAGCTACTTTTTCTATCTTTGGCATGACTTACAGATTACTAACTTATTTATAATTTATATTTATAACATATGTCATAAATTTTGCCTATGCCTCACTACTTGTTTACTCATTATCTGTATTTAACACATTCTAAACATTTTATCTATGTCTCATAAGCTTCCAGCTTATGCACTATCTATGCTGAACACTTCTTATAGGTTTTATCATCCCATTAATTTTCCTGTTCCCTGTGGCATATTGAATATTTTCAGACAATACACTCACATTGTATCTGTGCATGTGCAGGTCCATCCTTAGCAAAGGATTCACCAAGTTTCTAGATCCAAGCCAGAGCCCATTGACTGAAAGGGAGATTTGGTTTCCTTGAGGAAGGAACCTGCAATGCCACATATATATATATGTGTGTGTGTGTGTGCATGTGCGTGTTAAATATTCACCTAATCCTTCTTCCAAAAGTATCTATGGGCACTTACTTGAGTAACTGTGTATTGGGGAAAGGAGTTATACACCAACCATTTTGAGGGCTACTGGAAACAGGGTCTAAGCTAATATTATACAAGGGGACCAAAATGCCAATTAGGGGGTTAACAGAGGAAACTGATTAATAAAGAGGTATTCCAATGGTTATCTACTGGTCTTAACCACATACCACATCACATTAAAATAGTAGAATTAATAGAATAATGGAATGGCCTATTAAAGGCTCAGCTAAGGCACTATCTCAGACTCAACTCCTTGCAAATATGGGGAACTGTGTCCCCTTGGAGGCAGTATATAAACTAAACCAGTAGCCATTATACGGCCATTTATCCCCCGCTATCTAGAGTACTTGGTTCTGTTTACCAAAGGATAAAAGATCAGCACTTATCACCATCATTGCTGATGATCCTCTAGAGGAATTTATATTCTCATTCCTGAAACACTAAGATATGATGAATTAAATTCCATTGAACTTATATTTTAAGTATCATCTGGTATCAGGGACCAGAAGCCAAGAAAGAAGTTATTATAATTATGAGAAATTGACCCTGATTATCGTGGGGAGCAAGCATTGCTCCTCTATCATAGAAACATATAGGAGTATGTCTGGAACTAGAGAATTTCATTGGGATACTTCTTGGTGCTTTTGGGTCTAGTGATAATGGTAAATATGCAATTGCAGCAAACTCAGCCCTGTAAGTCTCAGACAGTTCAGGAGTGAAAGTGTGGGCTACCCTACCAGGCAAGCAGCTTAGAATAGCTGAAATGATGGCTATGAATAGGGAAATCTAGAAAGGGTGGTAGAAGAAGAAAAGATGAATACCTATTATGCACCAGTTGTAGATAGCTTGTTCCACTAACCATTGAATATAAAATCTTTTGTAAATTACGGTTATCCCCTACCTTGAAGAAGTAATGGTTTATGTCTTAATGTAAGAAACAGTTTTAGCAATAAAAAATGTCAAGTATATTAAATATGTATTATGTCTGGTCTCATATACTTTTAACCTCATCTTTAATTCCAAGTTTAACTTGATAAAAAAATTTTCTATGAATGTTTTGACTTGCTCCCCATATTTCCCTCTCTGACTTAAGGCTCCTCTAATACTAAAGAATGGGAACCGGTTGGAACTCACTAGCACAAAACATATGCAGTCCAGAAGGTGTGTGTGTGTGTGTGTGTGTGTGTGTGTCTGTAGCAGGATTAAAGCCCCCTGGGTAATGTTAATACTAAATGAAGAGAGATGGGAACCAATAGGTAAATGATTGCCTCTGTCAATTCTTTGGTGAGCAATTTTGAGAATTGCTTGGCTGTGTTTCTTCTCTTAGAGGATCTTGATGGGATCAAGCCCTACCATGGCAGTGACCATCTGGATAACAGTCTCTTAAACTGACTTTTTCTCCTTCCCAGTTTTATTTTCTCAGTCCCTCATTCTTGATCCCTGCAATCATCATCCTGAAGTCTTCTTTATCTAGAGGAGAAAATTAGACAAATTTTCTAAAACAAATCCCATCTCTGCAACCTTCTCACTTGTGATGATGAGAAAATTATTTCCCTTCTCTGTTTCACTTGTATTACCTATATAGTGGCAAATGATAGTTATGAGGATTAAGTGGCAAAGTGTAGTGGCATATAATACAAAGTAAATATTAGTTGTTACTACTGTTGTTATTGTTATTATTAAGCTTTCCTTGGAACATAAAATCAGGGTCTTATAGCTCATTTATGGAAAATTCAGTAGTACTGAAATAAGAACTGTCTGATTTGAAAATAACATCAAGACATCCCCACTGTTTTTTTTCTTTAATATGTAAAGCCTCAAGAAATTCTGGGGTCATTAGTGGATTCCCACTGTCTACATGCGCTTTAATTTAAGAGATCTGTATGAAATTGAAATTTCCAGCGGTTTTAACTCTTAAAAGCACATATAATGAGTAGTATAAACCTTATGCTCTATTCTCTATTCAGATTGCTCAGAATGAAAGTCTCAGCACAGGTTTAGTGTTCAGAAAAATATGCATGTATAAGACACATGTATAAGCATATGTTATATGTGTACCTTCTAGCTTCAATTTGAAAAATTTAAGTAGAATTATAAAATTAAAAACATTTAATTTTCCTTCAAAGTACAAAAATTATAAGAAATTCTGGAGTTGAATCTCCAATGTGCCACTTTTTATAAAATCTTAGACAGATTACTTAATTTCTCTGAATGGTATGTTATTCATTTATTAAAAATGGGTATAATAATAACATTACCTCCATAGAGCTGTTGTTAGGATTAAAGGAGATGTATACGAAAGTATTTTTTTTGAATTGAAATTAATTTACAAATATAAAGCATTAAAATTATAATTTTACTTGCACATACACTTGACAATATCTCCTCTCTTTGGAGGTATATACCAATGAACTGAATTGCAAAATGGAAGAAGAGGCTCTTTTTTGTTCCTCTCTCAAATCCTCTCATGATTTTGAGCTCATGCTTGATGGTAATATAGAATGGAGAGTGCAGCCATGTGGACTAGGTGCAAGGGCTAGTCGTCCATCCAGCCAGAAGTACCATTACAAGATGTTGAGAGCTAGCTCAGTTTCAATATCTAATGTATACTAATCATCCTGAATCCTGCACATGGTTCCTAGAGGACAGCTACAAGGCGCTCTTCCTCACCACCTTGATAATTCCTCTGTGGACTTAGAGGCTTGCAGACTTCATGTTTATTCTGAATGAGTATGCATTCACTCATCAAGAATATTCAGGAGTGTGATATTCTTTCCAGGCAAGAAAGGGGATCAGAGGCAACTTTAAGTAAAAGTCATCATTGGAGCTGAGGTGTATACAATTTTAGCAGATAAAAATGAGATGAAAGCATTCTGGGCAGTGAGAAGTGTAAGAGTAAAAACACACAGGCAAGTGATAATGTGTAAGAAGATTTATTTAAGTACAGGTACATTGGGTGTTGAGGCCAAGCGAGAGGCACATGCAGTAAAAGTAGGCTGAGTGATAGAAAAAGAATCCTAAAATTCATATGGAATCTCAAAGAACTCGAATATTCAAAACAGTACTGAGAAGAATAACAAAACTAGATGACTCATATTTCCTGATTTCAAAACATTTTGCAAAGTTACAGTAATCAAAACAATTTGGTACTGGCATAAAGACAGACATATAAACCAATGGAACAGAATAGAGAGCCCAGAAATTAACCCTCACATGTGACAAATGGTCTTCAAGAAGCATACCAAGACTATGTAACTGGAAAGGAAGTCTCTTCAACAAATGTTGTTGAGGAACTAGATTTCCAAGTTCACAAGAAAGAAATTAGACCCTTATTTTATACCAATACAAAAATTAACTCAAAATGAAATAAAAACCTAAATGAAGACCTGAAAATATAAAAAGAAGAAGATATAGGGGAAAGATTTATGACACTGGTCTTGGTAATGATTTCGTGACTATTATGTCAAAAGCACAGGCACCAAAAGCAAAAATAACCAAATGGGACTACACTAAAGATATAAACCTTTGCAAAGCAAAGGAAACACACTCAACAGCATGAAAAGACAACTTACCAAATGGGTGAAAATATTTGCAATTCATATATCTGGTAAGTTAATAGCTAGACTATATAAAGAACCCCCACAACTCAACAACAAAAAATAAACAGTCTAATTAAAAATGTGCAAAGGATTTGAATAAATATTTCTTCAAAGAATACATATGAATGACAGACAAACACATGAAAAGATGTTCAACATCATTAATCATCAGGAAAACGCAAGTCAAAACCACAAAGAGTTTTGCCTTGCACCTGTTAAGATAGCCACTATCAAAAAGACAGAAAATAATAAATGTTGGTGAGGATGTAAAGAAATTGGAATCCTTGTGCACTGTTGGTGATAATGTAAAATGGTGCAGCTGCTATAGAAAATAGCATGGAATTCCTTAAAAAGTTAAAAACAGAACTATCATATGATCCAGCAATCCAGCTTCTGGGTGTATATCCAAAAGAATCGAAAGCTTAGTCTTGTAGAGAAATTTGTACACTCATGTTTATAACAGCACTATTCACAAAATTGAAGAAGTGGAAGCAACCCAATTGTCCATCTGTGAATTAATGGACAAAGAAAATGTTATATGTACATGCAGTGCAATACTATTCAGCCTTTAAAAAGGAAATCTGTCACATGCTACAACATGGATCAACCTTGAGGATATTATGCTAAGTGAAACAAGCCAGTTACCTAATAACAAATACTGTATAATTCTATTTATATGAGGTCTCTAAAGTAGTCAAACTCATGAAAACAGAATGTAGAATAGTAGTTTCCAAGGGCTGAGGGAAGGGGAAGGAGGGGAGTTGCTGGTCATTGAATACAGAGTTTCAGTCATGCAGGATGGGGGCAGTTCTGGGGATCCATTGCACAGCAATGAGCATGTGGTTGACAATATTGTCCTGGACACTTGAGAACTGTTGGGAAGATAAATTTTATGTTATGGTTGTTTTTGCCATAATGAAACAGTAGGTTGGGATAAGACAATAAAGGTCAAATATAAGGAGCATTTCCTAGGCAATAAAAGCCACCTGGGCCTTAAATTGGGTTGACATGGAATAATTGGAATTAAATTCTAGGTATTAGAAGCCTGAATCGAACAGCATCATTGAGATGGGCAAAGGAGGAAAGTCATTGGAGACATTGTTGAGGAAAGAGTAAACTTAGTTTTCATGAGGATTAGAGAGATTATTTTTAAAAAATGACTGAGGAGTTAAGCCTTGGTAGCTAGAGAAGGGTAGATCATGTAACATATATAGTTAAGCGCACAAAGTACATTAATCTTACGTGAAATTTTACATTCATACACATATGTGAAGTCATAACTCAGATCAATATAGAATATTCCCAGTACACCATAAGGTTTCTTCATGCCTGTTTCCATTTAGCAATCATCTCACCTGGTAAATGTTTAGTTAGGCTCCTTTTGTATTTTCTTTTATTAAACAAATATTTACTGAACAAATAGGAGGAAAACATGGAATATACACAGAAAGAATAGACATAGTTGCTTTCTTGTTCCCAGGGATTTTTTTTTTTGTTCATGACTTAGTGCAGTGATTTTTCCTTTGTTACACATAAAATTCATCTGAGAGTATCGCCTCCTCCTAAATCCTAATTTGGCACTTTTAAGGTGGGGCCCCGGAATATTTATTAATACTTTTCACAAACCTCTTTGTTTACTTGGAGGCAGATGGTCGCAGGACCATACTTGAGAATCACAGTCCTATTGAGGCCTTGGAGTCCATGCTAAGGAATCTGGACATAATCCAGTGGCTTTGGGACTCACCAGAGCATTAGCAAAGGAATGACAAAGTTATGATTTGTGTATTTGGAGGTGACTCTGATAGCAGAGTCAAGAGAGGATGACTTGGACGGAGGAAGGCTGGCAGCAAAGAGGTCAATTGCATGAAGATTCTTGCAGTGGTCCATGTGAAGCAAGAAAAAGTCTGGAGAGAGGGAGTTAGATTCAAAAGACATTTAAAACGTATACTCAAAAGCCCTGTGACCATTTAGACGTGTGTATGTGGAAGGGAATGGACAGGGAAGATAGAAAAGGTAACTAGTTGTCTTTAATCATGTGGATAAAAAGGCTCACCCAGGTCTTGATGCCACCTGATCTCATGACTGCTACCCACACTGGAGTGCTGAACAGATAGTACTTGCCGATTTGTCCTGAGTCATAGAAGGTAAATTTTCAGTGCCAAAAACTTACTGATGTTTATAGTACTGCATAGGACAGTGTCAAAACAACAGACTGTTGAGCCTCCACTTAATGGGGCTATGTCAGACTCTCAAAGATCTGGCCTTGATGGCTTTCAGGAATTCAGTTCCAAGAATGCCCCTCCTGCTGGGGATTAATTGGTGTTTTCTCAGCTAAGTACAAAATACTTCATATTGGGGGAAAACAAAACAAAGCAAAACAAAACAAAAGCCCTTGTGTTTGAGATTGGGCAGCATGCCTGGGAGGGGTGTAGGATAAAGACCAATTGTCGCCAAATATTCTTTCCAGCTTGTTTTGTCACAAAGTCTTTAGTGCTAGCAGCTGAGAGCTGATGCAGAGGAGATGTGACAAGCTGAGGCTGTGTCTCAGCCCTTGATGTCCAAGCCATCCATTTCTTAGGACAGCGATGGAGAGTAAGAACCAACCCTTAAATAGGAATTCCATGCCTCCTCAACCCCAAGTCCTCTTTTTTTTAGACCCACTGTGAAGATGGCAAATGAGGGTTTGGTGGCAATAATATAGCTCATTATGATTACTGAAATCTTTCTTATAACCACCTAATGTGAGTCTCACATCATTTACAATCCCGAAAGTAAGAAAGTGAAAATATTTATCTTCCTTTTGCAGATGAAGGATACTGGGATTTAGGAAGCTAAAATGTCCTGCCTGAGGTCACATATAAATATGTTGCCAGAACTGGGATAAAAGCAGTGAAAATCAGAAGACTTGAGTTATTCTACAAAACCAGTCTCCCAAGCACCAAGGCCAATCTACTAGCCTATGCTCCACCCACTTTTCACTGCTAATATGGCAGCATCTCTCCATTGTGGATGTGCAATGCCACAGGGACCCTTAGCCTGAGGTATGCCAGAGTCAGAACACAAGAGAGCTGAGAGATGTACACCATAATCCACTCCCCAACTGCATGTGCAAGGTGTACACATCTCCCAGGTGCCATGAACAGAACATGGAAGTTGAACAGCAGAAGCCACTTCTTTTCTTTGTACCCATAGTGATGGTAGAATCTAATAACAACAAAACTAACAGAGGAATCCAGGTGAGTAACGTGTGCGTGTGTTTGTGTTTTACTATTTTTTTTTTTGAAGGAATTCTCTACATCTGATTCCTGGCTTGCTCTTAGCATCAAGTGAAATTGGAAAAAGAGATGACTACCAATTCTTGAAAAACATTTCCTGTTGCAGATATATACCTGCCATGGCTGTCAGCATTTGGCTTTGCCATCTGTCGCTTGTCACAGAAATTCAAAGCTCTTCCTTGTAAACTTTGCTTAACTGAAATTCACTTGAAACAATTCTAAATATGAAGAATTCTTTAATTTAGCAGCAAACTCAGCCAATGCACCAGAAAAAATTCAAAATTAAAAAATTGAAGTGATATTATTATGCCTGCCATCTTGATGCCACTTAGTTCTCTTACTATACAAGTTTGGGTAAACTCCAGAAATGAGCAAATGTTTAAGAGGAAAAAGATATCATCACTGAAACAGCACGCTGATATTCTAACATCTAAAAGGTACATCATTAGGCATAGATAGTCCCGTCATGAGCCACACCGGTCATGGCCATGAACCTGATGGAAGGGTGCAGACTCAGAAGCTCTGCCCCTTGTGATGGACATGAGCTACTGGAGCAGACACAACTGCAAATTCTTGGGGTCATCCTGTCTGACAATTGGAACTTAGATCTGGAAGGGTGGCAATAGACCTTAGGGATACCAAGTAGGCAGACGGTGCTGTTGGAAGAGCTAAAAGGATCCAGGGGAGACACAGATGTGTGCATGAGCAGCTTTTACATAAAGTCCCCAGCAGACAAGCAAAACACAGTGACAGAGAATCCAGGAATAGGCCACATTGACCAACCAGAAAATGGACTTTCTCCAACTCTTTCATTCCCTTTTCTTTGCACATTTTAAAATCATTTTCTCTCTTTCTACTTCTTCCCTACCCCAGTTATTTGCTGAATATTTGTGTGTATTCAGATTTCTTTTCATAAAGGGACCTAGTTGATACCCCATTTCACTTGCTTTTCTGGGCATGCTCTAACTTTCTGAGAAATGATGAGTATAGGGAGATTAACTTAGCCACAGGACTGCTTGGACTGTGTTGAGCATAAACTGACTCACCAGGGAACCAGGAGCATAGGCTTATGACCTAGTTTCCTCTGCACTGCATTGCTGACTAGGTAATAGAACCAGTGAGCCAAGTGTGTATCAGCAACCTGGATTTGTGTCTCTACAACCATCCATCCTGATCATGCATTCAAAGAAAGCAGAAGCACCATAGGTCTGCAGCATTAAGGAAGATCTCAAACTTGGATTTGCCTATTTAAACAAAACTCCTCCTTTCACTACACGCCCTCCTCCAAAAAGAAAAAAAAAATCATCAACTTTCCCATCTAGAATCACCCTTGGGGCTGGCTAATCCTGGAACCATGTTATCAGGTACTTCTGATTCTTTTTTTATTAGCTTCACATTACAATATGGAAAGTAAGTTGGCATATTAGGCTACTTTGGTGCCTGCACAGTCTTTTTCTGTTGATAACTCTAATATGGTTTGTCTTTCTTTCAAATGTGTTTGGTTAGTACAATGCTTCTGTAATCAAAACTATATTTAAAGCTAGACAAATTTTTCCCAACACTTCATTGATGGCAGACAGTGTTAAATTGTCTATTTTCCAAGGTCTTTGTATTTTGGTTCTGCTTTTTAACAACATGCATTATTTGGCTTATATCTACCTGTATCTAAAGTACTATTAAGATTACTTTTATATTTTGTTACATTCCCCCAACAAATCAGGTACCCTTTCCACTACAAAGCTAAGATTACTGGAGCATTACTTACGAAAACCTTTAGGCATAATATAATAGGATGTTAGACATAGATTCCATGTAATGACAACTCTACAGCTATTTCTGATAGAAGTATTGGCAAAATTTTTGCACAGTGAATTCTTTTATCAATTGTAGCTAATTCCTGGTTTCCCCTTCTTTTTAAACATGCTAGGCTACCATCTCTCTGCCTTTGTCCTAAGACATTTCAATAATCAGCTATTCATCCAAGCTAATCCTTTCCTATCCTTTCCTTCCTCAATATAAACACTTAGTACTATATTTACCAGTAAATGTACAAATAAACATTGAAAATCAGTCTCAAGAGTTTTCCAAACATGTTCCTCCCAATTCAAACTATTTGGAGCCAAAATCGACCTCAGCCTTAGCAACCAGAACTATTGTCTGCTATAAATGGTTTTTCTTTGCAAATATTCTGTGTTTCCAGTCTTCCTATCTAGTTATCATTGCAATAGCTTCCAAATTTTTCTTTCTATATTCTCAATGTGAGGTGACTCATCTACATACCCATTCAGTCTTTGCACACTCCTGCAACTTCTTTGCACCCCCATGTATTCTGCCCCCTCATCCCTAATTTTCTCTTCATCTCTTTCCAGTACGGCATTACCCACTCTGTTTGGAACTAGGTCTTTGGCAATTGTGGAAGGTATGTTATTAACTCTGCCAGCTGCTCCATCACCTGCACTCACTGGAAGCCAATTTTAAAAATCTTTGTTCTTGGATACTCTGCTTATTCTAATTAGAGAGCTTATCATAGGACTGCAGCAAAATTCTGCTTTGACAATGATCTTTCCTCCTTACTTCCACAATATTATATAAAGGGCATAAGGTGTTTCAGACATCAACATACAGGCCTCAAACTATTAATTTTTCTTAGCATATGCTAATTTGTGACAATACTTATAATAGCCCAAGACCTTTCTTTTAGACCTTCCTAAATTATGTATGAAACTGTGTGAGAGCTCTGGACATTAAAGAAAGTGTGATGACACACAATACCTGTTGATTTTAGAAAGGAAAATCAGAGAAAGAAGTTTTGTTAGATACTTTTTATCAATTTTTTCTCTGTTTTATTTGAGACCTCTTTTTCTCTCATATCTTTCCAACTCGCATATAATTGGACAGAAAACTGAAGCAGGTAACAGCAGAAGTTGCTGCTGAGGAGGAGTTAATTTACAGTAGGATACCAAGGAGGGGAAACTACTGAGCAACAGAACTGTCTCTTCCAGGCATTGCTGAACCCAGAAGTTTCTTGGTTTCTTTCTAAAGTCAGAATAATTTCTACATCTCCTGACATACGAAGCCTACTTGTTAGTATACTAACTGTATTTAATAAAGTCAGCCCCCCCCCAAAATAATAAAGTCAGCCATTCATATCTGTGGGTTGAACATCCATGGATTCAACCAACTTCACACATGGAAAATATTTGAAAAAATGCATCTGTACTGAATATGTGCAGTCATTTTTCATGTCGTATTCCCTAAACAATGCAGTATAACAATTATTTACATGGAGTTTACATTATATTAGGTATTATAAGTACTCTAGAGATGATTTAAGGTATATAGGAGAATATGGATAGGTTACATACAAATACTACTCTATTTTATATCAGGGATAAGCATCTGTAGATCTTTATCAGCAGAAGGTTCTGAAACAAATCCCCTATGAATACTGAGGGGTGACTGTACTCATTCTTTCTATTCATATATTCATTGATTCATCCATTCATCTATTGACTCAAGAAATATTTATTAGGGACCCCATGTAAGAAGCTGGGCTAAATATTAAAGACATACAGAAGGGCAAGATTTCTACTCACAATAAGCCTCAAGTTATTAGGGGAACCAGATAAGTAAAGGGAATATAAAATATGTGATAAACGCTTATAAGCACTATAAATGTAGCCAGGAGTAGTGACTTCCTCATAGCTCTTATATAAGATGCATAATTGTGAAATATATGAGATGGCCTTCAGTTGTATACATTTTTATTGGGGAAACTGCACTAAAAGTGGCTTACTATTGCACAAATCTGTATAGTAACTACATTTTTTAAAAGATGTAAGTAATAGTTGGAAGTATTGTCACTGTGAATTATTGCATGACATTATATGCCAGGAATACATGTCAGAAATGGTTACTAAAATAGCCATTGTGAGACAATCACTCTAATTGCCTTTCCCTGGCCAGACATATTTATAACATTCAAAGGAAAATCATGTTGGTTTAAGAAGGTTGTAAAACTGGGAAAAATTGGGAGAAATATTCTTGCTTAATTGAGCATTGATAAAGGAGAAAGGGAGTTGAATGAATTAGCAATTTAGTCACAAAGGTAAGTGGGGTGTTTTTGTTGTTTAGTTTGTTTTTATTTATTTTTTTCCCAGTGGAAGGTTGTGGGCTTAGAAAAATTGAAGAAAACTGATGAAAGAGACACAGAATCTTCTTTCATACAAAGGAGAAAAGATCAAGTCTGGAGATGTTATTTCAGTCCTTCTCTGAGACATTTTTTTTTTTCCCTGGGGAGGGATGGCCTATCTAGTGAAGCTGAACAAAGACTTGAGGAAGCCATGCCATCCGTAAGTCTTAATTAACTTTGACAGCAAGAATAAGTATAGTAAGGGCTTGAAAGGTGAGTGTCTTGCCAAAAGTTAAAGGTTAGCTGAGGTTATAGGACTTTCCTGTACCTGAAGACATTACATAAAGATAATGGAGAATATCATGGGAATAGATAAAAAGCTAAGCATACCAAACAAGTGAGAATTATAAAATTATTGACATATATTTTTATTCATGCCTTTATTTATGTTTTTGTCAATCTTACTCAATACTGAGTCTAGATTTAAACATATTAACAATTCGATTATACTGTAATTAAATGGAGTCTATCAGCCTCTGCTTTAGGTAAGTAAACTCAGATGCTGTAACTCTCTTGATGTGTCTGACTCTCCAGATTTCACGGTGCCAGTTTGCCTTGTGACCTCAGTTCTCCAATGGGGCCAGGAAAAGGAAAAGTTATTGATTTTCAGTTTGTCCACCTTTCTTTTTTTCTTTTAATTGTAGGACAGGAATGATTGTAGGACAGGAATGATAACTTCCAGGCTCTTTTCATGTCAAACCAGAAACCCAAAGTCTTTCAAAGGGTTTTAAACAACTATTTGTTTTTCTTTTTTTTTTTTTTTTAATTTTTATATTTTTTTTTATTTCAGCTCATCATGGGGGTACATAAGTTCAGGTCATATACATTGTCCCTGTCCCGCCCATCCCCCCGAGTCAGAGTCCCAAGCGCGTCCGCTCCCACTCTCCAGACAGTGCGCCTGGCACTCGCCATGTATTCATACCTCGATCCCCTCCCCCCCCACCTCCCCGGGTCTGCACCCTGAAGCATGACCCCAGAGGGTGCGCAATGCACTCCTCATGTAGGCATACACCCATCCCCTCCCCCCACCCCCCCATCCCAGTCTGATATCCAATTGGTATCCTTCCCTGATGTACATTTAGGTGATGATCAGGGAAACCAGTTTTCTGGTGAGTACATGTGATGCTTGTTTTTCCATTCTTTGGATACTTCACTTAGTATAATGGGTTCCAGCTCTCTCCAGGAGAACCAAAGAGATGTCGTATCATCGTTATTTATTTGTTTTTCTTTTAAAAGATTGCTCTAGTTTGGAGAGTAGATTGGAGGAAAGCCACTATGGAAGCAAGGAGATGGATTAAGAGGCCACTATATTCAATGACTTAAGTAAGAAGTGTTGATGGTTTCTAATGACAACATAATTTCATGTTGGTGAAGAGATATAAGGGTAAGAACATAAGCTATGAGGAGATCGAATAAATGAGATGCTCTGGATAAATGAGTACTCTACCATGAACTTGAAGTTACTCAGTATGAGAAAGAACTTGATTTGAAGAGAAGGACTTGGAACCAGAAGGGATGCTTCAATAAATGAAGTAGGGCAACAAACAATTGTTAGATGACAGGATGAAGAAAGCAAGAAATTAGTATATTCAAATAGCATGAAACTGACTATAACATAATTACATTTTAATGTTTATTTTTTAATATCAAGCTGGGTATATATGTCTCTCTCCAATTATAATAAGAGATAGACAAAGGCACTTATTACATGCAGTACCTTTAAGAACATTAGATGAGGAAAAATGAGCATCTTCTACTTAATATAAATGAAGAAAATGTGGCATCTGTAGGAGAACCCCAGGTTTCATTTAAGGTCCTGTAGGTTTAGGGAAAGTGTAGAAATATTAAAACTATAGTGGAGCTTATTGATGTTGAAATAGCTTCTAAAACTCAAAAGATTTTTGAGAAAAGTGGGGAGTGGAACATTTGGTCAGATATGGGAAACAGAAAATACCAAGGATGCATGCAAAAGAGAATTGGATCTTTTAGATTATATGACAAGCAAGGAAAACAGGGATGTGAGCAAGGTGACAATAACCCAACAGCTCTTACAGTTTGTGTGCCCTGTGACCTCACCAAATTCCACTGAGTTTTAGCCAAGCCTGGGTGGGTCTGAGGAGTAATAGGGCAGGCAGGTGGCAGCTGTGCCAGGCAACAGTTATTAGTATGCATCTTGCAATTAGATAGCAAGAGACAGCTGCAGTGAGCAGAGGCAAGAGCCTAGACATACATTCAGTGGCCCTTCACAAAGCTGTGGGCATTAGCAGTGGGCAGAAGCTGTGAAGCATTCTGTCATTGGACTTCCTCAGGGGTAGCTAAAGGCTTTGAAAACTGTGCAAATACTCCCAACAGTAATAAAGTCCACATTTCTATGTAAGACGACTTTAGTCTTACATAGAAATGTTCATCAATTGCATCAATTTAGTGCAATTGCATCAAAAGTGTGCATCACTTGCATCAATTTAGTGCATCAATTGCATTAAAAAAAGCGAGGGTGTGAAGAATCTTGAGAACCTGCCTTAAGACTGCATTTGCGCTGCGAGCACCTTAATTTTACTTCAGTCGTATATTATGGCCAAGTTGGTACGGCTTCCTACGTTCCTCTTGGCATGCTGACCCTGAAAATAAGACCACTCATCTTGTGGTAGCCACCAAAATTGAGCAGACATAAGAATTTGCTCTTCTTTTCTTGCTCTTTTTGGCTTGTCACATTCTGCCCCAAATCCTAGGGTATTTGTGGCCTCTTTTCAAACTTCCTTCGTTTAAGACAGTCTCCCTACCATCTAACTCCTTAACAGGACATCATTCTTTGGACTTCTCCCTTTGTTCATTATTTCTCCAGGTCTTGAAAACTGTCTCTTTTGTATATATTTAATGCAGAGTTCTCAATAACAGAATTTTAGGTCTTTCTAATAAGAAAGATTTTGCCTTATTTTAACTTTGTTTGCCCAGATAAAAAAAGAGTGTTATCTATAGAGAGAAGTGTCTAATAGTAGCATTGCTCTAATTATAATTCAATACATTTATTATATTAGAACAGAAGTCTTTCTTAGAAAATATCAGTTTCCTTAAATCATTTTTTGCAAGTCCTGTTTTCTAGGGGTACTACACCTGTTATTTAAGAGTGGGATCATGAATGAATTACACCTGAATTAAGGTTTCTTAGAGAATCCAGAAGAGTAAATTATTTTCTGACAAGGTCTATGAGTACTGATTCTATTTATCTAATGTTGCAAAAGTAAACATTCTTTTTTATAGATGCTTCGATCAGTTAACCAACATGTATAAGGATCATTGATTTATTTTCAGTCATTTCACAGGGAAATTCACATGGCTCTCATGAAAAAAACACGTAAGAAGAATATTTCCCTTATGACAATTTATTCTGCTAGAACCCCTCTAAGTGACAGGGAAGTAGATACATGAATAAAATTTAAAAATTATTATAAACTAGACTCTCTTTGAACATGTAATTTAGAACTCAACTAATTAATTGGTTTCACATTATATTTATTTTTAAGTACAATAATGTCACTAGTGCAGGATTATACAGCTCATCAGAAAGATCCATCAAAAGCGGCTTCACACAAATTAGGATGACAGTACACAACTCTTCGACAGCAACCTCTTCATGGTAGAATGTAACATGTGTAACACTCACTGAAGTGGCAACAGGGCAATATTTGTCTTTTATTCCATCATTGTGTATCTTAAAATTGGGTTTACATATGAAAACGTCAAAGGATGAGTTTCTAAAGACAATAATGACCCAATATAAAAGCTCAAAAAATAAGTAAGATAATGGATTATTAATAAAAGCATATATTATAGACCACTGTATTAGTTTTCTATTACTCTCCTAATAAATTACCACAAACCCATCAGCTTAAAATGACACAAATTTATTATCTCATAGTTCTGGAGGTCAGAAATCTGGGTTGGCTCAACTCGTTTCTCTGCGCTGGGTTACAACACAAGTCCCAAGCAGGTTGTCAGCTGGCTGGTTTCTTACCAGGAAGCTGTGGGAGAATCTATTGTTCCTTGAAGTTGAAGGACCGAGGTCCTCTTTTTCTTTTTTCTTTTTTTTCTTATTTATTTGTTTAATTCAGGATATTACCAGGGTACAAACATTTTGGTTACATGTTATGACTTTGCTGTCAGCTGGGGCCACTCCCAGAGGCCTCTCTCCAGCCTTTGCACATGGACCTCTATTTTCAGAGCCAGCAAAATGTCACAACCTTCTCATGATTGTAATATCTCTAACTTTCCCTTTTGCCAAATCTCTTTTGCTTCTACCCAGAGAGAGCTCTCAGCTTTTAAGGATTCATGTGATTTTACTGCAACCACCTGAATAATTCAGGATACTCACCCTATCTTAAGGTTCATAACCTTTATTACATTTCAGACTCCCTTTTGCATGTAGTATAAGATATTCACAGACTCCAGGGATTAGGACACTGATATCTTTGGAGGATCATTATTTAGCTTACCACACCCACTGAAAATAAAAACAAAATAGAAAATTAGAAAACAAAAGAACTATAAAGTGCCATACATCATACTTTTTAAAGAAGTGTTCTATGAGAGAATAGCAAAATAAATCATGACATGTCCAAACTACAAAATATCATGTGGCCATAGAAAAATCCTATTTTTAATGTGTATTAATTGCACATTAAATAGAGATTTACACAATATAATTTAAGCAAAAATAAAACAAAATTATGTATAACGTATAAACCATATTTTACATATATGTACATATACACATATATGCACACATATTTATGTCATTGTATGTATACTCACATATTTATATATGTATATGAATGAACATATCTATATGTATTTATAATTTATGTGGTACACATAATATGTCTATTTACAAAAAATACCAAAATATTAGTGTGACAATCTCTGGGTAATAATATTATATTTCTTTCTTCATATTTTCTATGAGTATCATCACAATTTCAAAAACATAATGATCAGAAAATAAAATTCAATATTTAAAAAAAGGAATCATATCATGCATGGTTTCTCATATAAAATAGAATTTTCTAGCAAGAGAATCCAGTGAGTCTGACTATGCACAGGCCTCAGTTTATTATGAATTAATGATAAAAGGAAATCTGGTGCCCCGAAACAGGAGTAGGGAAGGAGGAAGATAATTCATGCTTTATAGACAGATAAATCACAGAAAATAGTTGAAAGTTCACAGAAGTTTCTCTACAAGGTAAAATCTTTTCTGAGTTCCATTTAAAGTCTTTTTCTGTCTAACCTGTAGCATAAAAGGTTATCAAGATTGTTTTTTTTGTATTTAAATTTTGTATGTCCGTATGTAAAGAATTCTGACACGGGTTGCAAATTGGGGTCTCTACAGTTTTTTCAAGTCTCCACGTCATGTTCCAAGACTCGTACACCACCTGATCTGAAGCAACAGCATTGGCCTTCTGGTTTTTTTTTCCTTCCGTTTTTAAAAAAAAATTCAAATATTAAGGGGATATAAGTGGTTTTTGTTACATAGGTGAATTGTATAATGCTTAAGTAAGGGTTCTTAGTGTGCCTGACACCAGAATAGTGTTCTTTGTAGCTGATAGGTAAGATTTCATCCCTCACCCCTTTTCCAACCTCCCTCCTTCCCCCATCTTAGTTTCCAATGTCGTTTACACCTCTTTGTGCCCATATGTACCCATAGGTTAGCTCCCACTTGTTAGTGAGAACATGTGATGTTTGTTTTTCCAATCCTGAGATACTTCATTTAAGATAATGGACCTTCTCTTTTGATGAGGGACGAATCTTTCCCTTCCCCGGATGTCAAGTAACTCTATACTATGAATTGGAGGACAAAGCTAGATAGAGCCCTTTTACAATAAAAGGAAAATTGCCTGTGCTTCTCATGCATTCCCAATGTCAAAAACATTTCAAAAGGATTTCTAATATCACCTATTTCTTTGAACAGTAAATCATTGCCAAGGCAGTGGAGTTCAATTCCAAGCCCTGTCCCCCATGCCTTCATATATTATTAATATCCACAAGTCTGCTTTAAGTGGGGAACACTGACAGACATCATTACAATGGGTTATTACTGTCATTGCTCCATTTTTCTGAATTTTACTAGGATGGCAGTGTGAACTTTGGTCTGAACAGCACTTTTCTTCCCAGAAGGGAAAAGTTAACAAGAAGTTGAGTACTTTTAGGTATGAAAGACAGGCCACATGCCACTCAGCCTCAAAGATAGCAGGATAAAGGATCAAAGGATTTGATTGTTCTCCATCTTTTCTTAGGAAATCTGGCCCACAAGAATTGTGGTATAACTTTAACTTTATGTGTTTATTTTTGTTGATTCAATTTTAAAGAGAGGCAAGCATTGCATAGAAATTAATCCTTCATGAGAATGTATTGCCACAAATTGGTGATGGTTTCTTAGCCATACATATGCTACAAATTGGAGACTTCTTATGAAAGTCAAGGCATAAAGCCCATCTGTGGAATCAAGAGAATACATTGTTGTCATATGTTGTCAAGGATTAGAGAATTTTCTAATTCCTCCACTTCACATTATACCTCTTTCTGCTTGTACTTTGATTGCTCTAGAACATGTCTGTTCATGGTGGGCTGATCAGCTGATATGTGGCCTTGAGTATGCAGAAAACAAGAATAAATCCTAGATCACAATGAATAAATCAAAGTGATGAGTGCCACCCTTTGGGGACTCTGGGTGGGCAGCAGGCCTGCCCCATGTGGTTATCGGCTGTATTGCTGCACTGGTATCACTTTTCTTGATCTTCCACAACTGGTTTTTTTAAAAATAATAATAATAATAATAATTGAGTCAGTGGGTTCTTTTTTTTAATCTGAGAGCTTTTGAGGGCAGAGACTATGTCTCATCCATCTTTGTGTCCTCAAAGCCTAGCACAGTGTTCAATAAATAAGTGTTGAATAAATGACTGGAAGAAGGAATAAAAGCATAGAGAAGACAACTACAGAGAGAAATAGAATAGAGAAAGAAAGAGAGAAAGAGAGATAGAGAAAACTTGTACTTTAAAAAGAAATGACCTCATTCTTTATTCCACCCTGATTTACTCCAGACTAAATGCTGCTGTATTTTATAACTCTTCAACTGTTTCTAGTGACATCAACGTGTCCCCTAAACTATTTGCCATAATAGAGATTTGGTTGAATACCATGAAGAAACCCTTACACATATTTATATTTATTGTTTTCTGAATCTCTTTTATTTCTTCTTTATAAATCCACTGATTAGTTAAAGAGCTAGTAATAGAACTGCTTTTTGTGGTCTAATATATTAATATGTTCTATTTGAAAGAACAGCTTCTGGTGTCTAAGAATAATTAACAACACACTTTAATTTATGAATGTCTTTGCTCAAAGGTCTTCATCTGTGGGAGGGGTAGAGAAAGAAAGAAAGACTGGGAGGCTAATGGAAAACTTTCATGTCCTTGTGCTTAGCTGTGGTGTAGCAGCCAGGAGTGGTATTGAAGAGGTCAAACGAACCGCTGCTGAGCTCTGTTTTACATATGTGCATTTTAAATTGGTAACCTCCATATTTCAGATCTTAGACAACCCTCTCTCCTCTCCAGTGGGTATGATTTAAGAATAACAATGTGACATGAACATTGAGACGAGAGGATAAGTGAATAAAGAAAAAGTGTGATGGTGAATAATTAAAAGGAGGAGGAGAGAAGAGGAGGAGAAAGAAACTGATTCATGGGGGAGCAAACTGTATTCATCTTTTCTTTGCCTTTGTCTTTTCCATGCACTGTACCTTGAGACCAGGAAAGCAGATGTCTTGATTCTTAAAGGAAATAAACATGGCAATTAAATACTGACAAGAAAAATAATAAAAAGAAAGAAAAGAACAGAGAAGGAAAGACTGCCTCCTCCCTCTACCAAATACAGTGATCCTGACAACCTTCTCCCTATTTATCAACATAATAAAAGCCAGAGAATTCCATATTAAGGGCCTGGGAAGCGGGGATTTTTTAATCATCCAACAAATGGGTCTGTTTCTTTTTCACAACCTCCTCCCCTGTCCCATTTTCCACTCCTCACCCATCCCTGTGAGTCAGCTGCTGGCCTCAGTGAATTCACATGCCCGCTGTAGCAGTTCTGCAAGGCCACACCTGCGCACCACTGGGCCCCAGCCTCAGGACCACAGCCTCTCTGTCCACGGCCGCCTGAGTCTGCCGAGTTCCCATGGCCCAGACGGTCTTTGAGTACTGTGCCATCCAACCCACTACCTACTGTCTCCACTCCTCCTCATGTTCTTTTTTTTTAATTAGACAAAGGCTTTATTTATTCACTTATCTATTTGATTTCATAATTTTATAGGGATACATACGTTTTCGTTACATAATTTGCCTTTGTACTGTTTAAGTCAAAGTTATAAGTGTGCCCTTCAGTCAGTTAGTGTGCATCGTACCCGTTAGGTGTGAATTTACCCATCCCCTCTTTCCCCCTCCCACCTGCTTGATTTCCCTTGAATTTTACTTCCATGTGTGCACAGAAGTGTTGACCGATTAGTTCCAATTTAGTATTGAGCACATGTGGTGTTTTTTTTCCATTCTTGCCATACTTCACTTAGAAGAATGGCTTCCAATTCCATCCAGGTTATTACAAAAGATACTACATCACCATTGTTTTTTTATGGCTGAATAGCACTCCATGGTATGCATATGCCACATTTTATTAGGTATTGATGGGCACTTGGGTTGATTCTACATCTTTGTGATTGTGAATTGTGCTGCTGTAAACATTTGAGTGCAGGTGTCTTTTTTACAAAATGCCTTTTTTTTTCCTTTGAGTAAATACTTAGTAGTGGGCTTGCTGGATCAAATAGTAGGTGTACTTTTAGTTCTTTGAGATATTTCCATACTGCTTTCCGTAGAGGTTGTACTAGTTCGCAGTCCCACCAACAGTGTATGAGTTTTCCTATCTCTCTGCTTTTATCCCAGCATTTGTTGTTTTGGGATTTTTTTTTATTTCAGCTTATCATGGGGGTACAAAAGTTCAGGTTATATATATTTCCCATGTCCTGCCCATCCCCCCCGAGTCAGAGCTTCAAGCGTGTCCATTCCCCAGACAGTGAGCATCACACCCCATCCCCCTGAGTCAGAACATTCAAGAGTGTCCATTCCCCAGACAATGCGCAATGCACTCATCATGTAGGTATACACCCATCCCCTTCCCCCATCCCTCACCTCAGTCCGATACCCAGTTGGTGTTATTCCCAAATGTGCACTTAGGTGATGATCAGGGAAACCAATTTGCTCGTGAGTACATGTGGCACTTATTTTTTCATTCTTGAGATACTTCACTTACTAGAATGGGTTCCAACTCTCTCCAGGAGAACAAAAGGGATTCTATATCACTGCTATTTCTTATAGCTGACTAATATTCCATGGTATACATATACCACATTTCACTAATCCACTCATGAATTGATGGGCATTTGGGTTGTTTCCACATCTTTGCAATTGTGAATTGTGCTGCTATAAACATTCGAGTACAGGTGTCTTTTTTATAGAATGACTTTTGTTCTTTTGGGTAGATGCCCAATAATGGGATTGCTGGATCGAATGGTAAGTCTACTTGAATCTGTTTAAGGTATCTCCATAATGCTTTCCACAGTGGTTGCACTAGTTTACAGTCCCACCAGCAGTGTATGAGTATTCCTGTCTCTCCGCATCCACATCAATAAGTATTGTTTTGGGACTTTTTGATAAAGGCCATTCTCACTGGAGTTAAGTGATATCTCATTGTGGTTTTGATTGGCATTTCCTTGATGATTAGGGATGTTTAGCAATTTTTCATATGTTTGTTGGCCATTAGTCTGTCTTTTTTTGAAAAGTTTCTGTTCTTGTCCCTTGCCCACTTTTTGATGTGGTTCTTTGATTTTTTTCTTGCTGATTTTCTTGAGTTCTTTGTAGATTCTTGCTATTAGTCCTTTGTGGGATCTATAGCATGCAAGTATTTTCTCCCATTCTGTAGGTTGTCTGTTTGCTGTATTGGCTGTGCAGAAGCTTTTTAATTTGATCAGATCCCATTGATTTATTTTTGTTGTGGCTGTGATTGCTTTTGGGGTTTTCTTCATAAATTATTTGCCTAGGCCAATATCTATAAGAGTTTTTCCAACATTTCCTTCTAGAATTCTTATAGTTTCATACCTTAAGTTTAAGTCTGTTGTCCATAATGAATTAACCTTTGTGGGAGGTGAGAGGTGCAGACCCTATTTCAGTCTTCTACATGTGGCTACCCAATTTTCCCAGCACCATTTATTGAATAGAGATTCTTTTCCCCAGTGTATGTTTTGTCTGGCAATATGAGGATAGATTCATATCTGTGTTCTTTGTTCTGATCCAATAACACTCAAGCTGAGAATCAAATCAAAGACCCAAAACCTTTCACAATAGCATCAAAGAAAATAAAATGCTTAGGAATATATTTAACTAAGGAGATGAGAAACCTATACAGGGAGAACTACAAAACACTGAGAAAAGAAATTGGAGAGAATGTAAACAGATGGAAAAACATATCATGTTCATGGATCGGTAGAATCAACATTGTTAATATGCCTATACTACCCAAAGTGATTTGTAGATTCAATGCAATATCCATTAAGCTACCAACATTATTTTGTGCAGACCTCGAGAAGATAGTTCTATACATCGTGTGGAACCAGAAAAGACTCCAAATAGTTAATGCAATCCTATGTATTAAGAATAAATAGGGAGGCATTACTTTACCAGACTTCAAGCTATACTACAAGGTTATAGTAACCAAAACAGCATGGTACTGGCACAAAAACATTTTTTTTTTTTTCTGAGATAGAGTCTTACTCTCTCACCCTGGGAAGAATGCAATGGCATCAGCTTAGCTCACTGCAACTTCAAACTCCTGGGCTCAAGCAATCCTCCTGCCTCGGCCTCCCAAGTAGCTGGGACTATAGACTTGTGCCATCGTGCCCAGCTAATTTTTCTATTTTTAGTAGAGATGGGGTCTTGCTCTTGCTCAGGCTGGTCTCAAACCCCTGAGCTCAAGCAATCCTCCCGGCTGATCGGAGTTCTCTGGTGAACTCAACAGCCTAGTGAAGACAAGAGGCAGACTGCTCCAAGGTAATGAGGAAGTTGGAGAAGAGGCAGTTAGGGCCACACAGAGGCCTGGTTATTGCAGAAAGGAAAGGCTTTCATCATAGAAAGCCTGCAATTATGCTTCAAGCAACTCTTCTCAATGTCCCTGGACCTAAAAAGATGTCCTGGACCTCTTCACTCCCTGGACCCCTGGTTAATATGAATTCCTTTCCTTTCTACAATGACCAGGCTTCTGTGTGGCCCTAACTACCTCTTCTCCAACTTCCTCACTACCTTGGAGCAGTGTGCCTCTTGTCTTCACTAGAGTATTGAGTTCACCAGAGAACTCCAATCCGCGGGTGCAGACCTGAAGCAGAAGCAGCATATTTCATTGCTACCCAATTTCTGGCTACTTCCAGTGTGTTCTCTTCTCTGGGTCAGCCTAGTCACCTCCTGAGTTATGTCCATGCAAAGCACATCCTTATCTCAGAGGCTTTGGAGTCACAAAGCCTTGGATTCAAATCCTGGCTTTTCCCCATGCTAGCTATTATTTTGGGAAGTCACTTACCTCTTTAAGCCTGGGATTGTTCATTTGTACAATAAAGACAGTAACGCTTGCCTCATAGTCGTCTTGCAGCCAGATAGGTAGATCCTCGTATTCCATCTCTAGCACTGCAGTACCTAGTACAGAACTAAGCCAGAGCTCAGTAAACTAGGGCAGGGGGTAATACTGCATAGCTCACCAGTGGGAAATGACCTCAACAATAAAAAGAAATAGGATTAAATATAGGAAGAAGGGAAACATAGCTAGAAGGTTGAAGCAGCTCTTTATGGAGATTTAAAAAATTATAAAAGATTTGAAAAGTAAAAGGCTACCTAGTAATCCTGTTGTGAAGGCCCCAAGTAACAAAGGCTTACATTAAAGTAGCAGACGATGAGTCAAAGGAAAGTTTCTAGTGTTTTGTGAGAAATTCAGAGGGAAGTTAGGGAGGCCATGCTGCCATCTATTATCTGCCTTTCAATTTTATTCTTTTTGCCTTTTAATAGGAAGTAGGACCGTTTTCTACACCTGTCCCTTTAGTTTCAAATGAGGCAAGAACAACACTGTAACAAAGGAGATGCTACCACTCTGCTTTCTGTTTCCACAGCTTTTAAGCCTATAATTCTGTCTTTGATCACTGCATAATTATCTTCATTATATTAGATCATCATATTATCCTCATTTCATAAATGAGGAAACTGAGATTCAGAAAGATTAAGTGACTCACCTTGTTAAGAAGTCCTCTTAAGATATTAACATGATTAAATCCATGTTCCTACCAGAGGACAACTGAAAAAGGACTTGCATCAGGTTTATATGACAGAGATATGTAATGCAAAATCATTATAAGAGAAAACATCTAGATTTGACAGTCCTAGACAGTGTCTATTTTTGTACTGGGAAACATAAAGTTCTTTCTGTTGGAATGGTTGAAATGAGTAAAGTCAAAACCAATGTTTGGGGTGGGATCTACCACACCCTGTAACTTTTTTTTTTTTTTTTGCATCTAAATTAAATAGCTAGCCATGCTGTATCAGCTATGATGAATTGATGGATCTTGAATGTGGGATCTCCAGAGAGAGCAGCTGACAAGAAACTAGAAAGACCAGGGCTAGGGCACTAAATTTTTCAGATTTGGCCTTAAGGGGATTAACCAGTTGCTCAGTGTCCAAGGTTGTAGATGGTCTGAAGTTGGTGAAAATGCTAATCTCTGTGATAAGACATGGCAATGAGTTAATAATATGCAGAAAGTGGCTATATTTGGCATCAACTATGTAGATAAACCTGAGTGCAGGGGCATTAATCACCTTAAAGCAGGATCACTGGGGAAAAGGCAGGGCCCAGATCTTGGACAAAAGGGGCCAGAAGTAATCAGGGAAATTAGAGTTTATCAGTACCCCAGGGAGAGAGCTGATGCTCAGAAAAGTTTTCCAATGAAAGAAAGGAAATGACGATGTGATTTAAGACATTGAGACACTTTATTAATATTGGTATGATTTAGTGAGGACTATGTCCCAGGAACTCTTTTAGGCATTTTGTACATAAAATACAAATGAATTTCTCTATTTAGTAACTCTGTGAAAACAGTATTAGAATTATCATTTGTGAGAGGAATGTGAAGTTTTAAAAGCCTCAGGGTAAATTTTAGTAAAATGAGGATTTAGAAAAAATATCTACTTCAGATTATCCTCAGGGGGATTGCCTGAGTCAATATAATGAAGAACTTCAAGGAATGCCTGGCAAATATCAAGCCTGAATGAATGCTACCTCCAACTTGCTAAAAATAAATATGTAAATATTAATAATAAAAGGAATTGAGATGTAATATAAAATGCTTAAGAAACTTGCTCAAGGATAGAAAACTATTAATTGGCTTGAGCCAAAATGTGAACCCATCTCTATCTGACTCCAAATCCTGAGCGCTTAAACCCTGGGCTGTTGAGCAGAAGCCCAGTCATACCTGTGAGGCATAACAGTGCTAGGGGTGCGGATGGGGCAGGGGAGCAGTGGTTGTTGCTTGTGGACAAAAGGCCTAGAAGGTCATCCAGGCACACAGGGAGTGGGGTTTGAGCATCAAGACATCTGGGCTCCAGTCATGTTCAAGATGGCCTTCCTAATACCAGTAAGGTTTTGTTAGACTAGGCTCTGGGTCTGGGTATGGCCAACCTACTGGGTGAACTCTAGCAGTATTCATAGCTAAAGGGACATGAAACACTAAAAACTGCCTGAAATATATATGGGGAAAAGGGTAGTGGTTCCAGATTTCATCTTGTAGTTAGATTTGGAAAAGCTTAAGGGATAAATTTATGTACTTAAAAGCAAACTCTTTAACCCAAACTTTACAAATGATTTCTGGGTGAAGATATTGATACATTCCTGGTATATTGTCTGATCTTCAGTCTCACATTGACTGGCAGACCCAAAAATGGCCACTGCCAGGACCGCCCACTAACCCCTACTGAGTTAATCTTTTAGGACCTTTTATGACAAAGGTTTTGTCTCTAAAGGTTTACAGCCAGTTTTGCAAGCACTTACCTTAACCTATGTTTGTGGATGTCTTTAGTACATTATAGTGCCAAATCTACCAGAGGGTTTGCTTTCGTTAGTTATGAGAGTTAAGATCATGTACAGCAAGACATAACTCTACCACTTTGTCAAGAAGAAGGCCAGAGATATGGGTGGATACATGGAAGCCAGTACATTGAATCAGGTATTAAAGCAACTCAAACAAATGTAAAAGGGTTGCTCTCCATAATTTACCTGCCCATTCTGTATGGTGGTAGGCACAACATCAGTAATGCAAGAAAGAAAAACAAAACATGCAAAAAATTCTATAATTGTTATGATTCATTTTTCCCCATGCAAGTTATCCTTCCTCAAATTCTTTTGAGATAGAAGTTAAAACAGTGACAGATTCATTTAAAAAAACATACATACACATACCTACCATCACCTCCCTGTGGAACTTAATAGACTATGAATAACTTAAATAAATATTAAAAATTCACAAAATTATATTCTTGTATCAAATTAGATAAAAGTTGAATTATTTCCGACAAAGAGTGTTTCTTTTTTCTTTTTTATAATAAAATTCTTGACAGACCACCATTATATCAGGTGAGCATTGCAGCAAGCAATGATATTTAAAATTAAAAAAATTTTTCCATTTCACTGCTGCCAATTTTAACATTTTACAATAAGTCTTTTTGGCAGACTAATTATTGTTCTACTTCTAATAACACTTTTGTATAGAATTATCTTCTAATGATTACTAAAATTTTTCATTTGGAGTTGTATCACTTCATTAATCTTGATTACTTATAATTAATCAAAAAGTCTTTTCCTTACACTTAGGCCTCAGAAATGTTTATTTATATATATCTGATAAATTCTTGACTAAATCTTTGTTGGCATTTTTTTTTAGAAAATCTGGAAGCTGAATTGGCTTCATCTGAGAGATGATATGGCTTAGTGGTTAAAATTTTGGACTTCAGAGTCAGGCCGTTTACATTCAAGACTAATTCTTCTTAATTCTAGCTGAATGTTATAGAGAAAGTTATTTAACCTCTGTGTCCCTTTTTATGTTAATCTGTAAATCTGGAATCATAGTTATAATACCTAACTCATAGACCAATTATATGGATTTAATAAAATAATTTGTATAAAACAGAACAGGGCCTGGTACATAATAACTATTCAATAAGGTTATATTTTATAATATTTGTAAAATAGAAATATTGTTAGTAAATTGTGTTTTGTTTTGGTCTTTGAAATAAGACAAGCCAGAATTTTAATTCTTGTTCTTTGTTCTCCTTAACTACATGGTATTATGCAAGTTAATGTTTTTGGATTCATTTTTCTTATAGATGTATAGATGTTGGTATAGATATATTTATATATAAATATCACCTCTCAAGTTTGTCAACAAAATTAAATTTAAAAATGATTACATTGTTAGCACTTGTTATATGTTGGTTGTATTTTATTTAAATGGAAACATGTATTTATTTTACTCTACATACAGCTAAAAATTATAAAAAAATGCCATCTGGAAATAATTTATAATGTTTGACTTAGATATTTTTTGTCTAATATGAAGTAAAAGGCCTATAACATGTCCAGGATCCATTCATTCATTTGAAAATATTTGAATGGCTAGTGTATACCAAGTACTGTGCTAAGAACTGGAGATAAAGTGTTAAAAGGCAGACACATCACTTTCCAGGGAGCTTTACAACCAATAAGTGAAGCAAATGAATAACAGGCAACGACAAAACAGCCTGCATGCTGTAATAGAGGCATTCATGGACAGTAACGGGAGCCTAGGCAGGGAGCTAAAAAAGCTCCTTACATGTGTGGAATCTAAGCTTAGTCTTAAAAGAGAAAGTGTTAGCTAGACCACAAATAGAGGAAGAACATTCCAGTGAGAGACAACAACTGATGAAAAGAATTTAGGAATAGTTTTGTCAAACCTGCAGGTGTGGTGAAAGAAGAGGTTCAGCTGAAGAGTGAGCAGCAGCTCATTAGAAAGCACATAGGAAATCGGGAGGCTGGGGAAATGTTCATCCAGGGCACTTAGCGTGAGTTAATTTGCGTTTAAGAAAGATTACTCAGGTAAGAAATGGGAAGTGGCAAGAAAAAGGAAAAAATGGAGACAGAAAGCCTGGTTAAGAGGCTGTTGTAGACATAAAGGTGATAAATGATTGAGATCAAATTAAGAATATTTATTATTACATTGATATGAATATATTTACTATAATTTAAAATTGGGGAAAAACTAAATAATGTGATTCGTATGCCACTTATAAGCTTTTTTAATGTTAGCAAATATTCTTCAAAAGAATTTTTTACATTCATTTTGTGCTATCAGAATCTAGGGAGTACCATATTGGACGCTATGACCCATGCAGGGTAGATATGCAACACAATGACCAAATGTGAAGGAGCTGCACATGTGCCCTGCCCTCAAGGCACTTAACCGGCTAGAGGAAAATACAGATCAGTAAATTGCATGTTATATTTCAGTGTTCCAAGTGCTCTGTGGTGGCAGAATGAGTTGCTCTGGGAGCATATAAGAGGATGGCCTCCCAGAGGCCTGGGATGCAGAGAAGAGTTTGTCCAGCAGTGGGTGTTTCACAGGCAACTGAAGGGTGAGTAGAACCTAGCAAGAGGAGGCCAGGCACAGAAAAGCATTACAGGCAAACTCAGATGTGAAGGTCCAGAGCACAGAGGATTTGCCATCTTCTAGGGAAGGAAAAATTTAGTATGTCTGGAGCATGGAAGAGAGGAAATTACAAAAGTAAAGGCAGGAGAGGTAAGTAGGAGCCACATCACCAAGGGCTCAGCTGTCATCTTAAAGAATTAGGACATGGACAGATTTTGAATTTTAATAAAAACATCGTGGCTACCTTACTAAGAAAGGAAGTGTCAAATGTCTGGATATGCTAGTCATCTAAGCAGAAATCTAAAGGACTAGACCAGACTAAAATCTCTAAGAGCTAGAAATGTTGTAATTTCTGTCATATTACCAACAACTAGCATAGTGGCTGCTAATAATAGGCATTTGCAGATTTTCCAATGATTGAATGAATTGCAGGAAACTAGATGTCTAATGGGAAGTTTATTTACCATAATTTAAGCAATCTTTTATTACTATATAGCTCTTTCTAATGTCTCTCCTATTTTAAATAATGCTGAAATGAACAACCATGAATTTCAATCTTGAACTACAGCTATGTTTATTTACTTAAAACAAAATCTTAGCAATGGAATTAGTATTTAATAATACAGATATTTTTAGGGTCTAAATACACTGCACTGAATAAAATAATATTCCAATCACACTCTAAACAGCAAATACTTGAAAGTGGCTGTTACCCCACATCCTCAGCACAACTGGAGTATTTATATGTTCAAATATTGGATGAAATCCTGGGGAAGGGACTTATATCTTTATTAGCTATTT
This sequence comes from Lemur catta, assembly GCF_020740605.2. Lineage (NCBI taxonomy): Eukaryota > Metazoa > Chordata > Mammalia > Primates > Lemuridae > Lemur > Lemur catta. The sequence continues at coordinate 226,539,494 of NC_059128.1, read as the reverse complement.
CTCTCTTTTGTTAAATATCTTAAACCATGTCTTCTTTCCAGAACAAAATAATTTGTTGATTTTCCTTCTAATTTTAATTTAAAATAAAAATATTTAAGCTATGGCTTTCTCTGTGACTCAATTTTAGCTAAATCTTATAAAATAATCTACTGTTTTAATTGCCATTTTCATCTAAAAAGTGCTATATCTGGTGGTTAGAGGTAAATCGGTATATATTTTCCTCTGAGCATTGTATTATTACTGAATCATAAGCACATCTAATAAGTTAATAAAATCATCTCTTTGTTTTATGTTTCAAATGTATTTCCTGTTCATTTGCCTTTTACTTTTATTTATAGAAAGTTCTGACAATCATTTTTATTTTTGCTTTATATTTTATTCCCTCTGCTTTTCATAGTTTCTTTATTTTTGTGAATTCATGAGATTAATGCACCATTTATTACATTTTATTTTTAATTAAAAAATATTTAAGCTATGGCTTTCCTATGAGTCAATTTTGGCTAAAGCCTTTTGGTTACCTTATATTTTTTTATTGTCATTGTATTCCCAAAATGTACGCAGTGTAGTGATTAAGGGCTGGAGTTAGATAAGCTCAAGAATTCAAGTTCTGGTCTCTCCATAGCTGTATGACATTCAGGTAGCTCCTTAGGTATCCTGTACTTTAGTTTTCTGCTTTAAAAAATAATAGAGATAGCAATATCTACCTCAGAGAATATGCAAATACTTATGAAGGATCTGCCACGTTGTGCCAATATAGATGCTTGCAGTATAGTGACAAAGAAGCCAGGCCATATCATGGAGCTTACATTGACAGTAGACAAATGAACAAATATATACGTTATATAATGTGAGGAAGTGAATTAGTGCTTGGGAGAAAAATAAGACATGGTAAGGATATACATGGGCCTCAGGTTTGCCATTTTAAATAAATTGTTGTGTGGTTATATTACATAATGTATCTAAAGTACATTGTACACCGGGCCCTGGCATATAATGAATGCTTCAATTTAACTTGCCTCTTAATCTCTCAAGTTATTCCTAGAAGTATTTTGTTGGTGTATTTTTCTGTTTTAAATCAAAGTGACATGATTATATTGACAGTTAATTTTTTAAAATTTTTGTTTGTTTTCTTCTTTTAAGCAGAGAATATTGTCTATATATTTTCTGCATTTTGAAATTTATGAGTATGGACTGTGGCCTATCACAGAAATTATTTAGAAACTATACTGGAGGCTATAAAACTTATATTTCCTATCAAAGGATTATCAAACTATATACCTATATAGCTATATTTTAGCTATTAAATTATTGATTGGATAGATAAATTGTAATAATTATATTATTTAGATAATTTTCCTTCATTTTTCTTATTTGTCTATAAAGGACTTAAAGAGATATGTTGTTACTAATTTCTCTTTGTTTAATAATTTTTGATTTATACATTTTGATATAATGATATTGAGGACATAAATCTTTAGGATTCATATCTTTACTGTAGATTGTTCCATTTATCAGAATAAAATGACATTCTCTACACTTCACTGTCTTTTGTTTGGATTTAGTATCCGGTGAGAAGTCCATGACAGAATCTTTACTGTGTAGTATACAAAAGGATGCTAGTGAAGAAATGAACAATTCTCCTTTTTCTTTGTGTAAATTTTAAGATCTTCTCTTTCATTTTTGAGTTTGCCTGATATTAATTTACACTTTTCTTTTTTCAGTGTCATTGTGCTTTAAGTGCATCTCTTTTAAGCAGCATGAGTTTTGATTTTTTTTTTTTACCATAATTGAGAGCCTTTTAAAAGCTTTTTTTGTACTGTACTGGTTCTACGTTGCTATGTTTATTTTTATTTTATTTGTGAGTTGGGATGTCTTCAACTTGTTTTTAAATTCAACTAATACTTTCTTTAAGTAAAAATGCACTCACATGTGTATGTGAACACACACACATATTTTTATAATCACTATCATGAAATAATCTGTATTTATTTTTTACTCTTCAGACTCTTCTTGCTCCTTCTGCTTGCCCCAGTAATAACCTAAGCTCTGTCATATCCAATGTGTGCTAACTGTAGGAAGTCTTTCTAGCTTAGTCTAATGGATATCATCATAACGACCATTTCTCTATGATAAATTTGCCTCTATGTCTCAGATGCCTGCTAATACTAGAAATTTGCTTATCTGGTTAAAATATAGTGGCTTGATAGAGGCATTCAATATCAGTGATTATTAGGTCACACACATGTGCCAAATGACTATAAATGCAAGAAAAGGTATGGGTATTATTTACTGCATAAGGATATGAGCACAGGGTGACCATCAAAGAGTTCTTTAGGCTGCCCCATGATACAGCTGTCTAGTGTCTGCCTGTACCGCCTGAAAGTGTGGATGGTGAACTCAGCTCAAAAGGTGGTGATGTAGCTCAAGAAGGTGAATCTTATTGAATCAATAATGTTGATAGAATATAGGGGCTTAACAGTCCCTCTTCCCAGAAATTAACTTTATGCCTAGCTATTTATAACTCAACTTATTAGCAGTCCCTTTGTGACACAATCTGCAGATAATATCTGGAATCATATATTCACACATATGCCCACTCTCTTCATTCCTTTTTTAACAATTAATATTTGTGTACTCTCCAAATTTAGTTAATTTCCATATATATATACAATCTAAATCCAAGTCACTGAAACCAACTCTCTGGATAGTCAATTTCATCATATTTAGCTTGGTGTTCAAAGATAATCCTCTTTTAAGCCTGTGCCTTGTTGTATGTCTAGGATTTTCATGGAATGAATAACCTAGACTCCTTTTTGGAGCAAAAATAATTAATGCACTTTGGTCTAAGAGTCTGACGAGGGACAAGGGCTTTCTAACAAAGAGAGATTATCTTCTAACCTCAAAAGATGTGCTCGACATAGGGGGAACTTCATCGTGAAATAAAATGTAGTCAAGGAATCTGAGAACACAGTATTAGAACATAGGCTGATTTTGTCAGGAAAGGATGACTTTGTGTAATAACATCAATGAATCAGGCCCTAGGAACCAGTTCCAACATGACCTGCAATAAAAGAGGTAAAAATCTAAGAGAGTCAGTTTAATAAAAAAAAAAATAAACAAAATTGTAATTCTGGAGGCACCACACTAAATGAAGAAAACCAGCTCCCTAGGCCCCCTTTCTGGCAGCCTAATTGGAACGGTAACAGTATTGGTAATGAGACTCCCTTCTGTCTCAGTAAGACAACAGATTATGTTATTAGAGAAAGGATACCAAAAGCTTCAGGAGACTTTTAGTAGTCAAGGGGAACCAGTGGATGTCCTTGGGCATAAGATTGTCAGATAAAATGCTCAAATTTCATGCCTGTAGCCCCAGCTACTCAGGAGGCTGAGGCAGGAGGATCACTTGAGCCCAGGAGTTTGAGGTTACAGTGAACTATGATGACGCCACTGCACTCTAGCGCAGGCAACTGAGACTGTCTCAAAAAAAAAAAAATCGGAAAAACCGTAAATAATTATTACTATATGTATATTCCATGCATTCATTACTTATCTGAAATTCAAATTTGGCTGGGCTTCCTGCATTTTTTATTTGCTAAATCTGAAAACACTACTCAGGAAGGTTTCAGAGAAAGGGAAGCCTCAAGCAGCTTGGAATCCTCATTATTTTTACAAATAAAAAAAAAAATCATCACCTTGCTTATTTACAACCTCATCCTTAACTATCATCATGCAGTTTGATTTGTCCTGAAAAAGCAAGTTTTCCCCCCAAAATTGATAAAATATTCTTAAATCTTTGTAACATTCCCTTTTATTTCACAGGATTATTACTTATTCCCTCATTAATGTCTTAATATGAGAACCACTTCCAGAACTTAAATTCACTGAGTTCTCACTGGTATCAAATTCAAACTCCTTTTAAAAACATAATGTATAAAGGAAGAAAATATTAGCTAGTAAATGGCCAAATATGTAAGGAAAGACAGGAAAAAGGAAAAAACAATCTTGTAATTAAAAAAAGAAGAAAACAATAACTGTTTAAATCTGACCATTATAGTGTTTATCTTCTCTTGTAAGTAAATTAAAATTGAGTAAGCTCACTACATTTGCATATTTAGCTTAATCTAAGGATTTTCATGGCTTCTTTCTAATTCTTACACAGGCTCATTCTGTTGTGTATTTCTCAAGCTTTAAGATGAATGTACCTGTTTATCTTGTCACTTCAACAATTTCAATTGAGATGTTTTTTTTAACTAATGTCAGTAAGAAAACAACTGCTATTTGTAAAAAGAGTTTGTGTTTGGCAGTTTGGAAACTAGATATATGTTTCTCTTGCCCATTCTTCACCCAAAAGGAAAACAATAGCCTCCATTTTGTGAAAAAGAAGTGTACGATATGTTCAAAGATTCCTAATGCAAAACTTAATGTTGTGCCCTCAAGTGTGTGTGTGTGTGTGTGCGTGTGTGTGCATGTTTAGAGCTGGGATGTAGGCCATAGAATTAGACTCCTAGAGGTCGACTGAAGCATAAAAATTACCTTCCTAAAAATCCCAAAGGCAGAAGTGATAGGTTCCTTTTTGGGTCCCCATGCAGGAGCTCCTTAAGCAGTAGTTACAAGAGAGGGAGTGAAATGCCTGGATAGGATTTGCTAAACTTCCAGCTGGCTGATTCACTCCTAGCCCTCACATCATGGATTTTGCTTTCACAATGTTTGTGCTCCTGGCAACTCAAGCCCACTTGTGGCTCCAAGGAGCATCTCTTAAGGGAGAAGCCAGCTGGTTTGCCAGATGCTGCAGCTCCTGGAAAATGGAGAGAGATGTCCTGGCTACCCTGAACTGCTACCACTTCTGGTAGTTAGCATCCCTATGAATTTCCAAAGTGCCATGGTTGCCTTTTGACAAGGCTGATCACAATTCTGTCCTTCTAGGTTTGGCTTTTTGTAGAGAGCACAGGGAATGTCAATACAATAGGAGACCAAGCAATGTTGGCCTATGAAATTAGGAGTGACCAGCTTCATGTTCATGTTCACATGGACAGAAACATGCTTTGAATTCAGGGCTTTGGAATAGAACATATCTGTGCTGTGGGTCCCTTTGACTAGAGAATTTTTTGGATTAATTTACCCATGTTTCCATGCTCCCAATACTAGGATCACAGTGCTCAAAGGATTGTTGAGGCCTCCAGCCACCTTGCCTCGGGCACATAACTTTACTTTACAGAATTGCCATTTCTTTTGCTATAAAATAAGGAGGAAAGGATTGATTAGGTAATTTCTAAACACCCTCCACCAGTCTGTTAGTAAGGGAATGTATTTGGCACTGGTAGCAGCAATCCAACTACAGCAGCTGAACCACCTGCAGAGGCTTGTTTTTCTCATGTAATAAGAAGTATGGGAGTTAGACAGCGCAGGCTGGCACAGAGGCTCCCCCACACCAGCAGGGAGCAATACCCTAATATTTCTGTTTGGTGAGTAACTTTTGATTTTATGCTTTTTACATGTGATTTCAAGAAGGCCACTCTGTCTCCAGCATTGCATCCATGCAGGAAGAAAGGCAAAAGGCAGGTTTGAGAAAAGCATACCTCCTTGTTAAAAGTTTACGTAAAAGAGCCACCACAGAACTTATATCTAATCAGCCATAACCATGTCACAGAGCCATCCATAGCTGTAAGAAAGGCTGGAAAACCTAAATTTTTAATTGGGTGCATTGCCACTCACATGAACTTGCATTCTCTTAATAAATAAGAAGGGGAGAATAGATATTGGGTAATCAATCTGAGCAGAATGTGCTATAATCTCTCTAAGATTCTACATTTTTTGTCATTTTATTGCCTTTAGTCAATATATCTTTTTTTTTTTTTTTCTTTTTTGAGACAGAGTCTCACTCTGTTGCCCGGGCTAGAGTGCCGTGGCATTAGCCTAGCTCACAGCAACCTCAGACTCCTGGGCTCAAGCAATCCTCCTGCCTCAGCCTCCCGAGTAGCTGGGACTACAGGCATGTGCCACCATGCCCGGCTATTTTTTTTTCTATATATATTTTTAGTTGTCCAGATAATTTTTATTTCTATTTTTAGTAGAGGTGGGGTCTCGCTCAGGCTGGTCTTGAACTCCTGACCTCAAGCGATCCACCCGCCTCGGCCTCCAGAGGGCTAGGATTACAGGTGTGAGCCACCACGCCTGGCCTAGTAACTTGTTTTTAATAACATTCACATCATCTATTGGCCTTGTCTTCTGTTGAAGGCGTGCCTCTTTTAATCTGTATGCACCTTCCCAAGTCTAGCCTGCTTAGATTCCTAACATCTATAATTTCATTGTTTAATAATGAATTCTTTCCTTTATTAAATCATTTCAGGAAGATTCCCTTCCTATGTTCTTCACTGGTGTGTAAAATTAAGTCATTATTTACAACTCTGCATGCCCTTCCTGATTTAGAATTACTTATGCATGTCCTTTGCCATTTGACATGGTGGTATCACCCTCTAAAGTGGGCAGAGTATATTTCCCCTCTTCAACAATATTGAGTTTAGCTACATGTTTGGCTTTCACCAACAAAATGTGGGTGAAAACGAAAGTGACCTAGTTCTAAGGTGAGTCCTAAAGAGGCCACATTAGTTGCCTTTTGCCCTCTTGAAATTCAATAATTCACCAAGGAACTATTCATACATAGCCACTGACCCCAAGCAACAAATAAGGATGGTTTGAAGTTAGCCTAAAATGAAACCTGAAACCACTTCTTGCTGACCTTCTCCTTGAAGTAGAGCTGCCCCGGCTTACCTACAGAACTTTAAGCAATGTAAAACTTGTTTGAACAAACTAGTGACATTTTAGTATGGTTTGTTATACTACATTATCGTGGCATACTTGACTAATTCAATTGTCTCTGGGAAATCTGCCTACTTTAGGGTCCCCATGGCTGGAATTAGTGGTAATAAATGCTGGCGGGTGCCTGGGTGGCAAATGGTCTCTAAATCCTGTGGTAATCTCAACGTGATTTCCAAGATTTCTCTGAATTCTAGGGTTTATTCTAAAAGTAACTACAATACAGCAAGGGGAAAATAGGGAGGTCTTCACAACCTAAGTCAGCCACAGAAAGGGAGCCACTGCCTAGATTCCGTTCACTCCAGTAGTTTGATTAAAGTTAAGTTCCCAGATCTATACATCTATTTTCCTATTAGGTGGGACTCCAATGCCTTCTCAGCCAGCAGCATTTAAGTATACAAATGTGGTAATGTTTTTGCAAAAACTGTGAGAAGGCCTTAAGAAAAGGTGATACGGGGATTCGAGGCATTATAGTAATGAATAATTTCCCACACTACTTAGCTTCCAGAAAAGGACAGTTGTGGACTCAGAAGGAAATTGGAGTTGCTCTCTTCTCCATAACTGACAGTTGCACCTTGGAACAAACATAAGCATCTTCTCTATCAGCTCAGGTTCTAGGTATACTTCTGAGCACGCAACAGAAACACCACCTCAGCCCTGGCTCCTCGCCATTTATGGCAGGAGCACCCTGGGAACAGGTGCATCTTCTGTTCCAGTGCTGACCAGCAGGGCCCAAACACTAGATTACTGGCAGGACTCTGGAGAGAGTTGGGGAAGAGAGTTTTCCTCAGGAAGTCCAAATTGGCTGCCTATGTTGGTGGCATGAGGAAATCTTGAGAGACTCCCTCTACTCCTTGTCTCTACACTTTCCCTGTCTGAAGTGAACTCAACTAGACAGCAGCTGCATCTGGCTATTCTCAGAGGGGCAGTGGCTGCAGCTGGTTTCTCTCCCACAAGGGCTTTGCAGTTATATGGTGCCTGCTCTGGCACCGAGTCAGCTGGCAGCCTTTCCTGAAAACTTCTTAGAATTCTGTTCTCTGTGTTCTGAACATTTGCTGCTGTTTACAGTCTTCCAGTGGCCAGTGGAAGTGACAGCCAGGAAGTGTATGTGGTTCAGTAAACCCTCTATAAGCACGAGCTCCCTCAGATGCAACGTGGCTCGCATGAGTAACAGGATGACTTGCAGTGAAGTTAAGGTAGCTGGAAAGCCTATTGAGAAATTTCCTCATACTCTGTTTTTCAACATGCAGGACAAAAAGCAAATATGGAAGCATTTTTCTTTTTCTACGAAAGGGAAGTCAAGCCTCTTTTGCTCTTACGGTCTGGGCTGTTCTTACCCATAAGGGGTAGGGGAGCAGTAATCAGCCTTGTGTCTCTAGACAAAAGAAAAGGTGCTAAGTAAATCTGGGTCACTGAGATGATTAAATAGGCTTCTGCGTACTGATGGTCTAGGGCCAGAGTTTACAAACTCAAAGCCTTTTAGGGAAGAGGCAGACATGGAAATGACCGATGCTGACCTGGTAAGGTAAATTCTAGCTGACCCCTGGCTTTCTGGGAGACAGTAGAAAGTGGTAGAGATCGAGCAAGATGGAGAGCTCTTGTCCTGCCTAAAGGGGGTTGGTGCCACTTGAGTCCAGCTAGCTGCTGCTATAGTATTTGGGAACACAGACCTCATTTCAGGAACAAAAGACAACAGCAGTAATGGACATAGAAAAGCAGAACTTTCCTCCTCTCCTGTTTGGGGACTAAATAAGCCTCCCAGGATTTTTCTATGATAGAAGCAATGCAAAATCTCTGATGTTGGATAGTCCTACAAGTTTGGGTTATTTGAGGACTGGACAAGAAACTAATAATTACATCCAATAAATTATAGTGCCTTGCACTAGATTGCTGCAGAATACTATTATATTACTAGTAAATTTTTTCAACAATGAAAACTGCTGTTCTAAGATATGTAAATGGGGTGAGTTTTGAGTTGCTTCTATTGAAAAGCATTATAAAAAGAAGAAACTGGGGAACAGGTAGAGAAAAGGGAGATAAAATGAGTGGCAGAAAAAATAAGAAATGTTTTGCAATGATCCTGTAGGAAAAGTAATGGGAGATAAAAGAGGCAAATCTCTATGTCAGGTCTGTGCTCTGGTGGTTTGTAGGGAGGGAGAGAGCCGAGGATTGTGCAAAAGTATGGATAGATGCTTAGTGAAAGGAGGACACAGGAGTTAATAGCTCTGAGTCACACAATCAGTAGCTCTTGAGTATTTAGTTGGAGAACCAGATGAAGTGTAAAAAGTTTTGCCTAATACATTAAAAATAAATACATGAATTAAATCTATTAAGTAAAGTGATCCAGAAATACATGGATAATGCAAAGCATCACAAATGGAAATTAAGAACACATATGCATCATTCACAATTTAAGATTTTTAGTACTGTTAATTTGGCTTCTATTTAGAGAACTAGCTTTATTGATTTTTTTGTATCAGCAGCTGTGGCAAACCACAGAAACCAAACTTCATTGGTTTTATTGGAAGATAATTTATTTGAAGGAAATTGGGTAGCTCACAAAATCATCAGGGATGCCATGGAGCCAAGTTTAGACAAGGAACAGGGACTAAAGGGAAGTGAGATGTGGCTAAGATCCTGCCATAAGCACCACCCCGGACTCTACTGTCTCTGAACATTCATTGCTGGGACGTACGGCTATGATTCCGCAGCATATTTCACAAATAGTCTAGGGCATGTCATAATCTTTGTTTTACCTCCTCAAGACTCAAAAGTGTTTGGAAGCAGCATCTAATTGGCTGTTCGGGGTGATTTCCTGCATCATAACTGCCCTCAACCTTTGAATCCTATAGTGGGAGGTAGACTTTTCACAGGAATCCCCCAATAAAGGAAAAGTGAGCATGCACAAAAAAATGAAAAATGCTTTTTGCATTTATTAAATTGTATTTAGATTGTATAGTTTCTATTAACTTCTTCTCTCAAAAGAGTTTTCTTATAAAACTTTATTGTATCAGTTTTAAATTCTTGTATCATTGAGGACTTTCTGTTACCTAAGCCACATGACGAGGGAAAGATTACCATAAAATTGTGTGAACCTAAGTGAAACAGTGAGGTTGGAGTAAAGCTGTTGTACAACCCATGGCTGTTCTTTCTTTCCAGCTGAAGTTAACACTATTGGCAGCACTGTAGCAATGGAAAATAGGAGAGGGAAGAGAAGTTGAAAGACAGAGTGAGAGAGAGAAAGAAACAGCTACACAAAAGAGCTTCTCTCTATGTAGAGGAATAAATAGGATGAAACTATTTAAGAACACTCACAATATTTGTGTCTTAAACTAAACATATAAATCATGAGTCACGCAGAATGTGCATTGATCAGAGTCACTACTGACATTTCAGTGAGGAATAAATCTGGAGGGGGTAGATTTTTATCTAGCTCACAACAAAGAAAACCAATCTGGCCATCCATTTTTATCATTAGTCATTTATTCATCCATTTCTTCAACAGATATACAGGGGCACCTACTATGAACAGAAGATTAAATAATTGAGTACAAAAAAGAGAACTGATGAGCAAAATCAAGATAAGAAAAAAATGAAATGATAGATAAATAGGGACAAAAATAAAGTATTATAAGATAATATTTTAAACTAGTCTCATATTTCAGAGACATTTAAGAGGCAATGGGGAATGTACAAGCCAATCCTAAAATTCTTGTGGAAATGCAAGGGACTACAGAAACAATCTTGAAAGAAAATAAAAGGTTCTAGAGGACTCCTAATTTCAAACTTACTAGAAAGATATAGTAATCAAGAGAGTATAATAATGGCATAGGATAGACATGTAAACTAATGTGATAAAATTGAGAGTGCAGAAATAAACTCATACATCTATGGTCAATTGATTTTGAATAATGACAACAAAACAACTGAATGGGGAAAGTAACAATCTTTTTAATAAGTGGAACCAAGGAAACCAGATATCCACATGCACAGGAAAGAATTTGAACCTCTGGCTTATGCCATACACCATTAACTCAAATTAGATCAAAGACCTATATTTAAGAGCTAAAATTATAAATCTGTAGAATAAAAATACAGGTATAAATCTGCATGACCTTAGGTAAAACCAGTTTCTTAGATATGATACCAAAAGCATACGCAACCAACGACAAAATAGGTATACTGAACTTTATCAAAATTAAGCACTTTTGTGCATCAAAGGACACTGTACAGAAAGTGAAAAGACAACCCAAAAATGGGAGAAAATATTTGCAAAGCATAGATCAGATAAAGATCTGGTATCCAGAATATGTAAAGAACTTTTACAACTTAAAAACATGAAGATAAATAATATAATAAAAATGGGAAAACAATATGTATAGGTATTTCACCAAATAAGATAAACAAATGGCATCTAATGACCGGATAAGATGCTCATCATCATTTTTCATTAGGGAAATGTAAATCAAACCACAATGAGAAACCACATCACACCCACAAAGATGTCTAGAATGAAAAAACAAAAAACAATAAAATGGAAAACAAGTTGTGGGGAGGATGTGGAGAAATTGGATTCCTCATACATTGCTGGTGGAAACATAAGATGGCATATACACTGTGGAAAATATTTTGACAGTGTATCAGAACGTTAAACAAAATTACCAGATAACCTAGCAATCCACTCCTAGATGTATAGGCAAGAAATTGAAAACATATGTTTACTAAAAAATTATACATAAAGGTTCCTACTAACATTATTCATAATTACCAAAAATTAGAAACAGCTAATTTCCCCCAACTGGTAAATTGATAAACAATATGTGCTATGTATATACAATGGAATATTATTCAGCCATAAAAAGGAAAGGAATAAAGTACTTAATATGCTACTACATGGATGAATCTTAAAAACATTATGCTAAGTAGAAGAAACCAGACACAAAAGGCCACATATTATATGTTTCTGTTTATATAAAATGTCTAGATTACACAAATCCACAGGAACAGAAAATAGATTATTGATTTCCAGGGGCTGGGATAAGGGAAATATTGGAACTGACTACTAGACTGCTATTATAATAGGTACAGGGTTTCTTTGTGAGGCAATAGAAATGTTACAGAATTATATGGTGGTGATGGTTGAACAACATAATGAATATGCAAAAAATAAAAACCCACTAAGTTGTATACTTTTAAATACCTTAAATGTATACTTTTTAATTTTTTTGTTATGTGAATTGTATTTTAATTTTTAAAAAGGGACAAAGAGGAAACTGTAGTTATAAAACGTGAATAGGCTACTATGAAAACAGTATTTAGAAAGTAAGAAACTGTTCTTAGAGATTAAAAACATAAGTGATGAAAGAAAATAAAAAATTCAATGGATTGATAAAGTAATAATTTTTACCCAGCATAAGACCAATTTATTAGCACAAAAGGGAAAGCAATAACTATATATAGCAAAAGGAATGAACCAAAAAATATGAAAGAATATTTAAGAGATGTGAAGAATAGTTCAAAAGGCCACCATTGACCAAATACATTGTCTTTCAGACTGTAGATAAAGCCCATTAGTTGCAATGGACTGAATTGTGCCCCTGCAAAATTCATACTTTGAAATTCTAACCCCCAATTTGATAGTATTTGGAGCTGGGGTCTTTGGGAAGTAATTAGGTCATGAGGTTGGACCTCTTATGGGAGGATTAGTGCCCTTTTCACATGAGATCTCTCTCTCTCTCTCTCTCTTAGCCATGTGGGCATATAGCAAAACGGTGGCCATCTGCAAACCGGGAGGAGAGACCTTACCAGAAATTGAATCACTGGCATCCAGATCATGGCACTTCCCAGTCTCTGGAACTGTGACAAGGAGTAAACTTATTTTGTTTAAGCCATCCAGTCTTTGCTGTTTTGTTATAGTACCCTGAGCTGATTAATATGATTATGAAATCAAATGAGTGTTCCACAATCAACATTTTTAAAAAACAAAATGAAATTAAATGTGATAGATCAGAATGCAGCACATAGAGTAATATTCAAGTGCATGCGTGTTTGACAGGATGTAAAATGTAATTCTTACTTTAGATTGTGGTCAAATGTTCGATAGTCGATGATGATTTAATAAAATATCGATCAGACAGAAACAGTGACAATGCAAGTTGCAGTTAAAACAAATAATAAGAGATAATTTCCTCATATTGAAGAAAGGCACAAAATCTGTTAGTTTGAAGGGCCAAATACTTATGAACAAATGAAAACACCTACACCCAGGGGAAATTTTATAGTTTGAAGGATAATTATACGTATTCAACAACTTAGAGAGCAAAGAATAGTGCAGTGCTGTCCTCAGTTTTCTCCAGGATGAAAGAGTCAAAACCAAAACTTTATGCCTGAAACACATCAATCAAATCGGAGAGAAAAATATAGGCACTTGATGACAGGCAAGAACTTAAAACGTCTACAACCCACACACTCTTTATGAATAAAAGAAATTATTCAAGAAGGTACTCCAACAAAATGAAAGAAAACACAAGCCAAAAAAGCGGATGACCTAGGATATATATTTAAGTGTCATCCAGAAAGGAAGAAAGCTTAAAAGTACTGAAAAAGGAATCCATTAAAATGAGATACTGGGAAAATTCCCCTACCACAGAGTTTAAATAACACTGAGTAACAATTTCTTCTCTGAGTTGAAAACACTTCTTGGCTCTACAGTGAATAATATGTATATAATTAAACACTGTGAATTCTGTGTAGTAAATTTCAATTTTTGAAATCAACTGATAAAGCAAGAAAGATATACAGGTATAAAACTGATAAATATTAAGATAAATCTTAATGTAAATATGATAACATGAAAGATAAAAATGACTTAGAGATTAGAAAATGGTGGAAAGAATGATAATTGCTCTAATTCTCTCATTTTTGTATCAGGAAATAAATAGAAACTAAAGTCAATAAATCAAGAAATAGAGGTTAAAGGCATAAAGGCAACAAGTAGGTAAACTAAAAATAATATGACCAGAAAAGTAGAGAGAGAATAAATATTTTTAGCAATGGCTCATTTCATAGGCCATTTCAGGGGAAATAGGGCTGTGTTTGTGCTCCTAGTGCAGTCCTCTGAAGGAGTATGTAGTTGATTAATTACACTGATGGCCTCAACTAATGGGGCTTTCCTGTGTCCAGGCCTTGTGCTCTGTAAGTTAGTAGCCTTCTCCCACTACAACTCTGCTTAAACGTGATTTTCTTTTGGTCACTAATTTCTTCACAGAGTTAATGCAAGCAGAGGCTTGAAAATGCATTTTATATTTCCCTTTCCTCTCTTGCTTCCTTTAATTGCCATGAGAACATGCCCTGGCTAGTTTGCTTCTGCTGGATAAAATATATACAGCCAATTCCTAACGACTACCTGAGGGTTCTTTCTTGTCTTCTCCTTTTCCATTTGTATTAATCCCTTCTCTGACAGTGAGTGCTTGATCCCCCTGTCTGTAACTAATCTCTGGACCATGCTGGACACCTCTGCAGCCTTTGGTTCTGCAGCCTCTGAGCATCGCCACTTCCTCAGATCCCAGCACGGCTGCTCCTTGGCCCCTGGCCCTGCCACTAGCTCCTTGGGCATGACTGAGTACTGCCCCTTCATCCCCAACCTACCATCCCACCACCTTCTCAGGCCACACTGCTGCCTCCTAGGGCAGGGAAAGGAGCAAAAGGGAAGAGAAAGAGAAACTTCAATAAACATTTCTATTTAAAATAATTTATTTGGCAAAACTGTAACTCAGGAGAGATGATCATTTCACTTTTCACTTATTAGGGATAATAGGAGAGAGCAAGGATTTCTTAATCTTACAAAAAACTCTATTTTGGACATCATCATTATTGGTGATACTCTTCTACTGGGATCGTATCTCCTCCCAGATAGGCATAAAAATTGAATTCAGGTACTAATTTGAATTGTTCAGCAGTGATACCATAAAACATAACTATTTGTCTAATGCCTACTATATTTCAAGAATATAAAAAGTCTGTAAGCCAATAAAATATCATTCCACAATCACCAGATGAACAAATTTAAATTTTTTTGACAATGTCAAGAATTGGCAAGACTGTGGAGAAAAAGCAAATTTCATATCCTGCTGGCAGAAAATAAATCAATATATTTTGAAGAACATTTGGAAAATGTCTAGTACATTTGAAGATGCACCTTTACTCTGAGGTACATTTCCTAGAGAAAACATGCAGATGAACGTACTAGAACTACTGATATCAATATAGCCAAAAGCTTAACACATGCTATGCAGCAAAAATAGAAGAAAGAAAACAATATAGCAGCATTATATAATCACTGATAAATCACTGTATGGAGTTTATAAATATACTAAACAATTTTGTATATTGTTTATGACATACATATCTATAATAATAATATAAAATTATGCATAGGGATAATAAATAAACTCAATACCATGACTATCTCAGAGTAGAGAGTAGTCTTTAACTATATCTGAATTATTTTATATTAAAAAATGTAAAATGGACATGGTTAAAAATTGATAAAGTTATGCAATTAATAAACAAGTATTTACGTCTTTTTAAATAAAACTTTCTATATGTCTTAATACAGGCACACAAACCAAGGAAGTTCAAACCTGTTGGGATGGTAGAATGTTTGGGGAAAGATGCCTATAAATAAATGAGATACACGCAGTGTTTCACAAAACAGATACAGTCTCCACTCTTACCAGGTTAAAAATTTATTAGGAGAGGTAGATATTAAGTAAATAAAGATAAAATATAATTAGCACCCCTGGTAAGTGCTATGAAGTATGAATAGCACTTACTGGAGGTGGGAGATGAAAGGAATGGTGTAGCCAGGATGTCATCTCTGAAAACAAAATATCTAAGGGGAGGCCTAAAGGACGAATAAGAATTAACCAAAAGCAAGGTGGGACAAAGAGTCTTCCAGGTACAGGGAATATATGTAAAATCGCTGGTGCCGTGAATAGATTGTCAGGTTCAAGGAACGGAAAGGACATTGTATTGCTGAGCAGAGTGAGTTAGTGGAAATTTCAAGACACAGGGCAGAAGCCAGATCATGTACGACCTTCCAGGCCTTGATCAAGAATTTGAATTTTATCCTGGCAACAACAGAAAACCATTGAATTACTTTAGGAAGGAATATACTATTTTATATTTAGAAGAGTACTTTGGCTAATAATTAAAGATTTGATCTGACAAGAATAAGACCTTCAAAACAACAGTTTCAAACTACCATATTCATACAAGTATTGGGTGTAATTGCTTGCAATCATCTTAAGCTAATGATTTATGTCTGGAGACACAGGACAGTGATAAGAAACAAAATTCATTGAATCCAAATTTTAGCTACATCACATACTAGCTCTGTGATCTTGGGCAATGATAATAACAAGCTACATTTACTAAATTCTTAAACTGACATCAACTTAACTTTGATTACTAAAAAAGTAAAACAATAATAACTCTATATTTTACCTCTTCTCCATCCTCACATTTTGAATTTTGATGTAGCAATTTACAACTGTTTAAATTGCCTATCCCATAACCAACTGTTGTAATAATTACTATCATTAATAGTTTTGTCTTTTAATCTTCATATGAAAAATATAAGGGTTTTATATACCACAATTACAGTATTAGGGTATTCCAAGTTTGATTATGTACTTAATTTTGCCAACGAGTTTTATACTTTCAGATGTTTTCATGTTACTCATTAGTATCCTTTTCTTTCATTTTGAAAAACTCTTTTAACATCTTTCAATTAGACAAGTCAGTTGCAGAGATAGAGCAGAGAAATAAGAGAAAAGAGCAAAGCCTTCTCTTTTTAGCATTTCTTATAAGACAAGTCTGGTGGTGATAAAATCTCTCAGCTTTTTTTTTTTTTTTTGCTGGGAGTCTTTATCTCTTCTTCAGTTTTGAAGGATAACTTTGGAGAGTGTAGTATTCTTGTTTGGCAGTTTCTTCCTTCGGTGTTTTGAATATATTGTCCCACTCCCTCCTGGCCTGTAAGGTTTCCACCCAGAAGTCTGCAGCCAGGAATATTGGAACTCCCTTATATGTTGTTGGTTTCTTTTCTCTTGCTGTTTCAGGATCCTCTCCTTGTCTTTAACTTTGACAGTTTGATTACAATATGTCTTGGGGTAGTCTTATTTGGATTGCATCAGATTGGTGAACTTTGACCTGGATATTTATATCTGTCTCCAGGTTTGGGAAATTTTCTGTTACTATTTATTTAAATAAACTTTTCTACACTCTGTCACTCTCTACTCCCTCTCAAAACTGATAATCCAAATATTTGCCCTTTTGGTGTTTTCTGATAGATCCCATAAGATTTCTTTGTCCCTTTTCTTGTTTTCTTTTTTCTGCTCAGATTGTATATTTTCAAATATCCTGTCTTTGAGCTCACCGATGATTCTTTCTTCTGCTTGATCAATTCTGCCATTGATGTTCTATATTAATTTTTTTTTCATTTTATTCATTGTGTTTTTCGGCTCCAGGATTCATGTTTGATTTTTAAAAATTATTTCAACCTCTCTGTTAAATTTCTCTGATAAATTTCTGAATTAATTGTTTCTCTGAGTTTAGTTAAAGCTCATTGAGCTTCCTTAAAACAACTGTTTTTAATTCTTTGTCAGGAAGATCCATACCTCTCTTCCTCTTTAGAGTTAGTCACTTGTATTTTTCATTTGGTAATTTCAGGTTTCCCTGATTGTTCTTTATCCTTGTGGTCATGCATTGATGCCTGCACATTGAATATATAGGTATTTATTCCAGTCTTCACAGTCTGGCCTTGTCTGTGACTATCCTTGTGCAGTAAATCTGTCCAGAAATTGTGAGCAGACTGTCTGTTCTGGTCTCTGAGCCCATGAGCACATAACCATAGCAGTGCTAGAAAGTACCCTAAGCCCAGGTCTGCAGGGTCTGGCACCAAGCCTTGCACATTGGTTGCTGTGCACCCACCCTGCATACTTTGTTTCTAATTGACCCACGGTAGGCTACTCCAACTGGCACTTGCACTACTTCCCATGAGAAAGGACTGGAGAGAGCCTACTGCAAAGAGTCTCAGAATGGTGGGGAAGTTAAATACCCATCTCTCACTTACTTTTTTCATGGTAGAAACTGTGCATCCAAGAGACTTTTCTGTGTGTGGCCTTGTGTACATTTAGAGGAAGCGTGTTGCAGTCACAGAACACAATTTCCCTTACCATTTGATCAGTTTTTCTCATCTCTGAGGTCCAAGGGAAGATCACAGCTTTGCTCCTGAGTTCTGGGATATTCAGAGTGGTAACCTTGCCATGGGATAGTTGCTAATTGAAATTCAGTGGAGAAAAAATGAAGAACTCCTAATCCACCATTTTGCTGACATCACTCCTTACTGATGATGTGCTGTTGCCATGGTAATCCTGCTCAGTACAAGAGGAACAACACATTCAGACACTTGGTGTCTGTGCTTGGCTTCATGTCAAGCGTCTAGTTGTTAAAATAATATTCTTGTTTAAAATTTTAAAAGTTTAAAAAAATAAAAACACTAAGTCAAGTTTCTCTAGTTGTGAAATGTGTTAATTATACTAAACATGACCAAGGAGGGGTTTTGGCCCGAAGAAAGTTCTAAATCACCCTGTTAGCCCAGGAACCACTCCTGAGGGGACTCAAACTAAGTTCTTATTTTATACCAGATACTATACTAAGAAATTTTATATTTATTATCTTATTGAATCCTCAGAACAACCCTATGGAGTTAGGTATTATTATATTAAATCCATTAAGGTACATAAAAAATAACTTGAGATTTACAAGGTTTATTAAGTTATCCATGCCACACAACTAAGTAAGTGGTGAAGTGAGGTTTTGAACTGAGGCGATCTTGAAACTCCATGATCCTCTGTGCTTCCTTATTTCATCTATGAACTAGGTATAAAGGGAACAATTCATGGAATTGACACAAGATTAATTAAGATAACTTATGTGAAATTGTGAGTCTAATATTAGCACATAGTTGCTATTTTATATTTATTGTAAGAGAATAATATAACCTTGCCTTTTTTGAAGCAATGTTTTAAAATTTTCAAAGTGCTTTAAGTGTTTATGAATTACATAGTCCAGTAAGTTAACACATATTGAGAACAATTAATGTGATGCAACAATGAATCATTTCTACCTGCCTGAAGTCATAACTTTTCGCTGACATCATTGCTCAGAAATTAGTCATCAACAATCATATCTGGAAAACAGAAAGTAGAAGTCAAGAACTGGTGACATGTGCACAATCTTTAACCAGAAAGCCAAAATACTAGAGTTGGAAGTAACTGGATCAACTGGGCAGCTGACAATTTGGGTGACTAGAAAGGTAAATATACGGTTAGTAAATATTTTTTAAATTTAATACTGTGATTGTTTGACAATAGATTCACAAATATACATAAATGACATGAATTGATTTTATGATGAAACAGAGGTAATAGTTCAACCTTTCTAAGCCAAAATGCTTGCAGAACAATTTGTGGTAACCATCCCCATAGTCTTTCTACTTGATCTTTCTATACTAGGGATAGCATCCAAGATGTACCACTTCTAAAAATACGATGCCTACTCTCATATGCACATACTACTTTATGAATTATGGAACACCTCAGAAAACATCTTGCAACTTAATAATGATGAAGCAATGATTATCATTATTTCATGAGCACTAAAATCATATTAAGTTATGACTGTATCTGGGTAGACTATATTCTTTCTACACAACAGAAATTAAAAGTAAAATACTATATCAATCAGTCTAGCACTGAATATAACTGCAACCCTATTTCCTAGGACATCCATTCTTAAGTGCCAAACTTGGGATTTCAAGACAGTTAGATAATTTAAATAAACTCATTTTCTATTCTGCATTTTCACAATTGCCTTAGTTCTCCATTTTACTCCATATGTGAAAAGACAAAAAATACATAAGAAGAACAATTGACTCTAAATAGCAAAACCCTTAGAAGTATAGATTGAAAAAAAATGTGTTGTCTTTACTCTTAGGTAGAAGATAACAATGAAGTGTAGTGGGTGAAATAAACCATAGCTTTTGTATCAGATACAATTGCCTTCACATCTCATTTTGTCTAGCTGGTAACCTTAGCCAAGTCACTTAACATCTCGAGCCTCAGTTGCCATGTTTGAAAAATAATGTGTACCTCATCAGGTTTTCCTGAGGATCAAATGAGGTAATGTATATAAAGTGTCTATAGCCATGCTTGGCACATAGTAAATGCTCAAGAAATAGTGCTTATTATTTTTATAATATTAGTATATTGTTAGTATATTTATATATATTAGTATATTTATAATATTAGTATAGTTGAGGTCTCTAAAGCCACATATCATTACTTTTTAACCTCTTGTTACTTCCTAACTGCATAGTACATGAAGTTTTTTTTTTAATTCCCCCCCCCAGTACCTGAAGTTTAATGCACTAAAAAAATGCTCAGTACTTAATGAATTATTGAACAATTCAACATTTTCTCAGAGGTTTCCAGGGTCAGCATTCAGTGAGGAAGGGGCCATGGTATTTCCTCCATGCTTGGTTTTGTAAAATAATGTAGCCCTCCATTAGGCCCCCAAAGAGGAGGTAAGTACCCTAGATGTGCTTATTAGGATTTTGACATCTATGATCAAAAAAATCAGGAAGGATTTTATCTACCAAGAACCATGCCTGGGATATGGTATTTTTCTCTTTTTCTTGGTCTGAAATATATTCCTCTGTAACATTCAATGTGATGTATACCATAGTCATCCTCTTTATATTGTGCAAAATTTTTATTTATAGTGTAAACTGTGTAATAATAATATTATAAGCTCTTTGAGGACAAAAAGTCTGCATATTTGTCTCTGCATTTCTGGGATATAAGTAAAGGCAACATATAGTAGATATTCACATGGTTAGGTGCCTCTTTCTAAGATAATATGTACTTAAAATATACCATTCATAATACTAATACTTTATATCGATGATCTCATTTAATCCTTATGAGATCCCTGTGAGGTAAGTACTACCGCCTTCCTCATTTTACACATGAGAAAACTGAGGTTTAGAAAATTAAAGTAATTTGTTCAAGGTTACACAGCTACTAAGTTTTCCAGCCAAATTCGGGCTATCAGATTCCAAAGCCCAGACTGTTAACTGCTACTTTAAATAAGTCTCTTCTCTTTTGGGCTTGTGTGCTGCCCCTTCCAAGGTAGTCTTCCCTGCCCATTGAAGCTAAATATCCTTCTCTTTTATTCCAATAACTACATTCTATGCATTTCCTTCTGAGCATTCATCCTAATTTGTAATTATACATATTTTCATTCACATACCTATTTTTGCTTGTTTATTTCCCCAACAGACTGCAATTCCCTCAAAGTAGGGCCAGCTCTGTTTTATTTGCCAGCCTATACCCAGCACCTCATAAGCTGCCTAGTGTATAGTAAGTGCTCAAAAAATATGTGAAAAAGATGGAAATTCAATGCAGAAGTAAATGAATGAAGGTCAAAGGAAGTATTAGTTCCTTAGGAACAAGAACTGTGACTATTCAAACTAGTTTCCCCAGTATCTGGCATAATGCCTGACACACCAGGAACTTAATAAATATTTGTTGAATGAATGAATGAATGTCTATAGATAAGTAGGTTATATATAAGAAGACTTATTCCTACCTTTAAATTATAAATTTGTCCTGCAATTAACAAGCAAAACATTAATAGTGATCACATACACTTCTCTTCTCCTAGGGTAAAAGGATATTAAATAAAATTGGAAATAATTTTAAGCATTCTGGTTTTTCCCATAAAGATTTTCTGCCCCTACTTTCTAATTTTGGGTTTTTGAATTTGCTCTTATTTTATAGCTAAACTTATTTCTAAACTTTTCTAAAGCCATAATCCCCCTTCCTCTCTTTATAATCCCCTTCATACAGACCTGTGGCCTCAAAGTAAGGCCCCTGTCCCTTCCGAGACCTATTGAATCAGAAATTCGGAAAAGTGGGAACAACGATGTGTTTTAACAAGCCCCCTACGAGAGCCCTGGTTCTTAAGCACGGTGAGCATATGAAAGGTTGTTAATACAGATTCCTGAGCTCCACCATCAAACTTTCTGATTTATTAGGTCTAGGAGGGGCCTGGGAATTTTCATTTTCATTTCTAACAAATTCCCATGTGATATTAATGCTCTAGCCTGGGGATCATACTTTGAGAAAGATCAACATAGAGTTTAGACGTAAGTCTAGAGTTCTCAAGCCTGAGTGCGTGTATTTGAATTGCCTGAGGATTCAGTGCCCAGGCTGCACTCCAGAACAATTTCATCAGAATATCTGGGTATGGATCCATTTTTTAAAGTTCCTTAGTGTTCCAATGTACAGGCCAAGTTTGAGAATCACTGTAGTTCAATGCTTCTCAGACAATGTGCATTCCCTTGACTAAGGACTGAGGTGGGCCCCTTGCTCATAAAATACGATCTGGAGAGCAGTAACTTGGACATCTCCTGTGACTTATAAGAAATGTAGAGCTCTGGCCCCACCTCACACCTCTGCTTTAGCATTTGCATATAACAGAACCCTGAAATAATTCTTAAGCATACTAGAATTTAAGAAGAATTAGAGACCACTAAGTATACAAAGTACATTAGAAAAGAATCAACAGAATCCAAGATTCACCACTTAGAATCAGGTAGAAAGCAAGTATTCTCCTTGATGGTCTTTTAACTCTGACTTGGGAGTCCTCTTCTAGTCTTTCTAAGGCCTTTTAATTAAATCTGTGCATTGCATGCATATATATATGACATGAGAGTGTATGTAGACACAGATCACATGCAAGTGTGTGCTTTTCCCAAGTCCTTTTCTTGCTTATTTGCTTGCTTCTATCCTTATCCTTGCTGTCCACATTTTGCCTTGGATGGTACATCATACCATTCCACTTTCCATTCACTCAAGGTCTTCAAGCTTCATGAACAATGGAAAATTTGCAGTTCCTTTGTGGCTACATCACAGAGTACTGTAATTTCCATAATTTTAGAGGAGCTGGCATCCCAGGGAATGAGGCAGTAGTGGGTGGATGCATCCATAGGGGAGGCAGATGTGTTAGGATGAGATGGGTATTCCTTCCTAATTCTACTAATAACTGAAGCACAAGAACCACCAGTCTCTTTATGCTTTTAGAACAGATGGAGAAAATTTTTAAACTGCCTCTGATGAGTCAGAAATCCAAGTTCTATTCTGAGTTCTGTGACTTTGGAAAGCTTGTTTATCTCAGCTTCAACTAGTCAAGTTGTGGAATAACTTTCCCTTTAAAAAAAGAGAAGTCATAGAAAGCAGCAGTGCCAACAGCCAAGTTCACATTTTCCCTGTTACTCTGAGGCATAAAAACGGCTAGGTTGGCATCAGCCTTCAGCTTTTGAGAAGAAGATGGAATGGAGTACAGAAACTCTAAGCATTTCTTGCTGAATGAAAAAAAAGAACATGAAAAGAAAAAGAGAGAACAGAGTCTGTGCACACACAAAAGCACTACAGCTGTGTTCTTAAAATAACAAGAGGAAGAAAATAATTGAAGATCAACTGGATAGTTATCCCTGGATAGCTGAAGCCCCCATAAAAATAATAATAATAATAAGTAACATTATGTAATACTTTGCTTTTTGTTTCATTTGGTTTCACAATTTTATGAAGGATCAATAGTTTGATTATTCCCATTTTACAGGTTTAAAAACCCGAGGCATCAAAGGTCAATGTCCTAAACAAAGTCACACAGATCATAAATATCATAAGTAGAGGGTAACCATATTGTATGGCTTTAAATTCTACAGGGAAATATTGTCTTCTCCCCACCGCTATTAGGCCTTTGGTGATATCCGTTCATAATCTTTCACTGTGGTGGCATTAATAATTCCCTCTAAGAGAAATCTTATGAGGACCCATGGTGGAGACAAAGAAGGCAGGTAAGTGGTCTTCCAACTCAGTGTTTTCCAAACATCACTTGGATACCTGTTAAACATTCAGTTTTAGCAGGCAATTTTCCTGAAGATTCTGATGTAACACATTGACTGCCACACAAGAAAAGAATTTTTTTTTCCTCTGGGGCCATGGTGTTTTATTAAAACAAAACAATCCTTTCTAATTTGTTATTTTTTATTGTTTCCTGTACATGAATTATATGCAATGCAATCCACATTTTTAGAATTGTCAATATTAATTGTAACAATAAGAACATCAACAAGTAAAATTTTCATGAACCAATTGCAGGGCCTTGTTTACGCGGCCCAGGGCTCAAAACTAGCCTGAGTTAAGTACAATTCATATCGGAGTCAATGTGTTAAAGTGTCTTGGATGGCCCTGGGCACTTATATTTTTAAGTTTGTCTTAATCAGTTCAGGTTAATAAATATAAGGCTGCTATAAAAAGTTATCATAGTCTGGGTGGTTTAAACAATGAACAATTTAGTTTTCACAGTTCTGGAAGCTAGAAAATCAAAGAGTGAGGAGCTGGTAGATTCAGTGTCAGGTGAATCTGCAAACCACTTCCTGGCTTGCAAATGGCCATCTTCTTGCTGTGTGTTCACATGGCAGAAAGCAAAGAGAGAGGAAGCAAGTTTTCTCCTGTCTCTTCTTAGAGGGGCACTAATCCCATCATGAAGTCTCAATCCTCATGAACTAATTACTTCCTAAAAGGCCCACCTCCTAATACCATCCCATTGGGGGTTAAGGTTTCAACATATAAATTTTGGAAAGACATAAATATGCAGTCTATAACAAGCATGCACACCCATGTTTTTCTTTTCATTGAAGAATATTGTGAAGAATTGATCTTCTTAACCCATAGATCTACAATTGTGGTTAGAACAATAATTAAATGAAAACGTATGTTATATTAATATTTCCAATACTGGCCTCTTTACTCCAAAGTATATCCAGGAATTCCCTCTGCAGCACTATATCAATCTTATTTTGTTATTTTTGTTTTATTTATTTATTTTTTGTAGAGATGGGGTCTCACTATGTTGCCCAGGCTGGTCTTAAAGGACTCAAGCAGTCCTCCTGCCTCAGCATCCCAAAGTACTGGTATTACAGGCATGAGCCTATTATTGTTGTTTTAATAAAATGATCTGGTAATTAAAGACATGTTTGATACGATATGATCTGTGAATAAGGATCCTGGCTCAGTGTAGGTCTGAGCCATCTGCCCTGCACTTACATATCACTTGGATACAAATGTGTGAGGTTAAAGATTTGATACTTTAGGTGAAATAATCTGGCAAGCCTCTCTAGAACTTAATAACCCTTGCTCTCAGGAAAAGAATTTTGTAGAATCTAAATCTTTAATATGGCAATTTAGCTTCTTTTGAGAGTATTTCTAGCTTTCTGTTATTGATGTTTACTGCCTTAAGTCTTTTTTTTTAATAGACAGGGTATAAATTCCAGTAGATAAATAACCAAAAAGCTAGGTTGGAAAGACTATCTGGAAACCAGATGGGCAAGGCATGGGAATCGCTGCTGTTGAGCACTGTGTTCACTGATGAGGATTTATGGAGCTAGGATGGAACCGATTCAATGTATAGGCATTGAATAAGAACATATGCAAGTTAAATTACAGCATATGTGGATCACAGGAGTTGTCAGAGAGGGAAGTGGTGATAACATAGCAATTTAGAAATAATATAAAGAAGCTAGAGGCTAAATAAATCATGGCAATATACTTTAGTTAGGTTAGCTTTAGTAAGAAGAAATAACAAGAATGAAGTTCAGAGCAATAATGCTAACAAAAATACTAATAGGTACCATTCAGCACTTAACTGCATGCCACAAAGTATTTTAAGCACTTCACTTGAAATACCTTAATTAATTTTGAAATATTGCTATCTCTATTTTATAGATAAAGAATTCAGCAGTAAAGCCATCAGGTCCTGGGCTTTTCTATTTTACAAATAAAGAAACTGAGGCACAGAGAGGTTAATAAATTTGACTATGGTCAAAATTTATAAGTAGCTGAGGCAATCGGGTTCACAGGCAAACAATACGTGCTCTGAAATTCTACCTCAAGGTAGTGCAACTGACCTACGGACTTCACGCCGCGTACCAGGCCTTCTGGCCTTGATCCCTACCATTGCCTTGGACAGTCTTATCTTAATGAAATCTTCAGTTACCAAACGACTGCCAACTTCTGGCTCCCCAACAAGGCCCCTTCTGATGTCTTCAGTTGCCTGCCCCAATGGGGAATTCATTCCACTAAGGAATAAAATGGGGTGATGAAAACTGTAAATCATACAAACATATCCAGAATGAGGTAGTATGATGGCAAATTTCTATCATATTTGCAAAACATACACATCTAATGTTTATAATTCAGAACCAAACAACTCCATGTCCTTCATAAATCATAGTGATTAAATTTAATCAAAGGTAATGACTACATAATCCCAGGCATAGTTCATCTACATCTTTTGAATATGTTAAAGTCTTGTTGAGAAAGGTTCTTGGGCCCTCTAGGGATTACTGTCCATGTCCTAGATGCTGCTGGAAAAAAATTAAAATAGGTCTGTTCAAGGTTGGCGCATCCAAGGTGAGCATGCAGATGTTGTCTTACACAGGTACTGAGCATTTACAATTTGCAGAGTCCTTTTTGTTTTTCTGTTCACCTCCCCCCATCTAGTTTAAAAAGGAGTCTAAGAATTCTGGGTAAATAGGGTACCCTCTTTACTTACAAAATCTCCCTTGCAACTGAAAAGAAAGCCCCCCTGGAAATAGTTGTAAGGAGGTTTTAGGTATGATAAGATATGCACATTTATGTGGAGGAGTAAAGATTGATTGACTCTTTTACTCTATGAAGAGAACAAGGTTATTTATCGATTAGATGTTTTATAGCATCTTTCCTCTGAAAGGTTCAACTTATGCACAGTTGGGGAAAAGTTTGTCCAAGGGATATAATTTATGAGAGGTGAGGGAAGCAGGTGAGGGAAATAGTAAAAAATCATTAGGAAATATACAACTCCCTGAAAGAACAGGTATAGGAAAATGTATGTGTCAGAAAATATATCAATGGACTTAGAGAAAAATCTGAACTCTAGTTTATCATGAGGCAAAAAAGCGTCAAGAGGAATGCACGTACATTTATACACATACACACACACAATTAGGATTTTAGAAATCATTAACTGAAAATATTTTAAATTAAACTAATAAAAGCACATGGAGTCTGTGACCACCAAGCTACTTTGCCAAAGAGCAGGGCCCAAATTTCCAGAGCTCAGACTCCCAATTTTTTCTTCCTCTCAGCAGGGAAGTCTCTTTACAAATAAGAGGGAGACAAACAGGGAGTAAATCCATCCCTCCCTTCTGCTGCTCACAGGCACTGCTCTACTCTCCAATTTTTCCCATTCTGAGATTTTGGCTTTGAGAAATAAAAATTTAGGTAGTATTTCCAGTCTATGTCTAGTTTCCTCTCTGCCACAGAAAGGAATGAACAGAGCTTCAGTTACTTGTTTGAATAGAAAAAAAGGGGGATAGGGAAAAGATAGAGAAATAAAAATTATTAGGTCAAAATATTATCCATTTACACACATGCACCTCAACAACCAACACAAGGGACAATGAAAGAGAAAATTGCTGGAAAAACGTAACAAGCAAAGAGCTAAAGGGCTGGAGAAGGAACAACTAGCTTTAATTGAGGGATTTTTTTTTTTCTTTTCAACAATGTGCTGGAATACAAATACCTTAGAATAACCAAAAACTCTCAAGGGTTTATTAATCTTTATATGCAAAGAGAGAATAAATCATCCATGGCAAACATGCCACTCAGTGCCTAGCAATATATTTAAAGCACTGTAATGTCTTTCCTCAATTAATTACTTGACTACAACAATGCAAAATGATTCCCCATTTTTTTTGACTTAGCTATCAGTGTTAGGGAGAATATGTACTTAATTTGGCCCTTTGGTAATTATAGCCTAGAATCTTTATTATAGATAAACTAGGCAATATAATACCCAGGCATCAAGATTGCCAATAGGCTTAAATGAGAAAATATATGTTAGTTTACTTTGTAAACTGTAAACCAATACAAAATATGTTAGTTATTGTTATGTCCTCCTTTGCAACATACTAACATGCACCTATTAGCTACCAGCTCAATTTCCATCCCCGTCCTCTGCCCCTGTGCACTTTTCTTACCCACCTGAAATTCATGTCTGTTCTGTCTACTGTCATCAGGTGAGTTGTTTCTCCTTGATGCAAGCCTATCATTGCCATCAGTTGTCTCTGCTCACATAGTAGCTCCATCTCTTTGCTGCTGATTGGCTGCTGTTACAGGTGATGGAGGCTGATGCAGATGGATTCCAGCAGCTCTCATGAGTATTTTATGTGCTTCTGCTGATTTACAGCCAGTTCAGCATTCCTTTAAATGGCCATAAATTGGATTGATGTCATAAATCATATCTAGAGAAAGTGCCTGAGTCCCAGCTCAGGCAGCTATGCTAATGTCTGTGAAAATAACAAAGAAACATCCTCATTCAGGCCAGACTCTACAGCATTAAAAGGCCAAATTGTAAGGAGCTGTCAGTTACTAAGAGGGGAAAAGTTAAAAGGGGGAGAAAGGTCTTTGTAGAGATTATTAATAACACAGCCAGGAAGGAAGTATGGATGTGTGTCAGTGAGAATAAACGGGGGTGGGGTTGGAGGGGGCACTGAGAGAGTGATAAAAGAGAGTGCTGTATATGGAAAAGATAAATGCAAATGAAATATACTGTATGGCAATAGATTATATCAGCAGTTGATATATGGGATCCAGTATCAAATTGTTGAGCTGGCAGCCATTAATGTGATATAGTGGACGTGATATGCTGGGTGACAGCAGCCCTGGTGCAGGAAAAATAAAGAACACACTGCAGTCTTTCAAAACAATGGTCCAAAGAAAAGACAGAAAATTATAGCACTACAAGTTTATAAAACTAAAATCGTGTGAGATAATTATGGATTCTGATAGGGTTCATTATTCTTTATCAGCTCTCCAATCTCATAGAAGAAAAGAGATCTGGAGAGGGGACTATCTGTTTGCTCCATGGGGCGGGGGGGGGGGGGGGGGTGTAAAATGGCAGCTTTTTCATTTCATCAAGGATAGCAAAGTGACCTGGATGCTTTCCCTGGTGAATGAACTTCTCCTTGACATTTTAGCCAGAAAGGTTGGCATCCCCAGACTTTCTCCATAGAACTGTTTTGAGCCAGCACTCATCTTTAGGATTCCTAGGATTTTAATTTACTCTCAGAAGCTGCTACTCTAGTTCCTTTACTAATTTCTTTATCATACCATTATTGAGAACCTACTGTGTGCTAAACACAGTACTAGAGCTTCAGAAATAAAAGTTACCTGTTGAAAGAGTTACCTATTTTTGGTATCACTCCCTTGACCTCTGCATTTGTATAGTTTGCCCACACAACACACTGGCCCATTTAAAGAAAATTACAGGACACAGTGTTTAGCCAGATGTCTCCAAGCCCCTCCCAATGAGTTCCAGGTCCTCTGCTGGCTGTCAGCCTGCTGGCTCTTGAGCCCTGACTCTTGCTCTGGCACGCAGCACCTGATGTTGGCACTGAGGTCTTCCCAAATGGTTGGATTTCTCCTTTTTGGCTTATTGGACCTTAATTTCCCACTCAGCTTTGGCTTTACTCATGGATCTCCTGCAGCTGAAGGCTAGGGTGCGAGATGCTCTCATCTGAGCATGCCCACACGCCTCTCCTCCCCATCACCACCACCACACTCTAACCCACGGCCAGCATCCCACCAGCCACCCAGCCCCCAGTCCACGTGGAACTGAGTATTCTGACACTTACTTAGATTTAATTAAAAAAAAAATTTAACATACATGAGTAGACCCTGAACTCATACGTCTCCTTTTTTTGTGTGCCCTCTCTATTCTTGGTTTTTCCCTGATTTTGTGCACTCCATCTGAACAAACTTATCTAGTCCTCCAATGATCCAGTTACTTCCCCAATGGCCAATCTCTCAAAATTCTTCATCTCCTCTTCCTCACTCTTGAACTCTAGTCCCAATAATCCTGCCAAACTGCTTACTGAACAGGACCAGCTTCATGTCCCAAAGGCATGTCAAGCTGAGGAGAGAAAAGCCTGCTCTTCGTGTTATGTCTTTATTCTCTGTTTAGAGTGTGACCATCTTTCCAGTCACTATATTTAAAACATCTGAGTCACCCTAACCAGTCTCACTACATACTCAGAGAAGTTCTGCCAGTTCTACCTGACATGACTTTGAAATCTGTTCCTGATTTTGTATTCTGACTGCCTGAGTTCAAGTCCTTTTCACCATGGTACTTATCTCCCCAATTCTAATTTTTCTCATTCCAACCCATCCCATCCTGCCCATTGCTAACTGGATTTCATTCTAAAATACATTTCTGATGATGCCAGTCCTTTGCTTAAAAACTCCCCATTTGCTACACTATCAAAATAAAATTTAATAGATGCACATATAAATGTTTAATTGCTTGAAACTGAAGGATCATGTTACTTAGCAGGTATTCTATATGGCACCAACATACACTCTAACCTCATGTCAAAACCCACACCCTCAACACAACTTACATTGCTCTTTCCAGCCGTGAATATTAGCCAGTCGCTAAATGTATTTTACAGTACTGACCAGGTCAGTGAAGGCAACCCACAAAAGAGGGAGACTTCCCGGAACGATTCTACAATGAATCTATTCTCCGTATCTGCTGCAACCCAGCTCAGGCCTCCACAAGATTCTGAAGCTGACCCAGTCTCTGCAGAAGACACATAACCTGCTTTGCCATGACCCTTTGGCCTTCTTTGGCTTGACAAACTCAGAATTATCAATAGAGACAGCTTCCACATCCCAGTTCACACACCAATCAGATTGGGGAGTCCAAAATTTCAATAATCTCCAAGTACAAGTCTACATAGGAATCACTGCAGAACTTCCTAATATACAGATTCCTATGCCATACTCCTAGAAAGTACAATTTGGAGATCTGGAGTAGAGCCCAAGAATATGCATTTTAAACAAGCCCCACCAGATAGATAATCCTGAAGCTCAGCCACGTGTGGAAATCAAAGGTCTGAATTAGCTGAATAACAAAACCAGCTTAATTAACAGGCTTTCTCATTGAAGCAGAACAATTTAGAAAAATAACAAAAAAATTGGCTGGGATTGGAGTGGTGGTGATGAGAGAATGAGAAAGAAAATCAAAACCACCAAAATTCTTTTCAAATCCCAGAGATGATAGCATTTTATTTTGGGGCTGATAAATAAAAGATGGCCTCTCCCATCTGGCTTTATGATATAGAAACATTGTTAATGAGACATTTGTAAAAGTGCCACGGAGTCATTAAAGGACCATGACTGTGGTTCTTAAATTTTAAAATATGAGCACGAGGCTTCTGTGTGTTCTGTCTTACACAAATGCTAGAGTCACTAATGTGGGCACCTGACATTTCCAGAGGATCGTGTTTACCTTCCTCAAAAATTAAGCCAATGTTGTTTAAAATCAGTGCAAATCTCACTTTGTATTTCACAGTTTTTCTGCTTTAGAAGAATATCAGTTCCAGTCTCACTGTTTATTCTAACTTGGCAGCTGGTTAACCTGGCAGCAGGCTGCCATCACGGTGGCCCTTGAGGACAGCGATGGCCCTGCTGGGCGTCCAGGCTGTCAGGAGTGGTTGCAGGAGCAGCTCTGCCAGGCGGCCCCCAGTGGCCTCCGTGGACTCATAGCTCACAATCTTGCACCTGGTTAATTTGGTCAGCACCCTGTTTTAAGTGGCTTTGCTTTGGATGCCACTGACAGCTCCCCAGCTACAGTGATTGTTAACATACATAAGAATGCTTTTCTGTAATTGACTTAACATTTTCTTATTCTGTCATTTATTAATGGCTAGCTTTCTTTTGTCAAGAGCTTTCTGGACTTAAGTTTCTTTATTGGTAAAATAAGAATAATAACAACCCGTCTACTTCTGCCTCTTACTAGGGATGGCTGGAGAAACAGGTAAGGTATGTCTGTGTGTGAGTGGGTGCGGGATGAGGAGGCGCGTGAGCGCTGTAAGGCACAGAGCAGCTCAAGTACAAAGGGGAAGAGGAGAGCAAGATGCTCCTGGGCACCCAGTGCACAGCTACACAGAGGCTAGAAAAGGAACAAAACCTGTGACAGCAAGGGCAGAAAGGAGAAAGGCAGAGTACAGTAAGCCCAGAATTTTTCTTTTCTCTCCTTGATTCAGAATTGCCATCAGTGTCAGTAAATGGGGACTCTTCAGGAAGAAAATAAAAGACTGAAGAATTGTGATGCAGAAAGGGCCAAAAGGAAAACATTGGAAGGGTGGAGAATGAAAGAAAAAATAAAAGTATGAGCACTTTTTTTTGTTGTTTTTGGCCATTTGGGCCACAGGGAAGTAAACAAAAGATGGGCAAAAAAATCCTTCTGCTTGTGGGAATTAGAAATATCCCTTAAAAACACTATTATTTATAAACCCAAATATCTTAGCCTCACCGGCCTGGGGCCATAAAATTAAGTATGCAATTATGATGCTTGAACTGTCAGTGAAGTCTTTGCCTTGTACCAGGCTTCCCTTCCAAAATGTTTCTGGGAAATCTGAAGGTGAGAGGCAAATCTGACCTGGCTGCTGCTGGTCCCCCCACCCTTGGCTGGCTGCCCTGCTTGGGCACTGCTGCACCCCCGCCCCTGCCTTCCCTGCTGCAGTGACCCCCCTCCTACCCAGGAGACTTCTCTCAGGCTGTACCCCGGCTCAATGCCCCTGCACCCTCAGCACCTTCCCTTCTGGCATGTTCTTTACATTCTCATGGTGGAAGCAGAGAAAATCTGCGATTTTTAAAGGAAATTTTACAGATGGTTTAGAGATAATGAAACATAACAGGAAGAATATCTCCATTTGACTGTTATTGGCATATATGAATGCCTCTGATTTGTGTGTATTGATTTTGTATCCTGAGACTTTCCTGTAGAGAGTTGGAACCCATTCTACTAAGTGAAGTATCCCAAGAATGGAAAGATAAGCACCACATGTACTCACCAGCAAATTGGTTTCCCTGATCATCACCTAAGTGCACATTTGGGAATAACACCAATTGGGTGTCGGACAGATGTGGGGGGTGGGGGGAGGGGATGGGTGTATACCTACAGGATGAGTGCGATGTGCACTGTCTGGGGAATGGACACGCTTGAGGCTCTGACTGGGGGGTGGGGTGTGGGCAATATATATAACCTGAAATTGTGTACCCCTGTAATAAGCTGAAACAAAAATAAATAAATAAATAAAAGAAAAAAAAAAGAAAAGAATATCTCACATCTACCACTAGGTGTGTCAGTGCTCTGAGCATCCTGACCTAAGCCTATGCTTAAGGTTCTTTAATAGTTTAACAACCTTGACTTACTCCTCATCTGCCTCCTTAGAGCAGAAGCCAGCATCCCCCTTTACCTTGACCAAAGAGTTCCAGGCATCTCTGTGCCTTAGCACCAAACTGTCAAAAGACCCCAGGAAAAAGGAAAATGGTTTGCCACCAACCTAACGCCTTCCTCCTAGGCTCACTTTTTGCCCCAGAATTGATCTCTCAATAGGAAGACACTCTTCAGGGGAAACCATCCCACCTGTTGTGGTATTCTCTCATCTATTTGCCCTCAAATGGTGTCAATATATTTCCAAAACTTTTTAATAACTCCAAGGGTAGAGTAAGTAATAACTGCAAAGTAGAACAGGCTACATACACATACATAATCCCATAAGAACAAGCACATCAATAAGGGGTCTTGTCTTTCTCAGCCTTGGACTGTTCCCTAGTCTCTCTCTCTCTGTCTCTCTGTCTCTCTTTCTCTCTCTCCTCTTTCCCCCCTTCTTTCCCTTCTTCTGAGCACTGACCTGAGGCTGAGATCCTTGAGATCCTGACACTACATCTGTACATGGGCTTAAGATACACCCCACCATATTATCGAGTTTTTCAGGATAATTTTAAATGTGCTCTCTTTTATTAATATTTTCTAAGTTTCCCCAATTTTGATAATAAATTATATGGTCCCCCTAATTTGAGGGAGATTAACCATGACAATGAAACAAAGCATATTAACAAAGGCTCTTATCATCACTTTCCGTGACCATTGTACAAGCCTCTTGCCTGAAATACATGCCTCCACTATTAGCTGCCATTGATTTGTTTAACAAATATTACTAAGCACCTAATATATGCTCGGATATTTCTTGAAACTGGCTACATAATAATACAACAAACAAGGTTACTATCTTCATGAAGCCTACATTCTAGGGGACAAAAATTATTTTTCAAACAAAAATCTGGTCATGACACTTCCCCATCCAAAATCTTTTAAAAGTTCCTACGCTTCCATACCAAAGTCCAAGCTCCTTAGCCTGACCCCAAAATCTTCCCCAAACCCCAACACTCACGCTTTTTTCCTGACTGTGTAACTCACATTTCACCAACAATGTTCCACATTCCTCGTATCTTTTCATACCCCAGCCAATTGTTTGTGCTCTTTACCCTTCTCAAAATAGCCTTGCCCACTTTTTCTCTTTTGGAAACCCCTGTTTATCTATCAACTTAATGTCATTTAATTTCTACGGCTTTCCCTCAGCCTTGAAGGAAGAATTAATCACCCCCTTATCTGTGTGCCCAAAATGCTTTATAAACACATTTGTCTTAGGACATATCACATCATAGTTTGGTTAAAATGTTTATAGGTCTTTTTCTCCCCCTTAGACTGTGAGTTACTCAAAGGCAGGGACCACCCATAGCTTATTTACCCCTGTGTTCCCTAGGCCAAGGATATCCAAGTTGCTCAGCAAATATTTATTCAATTTCCTTAGAAACTGAGGACAGCAATATGATTAAACCATAAGATTTTTGTGAGAATCTTTGATAAAATTTTGACAAAAATAGCAGAGGATATGATCAACAATGTGCAGTGGTTTTAATAGAGGGCTGTAAAAACCTAAAAGTTTGGAGAATGTAACATAAATTATGGAAAATACCAAAGGACAAAGATGAAAAGAATATTTATTATGTCTGTATCACACATAAATGTTTAAGTTATGAAAGAAATAAATGCTTTCATTCCCTTAAGGCAACACCTAGTGGTGGAATCATGTAATATCTGAAATATGCTAGGACATCATATACCGGTATGAATCTGCATCTCCCCACTATGGATGGATGGGTAAAATAAAATGTCAAGAGGAACAAAGCAAGGTGATTCATGTAGTCCCTGCCAACAAGTAAAACTGGGCAAATGTAGAATAAAGACACAGTATGGAATGTGTATTTTCCAATCCAGATGCTGAACTGAGAACATAATTTTATGTCCTTCCCTAGAAAAATCCCATCAAATGGAAATAAAGAAATATATACAAAAAAGAGAAGAAAAATAAAAACATTATTGGAAAAGAGAAATGAGTATAATTGTTGAATCTGAAAGTTCAAAGACTTTCTAAAAGACAAAACATGATTCAAATTTCAATGTTAGAGAAAACAGACCCAGGAGAGAATAGCAGCCGAGGAATGTATCATTCTTCCCAGAAGACCTGAAGACCTCCACAGAAGAACCACCTGCAGGCTTTTGCAATCTTGGCTTGGCTACAGCCTTAGACCCCCAATCCAAACAAATATGCATTTTTTAAATAGTGGAAGTAGCAGGTAGAATCCAGCAAGAGAAGCAAGCAAAGCCCAAATTAACTTTGGAACTCCTATGTAGGTTTATTTCAAAAAAATAAAAGAAAAGAAAAAGAAAAAGAGAGAGAACCTAAGACACAAAAAGAAATAATGAACAAATAATATTGTTTTGTATGACTTTAAATTTTTTTATAAATGGATTCATACTGTATCCACCCACAACTGACTTTTTTCATTCAATTTTTTGTTCCAAATGTTTGTTTTGATACAACATATCTCAGACCAACCATTTCACTAGATCTCAAATCTTGGTCAAGATGTCTGTCTCTGGTACATAATAAATTTTTGCTGAACTGACATACATGTTAAATGTTTATAACAATGCCTGGCACATAGTTAATACTTAATAAAAGTTATCTATTTTTATTATTGTTCACCATTGTTGTCATTCATTTGTATGACTACACCATCATTTATGTATCCATTCCCCTTTTGATGACATTTTAAATAGTATCCAATATTTTGCTTGTAAAAAATAAGGTTATAATGGACGTACTTGTTCATATTTCCTTGTGTATGTAGTGAGAATATTTTATATGCTGAAGTGAATTATTGGATTGAAGACTGTGATAGATCCTTATAGTCTTCAACCCAATAAAGGCTTTTAATGAATCATACCTCTTGTATCCATGTGTATTGCCTCTTCCCAGATTGACTTGTCTTGTCCAGTAACTTCTTTGGCTAATAGGACATTGCTGGCAGATAATTCTCTTTTGGTCTCTCACATTTATGCACATCTTTCAAGCAAGGTACTAATTGGCCTTTAGTTTCAGCTTATCTTTTCAGTGATACTTGTATAGCAAGTGTCCTTAGAAGATAAAGATAGTGTCTCCCTGCAGAGCAAAGGACACATTGTTTAACATTCTGTATTATAAAGGCAATGTTTTCCTTTGTGGCAAAAGGCAGGCTTGCTTGAAGCTTGTTATAAAAGATTCAGGTTCTGTAAGCTCAGGGTTTCTCAGCTCTCATAGAAACCCACTGAGTGTAGTACGCAAGAATGCTATTGATTTTTGCCTATTGATTGATTTCCAGCAACCTTGCTGAATTCTCTGATTAATTATGATAGAAAAGATCTTCTTGAATTGTCTATGTACTTAGCCATCATAGCATCTCTGGATAATAAGAATGCAATTTTTCTTTTCAAAACCTTGTCATTCATATGTGTTATTTCTTGCCTCATTACAAAGACTGGTGGTACCTGTAATACTGTTAAATAAGAGAAATAATATTAAGGCTAAGTTATTTTTTACTTTATTAAAAATGCTTCTGTATTTCAAGTTGTGCATACTCCCTGTAGGTTTTTGATAGAGATCTTTTATGAAGATAAGGAAGTATCCTTCTATTCTTAGTTGACTTAAATGTTATATTTTGAATGGATGTTAAATGAAGTTGAATGATTTTTCATGAATCTATTGATAAAATAGTATTTTTCTCTTTTAATCAGTGCTATTCTTATGAATCTCTTTGTATTTCTGAGAAGAACAGTATTTGCCACTCTTCATTCAGTTTGCTTGGATCTCAAAATGCATCAGAAAAATTTCCCTATTTAACTTTTCTTTGTAAAAGTGAATATAAGATAGATAATAATGTCAATAAAAATTTGACAAAAATTGGCTAGTAAAACTATGCTAGTCTAGGGCCAAGTTGTTAATACACTTTGTTCATTGACAAATGAATAATGATTATAAATTTATTTCAGCCTTTATTGCTTTTAAAATTGGTAAGTTTTGCTCTTACAAATTATCAATATTTTCTATGTTTTAAAAATTATTATTAAAGAGGATATAACATTTTCTTGTGATTTTATCCTCTCTGTATATTTTGCCATACATCTCTTTTAATTCCTAATACTTTTAGTAGTTTATCTCTTTATTCCCTTTAATTATATGAAATGACTATCTATTTCACTTATCTTTTAAAATAACCATGTTTTGACTTTCATTGATTTATTTTTGGGGGTAATATTTCAAAAATTCTGACTCATTTCTATTTTTTTCTTTTGTAATGCTTGTTGCGGATTTACTTTGCTATTATGTTTTATAGATTTGTTAAGATATGCTGGACACAAAATAAAGTGAACATACCCTAAAGTTTACAATTTGATGTGTTTTGAAATGTGTACACACCTTTGAAACAGTTAGCATAATCAAGATATTGAACATCATTGTCATGCTGAGTTTCCTCATATCTTTTTGTAATGCATCAGTCATTCCCCCTCTGTATTACATGATCTTCCAGACAACCACACGTAAGCATCACATCAATATGAATTAGTATTATTATTATTTTTGAGACAGAGTCTCACTCTGTCACCCCGGCTAGAGTGTACGGGCATCATCATAGCCACCTCAAACTCCTGGGCTGAAGTGATCCTCCTGCCTTAGCCTCCCGAGTAGCTGGGACTACAGGTGTGTGCCACAACGCCTGGCTAATTTTTTTCTATTTTTTGATAAAAACAGAGTCTCACTTTTTCTCAGGCTGGACTTGAACTCCTGACCTCAAGCAATCCTCCTGCCTCAGCCTCCCAGAGTGCTAGGATTATAGGCATGAGTCACCACACCTAGCCAGGGATTATTTTTCATTTCTAAAAGTTTATATAAGTAAAAAACAGAGTTTTCACTTTTCTGCCTGACTTCTTTCACTGAGCAAATTTCTTTTGCAATTCATCTAAGCTGGGACGTGTCAATAGTTTGTTCTTCTTACTGCTGAGTGTTATTTTTACTGAACAGATCATGTAACACTTTGTTAATCCATTCACTATTGAAGACCCTTGGGTTGCCTTCAATTTCAGACTGTTACAAATAATGCTGCTGTAAAGATTGGTGCATTTAGGTATTTCTCTTGGCGAAGTACCTAAGAATGGAATGGCTATTTCATATGACTGATATATGTTTCAATTTTTATGAAAATGCCAAACTGTTTACATTTACTATTATTATTAATATGGTTGAGTTTAAATCTTTTATCTTCCTATTATACCATCTATTCTTTACTCCCTTTTTCCTGTTTTTCGGACTTTCTTTGCATTGTTTTTTGTGACTTAAATTCATCTCCTTTACTGGCTTATTAGATATACCACATTTTTGTGGTTTCATAGACTGTAACTTATAACAATCTACTTTCATGTACTATTATACCACTCTATATGCAATAAAATAACCTTAAAACATCATTTCATTTTACTTTCTTGAACTTTGCACTGTTGTTGTCATACATTTAACTTTCATTTATGTTAAAAACTCAATAGATTTTCATTATTTGTCTTTTAAAGGTTGATCTTCTTTTTTTTTTTTTTTTTTTTGAGACAGAGTCTCGCTCTGTTGCCTGGGCTAGAGTGAGTGCCGTGGTGTCAGCCTAGCTCACAGCAACCTCAAACTCCTGGGCTTAAGCGATCCTATTGCCTCAGCCTCCCGAGTAGCTGGGACTACAGGCATGTGCCACCATGCCCGGCTAATTTTTTCTATATGTATTTTTAGCTGTCCATATAATTTCTTTCTATTTTTAGTAGAGACGGGGTCTCGCTCTTGCTCAGGCTGGTCTCGAACTCCTGAGCTCAAACAATCCGCCTGCCTCAGCCTCGCAGAGTGTTAGGATTACAGCAGGCATAAGCCACCGCGCCCGGCCAAGATCGATCTTCTTTTATGGGAATTTATCAAGAAAAATATATCACAACAATATATGCACTATTTATAATGCTTTTTATTTTTATGTATATTTGTATCTGGTATTCTTTTTCTTTTCCATACAGGATGTCCTTTAACATTTTTTATAGTTATGATGTTGAGTAGTATAGGGATAGTCTACTGATGATGATACTGTCAGCTTTTCTATATGTTAAAAATTTTTTCATCTTTTTTTTGAAAGTATATAATTTCCAGTTGACTTTTTTCTATATTTTAAAGATATTATTCAGCTCTTTCCTGATTTACGTTATTTCTAAGAAGTCTATCATTCATCTTTTTTTCTTGTGTATATAATGAGCCTTTTCCCTACCTCTGGCTTCTTTGAAGGTTGTTTCTGTCATTGGTTTAACACAACTTTATTGTGATGTGCTCTCCTGTAGATTTTTTCTGATTATGTTTCATTGGTCTTCTCGGATTTGTAGTTTCAGAATTTTATCAAATTTGGAAAAATTTGGTCATTATTTCTTCAAATATATTTATCTTTTCCTTCATTTCTCTTCTATCTCTTTAGGACTCCAACTACACATACTTTAGGATGTTTGATGTTTTCTCACAGTTCACTGTTACACTGTCCCTTCTTGCCATGCCTTCAAGATCACAAATATTTTCTTCTGAAGCATCTAATCTGCCATTAAACCCCCTGTATATATTTAATTTATACAATATCATATTTATCTTTAGCAGTTTGATTTGGTCCCTTTTTTTATACCTTCCATGTCACTTTTTAACAAGCACATACTTTCCTCTTCATTTTGAGCATATGGTATATATTTATAATGTGTATTTAATGTTCTTGTCTGCAATTCTCCCATGTTTTTTATTTTTGGTTCTATTTCTGTTGATTTATTTTTCTCATCATTAGGGTTTGTATTTTTATGCTCCTTCTCATGCCTGGTAATTTTTTATTTGATGCCAGACTTTGTCAATTTTACATTTTGGATACTATATTTTTTTCAATTCTTTAAATATTTTGGGTCTTTGTTTTTTAATACAGTTAAATTACTTGGTAACAATTTGATTCTTTCAAGTCTTGTTTTTACGATTTGTTAGATGAGTCCAAACAGCCTTTACATGAGGTGCTGATTGATAAGAACTCTGACTGATAACATCAACTATCCCTGACCCTTGAGGATTGAATATGCTCCTTTCTAATGGGAATGTGCCCAACCTTGTTAGTTTCCCCATTCACATGCACCACTACTCTGCTAAACACTCCAGGGAAATACTAGTTAGATCTCTGGTGCTTTCTTTCCCTGTGCAGTTTTCTCTTCTCTAGTACTCTGTGAATTTTCAGCACCTTGGTTTCTCAAAATCTGAAGTCTGTCCTGTCAACCACTGGGGTCAAATTAATTCCCTCTCCCCACTCTGCATCCTGGAAACTCTCTGCAAGTATTGAGTAGGGACAATCGTACAGCTCATCTTATTTGTTTCTCTTTTCTCATATCTCACTGTCTTGTACTGCCTGTAGTCCAATGTTTGAAAATTATTGCTTCATGTAGTTTGCTCAGTTTTATAATTGTTTAAGGTAAGAAGTTGTTATTTTCACATCCTAAAGCAAAAGTCTCAAACTTAATAACTTCTTTTATAATTGTCTTCTAACAAATTGATTTCAGGCTATATGGGTCCTCTAAACTGAAGCTTCATCCTGAAAATCTGTTGTTTACTTCTAAGTATTTTTTTATTAGGATGTACTATTAGAGTCATAAATTATTTAAAAGTATGCCCTTAGATTCTAGACTTATTGGCTTTTATTGACCAACTTTGATTACCATTTCTAATTATAGTGCTTATTTTTGGACAATTTGGTCAGTATGATTTCATTTATTTTGTATTTATTAGAAGTTTCTTTATGGCCTAATATGTGGTCAATTTCATATATGCTCTAAAATAATTCTTATTCACTATTTATTGTTTGCAGATTTTTATAAAAATCAATTGTATTGAGCTTATTAATTTTTGTTCAATTTTTCTGTATCTTTATTTTCTCTTTTCATCATTCATCAGATTCTCAGGTAGGTACATTAAATGTTTACACTATGATAACTATTTCATAACAATCTCTCGTTTAAATACTTTTTTGTTTTGTATATTTCAAGTCTACATTCTCAGAGATTTGAAATTTATGATTGTTACATACTCTGACAAGTTATTCTATTTGTAATTAGGCAGATTTATTTTTGTCTGCTATATGACTTCCTAACATTAATAAATTTATATATCTTTTTAAATATAGGATGTTACAACTAAACTAAGATTGAAAAATAAAGAGACAGCAATCATATTCCATTTTCATTTATTTTTATTATATGATAGGAAAGGAAGTAGGAATTTGTAAACAGGGTTATAATAAAATATAAATTTTATATTCTCATAAAAATGAGAATAAATGAAATTTCAACTATTAAGGTGCTTTTATAAAGATAAAAATACCAATGCAGTCTTACATAATAGCATTTTGTCAATGACAAATAGCACATAGAACAGCGTACAATGGCAGTGCATATAAGATTATGATACTGCATTTTTATTTTATCTTTTCTATGTTTAGATAGGTTTAGATACACAAACACTTATCATTGTGCACAATTGCCTACAATATTCAGTACAATAACATGCTGTTTAGGTTTGTTGCCTAGGAGTAATAAGCACGTAACCTAGGTGTGTAGTAGGCTATACCATCTAGGTTTATGTAAGACAACTCTGGGATTGTTTGCAGAAGGAGGAAGCTGCCTAAGGTCACATTTCTCACAATACATTCCCACAATTAAGCAATACACGACTATACTAGATATCGTTGGTTCTGAATTTGTTACTCTTCTTTAGTCCTCAAAAGCACAAAATCCACCTTTCATTGGTAATTTAAAAAATGGGAGCAAGGGGAGTAATTGATCCACTAAAATCATTTTTAAATCTATAACAAAAACTAGGAAGTTGTAGAACAATTGCATAAGTTCAAGGATTAAGCCATCAAGGCTTTCATTTGAAAGAGGATGGATTGGCTAGAGACTCTCATTTTCTTAATGTGCATCACTTTAATTTTTGTGAAGAACTATTTAACTAGGTGTTTTTGTCATTACTAATGACAAATTATTTATGTGATTATTAATTACCTGTACATATATTTTGGCTATTTTTATTAGTATGTTCATCTATTTTATAAAATTTTTATATAGTAATGTTATTAACCATCACAAATATTTTGTTATTTTAATTATTTACTTTAATATTGATAACTTTATAATATACATCAATTTTAATTTTATGCAAAATATCAATCTGGCTTTATAATTTTTTATGCATACAATATTTTCTCTGAACCCAAAAACCTTCATTTTCTTCCAGGCATTTCATTGTTGTCCTCTGTTTTTGGTTTTAACTACTTAATCATTTTGAATGCATCATTTCCCCAAATACATCTTACTTTCTTTATTGACTTCATATGAACTGTGTTATATTCTGTATATAGATGTGGTGGGATCTATCTTTCTGCTTTGTTGGTAGTACTATTTATCAGTCAGTTCTTATGTATTCCAAACTATTTTAATGACTGTGGCATTCTAATACCATCTCAATATTAACCAGTACAAACCACCTCTCATTATTCTTTTATTTTCAGAATTTGCAGAATGTTGCAATCATTAATTTTTCAAGATGACCTTTAGAAACATGTTAAACTGTTCAAAAATATCTAATAATATTTTGAGCAGAATTATATTTTTGTAACTTGTATTATATGGAAAATTAATATTTTTAGTATTCAC
This sequence comes from Lemur catta, assembly GCF_020740605.2. NCBI lineage: Eukaryota > Metazoa > Chordata > Mammalia > Primates > Lemuridae > Lemur > Lemur catta. Next base: position 226,496,480 of record NC_059128.1, on the reverse strand, counting down.
TCTTGGTATTTGTGTCCATATATTCATTAGTTTTGCTATTTTTTTCACTAATCTTACATTTCTTATTAGGTCTATTTGTACATATTTTTATATGCATTATTGCTTATTAGTAAGGTGAGCATACAACTTGTTATTCAACCCAGGAGACTTCAACAGTGAAAGGAAACACTACTAATAATTACTCTAGGATAACAGGCATAGTTGGATCTTATAGTTATTATTAATATATTTTTCTTCTTCATTTTCTAACAGGTTAATGAAATTAGATAAGAAAAGAAATGATGTGTGTATATATATATATATATATATATATATATATACTTTTTTTACATAAGCCAACCTCCCCACTTTTATTATTAAATGTGATAATTTATAGTAAATGCTCTTAGTTTCTCAAGTTGTCCAACATCTCAGTTACATATAATAATTTTGACACTACCTATTTATATAATAGTTATGCCACTAATTTATTTTTCTTATTGCCTTATGGAGAACTTACATAAAAATATTAAATACCAATAGTGAAAGAAGTTTTTTTATTTTTATTTTCAGTTCCTGACTTTATTTGAACCAACACTAGCACAATATCATTTTGACATTACTGGTAGTTGTTTTATGTTAAGAGAGCATTCTTCCTCTTTTTTGGTTAAATAACCCTTTAATCAAAATAATAGGAATAAAGACAATTTATAAAATCATGTATGTATATAAGTGTAGCTCAATAAAATTTAACATCTAATAACCAGCACAAGAACAAGAGTATTTCCAACCCTCTAGTACTATCTTGGTGCCCTCATGGAGTTACTATACTCCCATTTGAAAGAAACAAATACAATTTTCCCTCAGCAGCTGTGAGGGATTGGTTTCACGACCATCCCATTCCATCCAAATCCATGGACGCTCAGGTTGCTTATATAAAATGTTGTGGTATTTGCATGTAACCAACACAGACCCTGCTATATATTTTAAATCATCTCTAGGTTACTTATGATATCTAATACAGTAAAATCCTTTGTAAATAGTTGTTATATTTTATTGTTTAGGGAATAATGACAAGAAAAAAAAGTCTGCACATGTTCAGTACAGATGCAACCATCCATTTCTTTTCAAATATTTTCAATCTGTGGTTGATTGAATCTATGGATGTGGAACCCACAGATATGGAGGGACAACTCTATAATGATATATAATATCATATAATTTTTCTGCTTTTTAAATAGATGCACACACACACAAATACATTGCTCCCCACAGTATGTATTCTTTTTGTCTTGATTCTTCATCACTCAATACCATGTCCATGAGTTTTATCTGTTTCTATATCTATAATAATAGTTTATAGATTTTATTGGTAATTATAATTATCTATTGTACGAATATACCTCAGCTTATTTATTTATTCTATTCCTGTGATGGACATTTAGGTTGTTTCTGATTTGGGTCTATTACCAATATTGCTGCTATGAACATTCTCATAAACATCTTTTGGTGAACATACACATTCCTGTATTGAATATATCTAGAAATTTAATTACAGAATCAAAAGGAATACATATATTCAATTTTAAATAGATACTATCAAATAGTTTTCCAAAGTGGTTGTATCAATTAATGCTCACAAGCAATGAGTGTTCCACGTACTCTACATCCTTATCTTCATTTGTTTTAATTTTTTAATTTCCTTTTTAATTTTAATTACTTAAATAAGTTTGTAGAAGTATAAATGAGGTTGAATATCTTTTTATATATTAACTAGACTTTTGAATATCCCTGTTTAAAATGTCTGCCCATTTTTTCAATAAATTTCAGATTTTTTTCTTATAGGTTTGCCCAGTATTTTCACATATTTATGGATATAAATTATTTAGTCTGATTATTTTTAGCAAATATTTGCCAACTTGTTTTATAATCTCTTAAGTTCTTTTGATGTGTTTTCATGAAAAAAATATTAATTTGAATAGTCCAATTTATCAGTTTTTATGATTAGTGCTTTATGCCTTCTTTAAGGGCATGAAGGTAGTCTCCTGTGATTCTTTTCTAAACACTTTAATTTTTAGTCTTTATATTCATCTCTTTCACATTCCATCTGTAATTGTATTGTCTGAGTTTGGATATCAATATTCACTTGTTCCATATGGCTATCTAATTGATTCAACATCATTTTTTGAAAAGATATATTTTCATGAAACACTCATTATATTGTCAACTTCATCATAAGTCAAGTATTCAATGTGTGTATGGGTTGATTTCTGGTCTATTTATTCTGTTTAAATTGTCTATTTATTCTTACACCAATACTACAGTCATTTGGTGTGAGAATTAAAATAGATTTAAAATAGGCCATGATATCTACCTGTGTATATCTTTCAGTTCAGTTCCTGTTTTCCATGGTTGTCTTGATGTGTCATTGTTCCTTTTCATTCCTATATGTGACAATACTGTGATATGCTGTTTCGGTCCCATTTCAGTAGAATACTCCTGGAGAAAAGTCTTCAGTGTTCACTCCCCTTTGGGATTGCCTTGACTGGAGAAAAACGTGTCACGCAACACCATGGCCCCCTTCCTGAGGGGCTATAAAATATGACAGCTTTGCTGAAGCCCAGAACAAACTGAAGGGGCACTCAGCTTCAGAGGTCATCATATGACTACCTAGGTTCTTGGTTGAGATGTCTTAGTTAAGCTTCTTTCTGTTAAGCAGTCTAATTCTGCTTTAAGACCTTAGCTTTTACAGGTGTTACTCCTAAAAAAAAAAAAAAAAAAAAAACACTCTAAGAAATTTCTTGCATGCTAATAATTATCTCAGAATGTGCTTCTTAGAAATTCAATCTGTGAAACTTGGTGCCAGGAGTAGGCCAAGAAAGTAGACTCTGGAATGGGATTTTGGAGCTGGATCACCCATTATCCTGCTGATAAAGAGAAACTAATAACTTTTTAGGTGGCGTATTTATAGACCTCACTGCAAGGAAGAGTACAGTTGTTAAAATCTTTACCTGTGGTAAACTGATATGTATACAGGCACATCTCATTTTATTGCATTTCATTTTTTGTTTTTTTTTTTTACAAATTGAAGGTTTGTGGCAACCCTGAGGCAAGAAAGCATGTAGCAACATTTTTTCCAACAGCCTATGCTTACTTTGTATCTCTCTGTCACATTTTAATAATTCTAAAAATATTTCACACATTATTATTCTTATATCTGTTATGGCAATCTATGATCAGTGATCTTTAATGTAACTAATAAAATTGTTTTGGGGCTCCACAAACCATGCACATGTAAGACAGCAAAACTTAATCTATAAGTGTTTTGTGTATTCTCACTGCTCCACCAACCTGCTTTCCTTTCTTCAGGCCTCCCTGAGGAACAAAAATATTGAAATTTAGGCAATTAAAAACCTTACAATGGCCTCTAAGTCTTAAAATAAAGAGTTGCATCTCTCTCTCTTTAGGTCAAAAGCTAGAAATGATTAAGGTTAGTGAAAAAGACACATCAAAAGCCAAGGTACACCAAAATCTAGGCCTCTTGTGCCAAATAGCCAAGTTATGAAGGCAAAGCAAAAGTTCTTGAAGGAAATCAAAAATGAGCAAATGAATGATAGAGAAATCAAAATAGCTTTATTGCTGATAGGGAGAAAGGTTTAGTGGTCTGGATAGAAAATCACACCAGCTTCTGCACAGCCAAGGAAACTATCATTGGAGTGAATAGACAACCTACAGAATGGGAAAAAATATTTGCATGCTACACCTCTGATAAAGGGTTAATAACTAGAATCTATATAGAACTCAGGAAAATCAATAAGAAAAAAATCAAACAACTCCATTAAAAAGTGGGCAAAGGACATGAACAGAAATATTTCAAAAGAAGACAGACTAATGGACAAAAAACATGAAAAATTGTTCAAAATCTCTAATCATCAGGGAAATGCAAATCAAAACCACAATGAGATGTCATATAACTCCAGTGACACTGTCTTTTATCAAACAGTCCCAAAACAACAAATGCTGGTATAGATGCAGAGAGATAGGAACACTCATACAGTGTTGGTGGGACTGCAAACTAATACAACCTATATGGAAAGTAGTATGGAGATACCTCAAAAAATTAAATGCAGAACTACCATTTGAAGCAGTAATCCCACCAATGGGTGTTTACCCAAAGGAAAAAAGACATTCTATAATAAAGACTTCTACACTAGAATGTTTATAACAGCACAATTCACAATTGCAAAAATGTAGAAACAACCCAAGTGCCCACCAATACATGAGTGGATTAATAAAATAAACACATAGAACTCATGATATATGTATACTATGGAGTACTACTCAGCCATAAAAAATGGTGAAATAATACTCTTGTATTATCCTAGATGGAGCTGGAGCCCATTCTTTTAAGTGAAGTACGACAAGAATGGGAAAACAAGCACCATATGTATTCACTACTAAATTGGTACTAATTGATCAACACTTATGTGTACATATGGAAGTAATATTCATTGGTTATTGGGCAGGTGTTGGGGGAAGGAGGAGTTCAAGACTTCAGGGGAAGAAGTAACTGCAGATTTGGTAGAAATACAAAAGAACTAGAATTAAAAGCAGAGACTAAAGATGTGATTTAATGGCTGTGATTTCATTACAAAATTTTAACAAAGGAGGAGTTGCTTCTTATGGGTGAGAAAAGAAAATTTTTGAGATGGAATCTACTCCTGGTGAAAATGCCATAAACATGGTTGAAAGAACAATAAGGGATTTAGATTATTATATAAACCTAGTTGATAAAGCAGTGTCAGAACTTGAGGAGGATTGACACCAATTTTGAAAGATGTTCTACTGTGGGAAAAAATGATACAAAACAGTATCACATGCTACAGAGAAAACTTTCATTAAAGGAAGTCAATCAATACAGAAAACTTCATTATTGTCTTATTTTAAGATATTGCCACAGCCACCCCAACTTTCAGCAACCACCACCCTAATCAATCAACAGCCATCCACATCAAGGCAAGAAACTTCACCGGCAAAAAGATTATGACTTGCTGAATGTTCACCATTTTTTAGCAATAAAGTATTTTTAATTAAGATACTTGCATTTTTTAAAACATAACTGCTATTGCACATTTAGTAGACAACAGTGTAGTATAAATGTAACTTTTACATGCACTGGGAAACAAAATTCATTGACTCACTTTGTTGTGATATTCACTTTATTCCAGTGGTCAAGAACTGAACCTGCAATATATCTCAGGTATGTTTGTACTTGTGGAAGTGAAGGCACTAGTGGTACAATGTATCAGCTATTTGAAATATCAGTGGAATATGATAACTATAAAGACAGTGAAATTGAGTGATAGTTGCTAAGCTCAGCTGAAGTCAATGAAAGACTGAAATTAATTAATCACAACTAAAAGCTAAGTGAGAGAGTGAAAAGGCCTCCTTGGTAGTATAAAAAGCAGGAAGATGGAGAAAGATGAAGATCATATTCAGAACTTAATCATAAGAGTAGCAGAGTCCTAAAAGTTAAACTCTCACCCTAAGCAGGTTTGCTATGCCAACATCAGGACCCTGTTATGGGAATATTCACACCTGACATATGGAATGGGGACATCTAACTTGATAACACAAAAATCTTGACTACCCAGATTTCACTGAAACCCCTGAACTTGCAGAAGTTGCCCACTCCTCTCTCTTAAGGACCAATATTCCCAGTTTGCTTATAAATGATGCAAAGGCCTCTTTCCAATCAGACAACATGTACCCCACCTCAGGATTGACCCCAGCTCATTTTCCTAATAACTAGGGTTAAGTCTTAACATAACTGGCCAGAGATGGGGTTGGCCTCATAAGGGAGGAAAGAGTCTATACACCAAAGGATCTGCAGGACCTAACCAGCACGCATTTGCTGTAGCTGGGAGAGTATGCATAGGCAGAACATAAAGTTAGATAATAAAAAAGTCAATCATTTTAATAGCACTTTCCAGGGTATAGGACACACTGGCAAGGATCCCAGAATATGAGATGAACACACTGTTAGGATAGCTACTAAAAGTTTGAAAAAAGTTATGGTCAGAACAACATGAGATAAAAATGCAAAAATGCCAATTGCAGAGGGTGGCAGAATGAATTAAAAGGCTAAGAGAAGTGAGCCTACTAAAGTGGACATATTATTTAGGGTAAGGAAACCTACCAGAAGTCTATGTTCTATAGGAATTCCCAGAGACTACACCATTTACAAGAGCAATAAAGAATGTGCTGGTAAAGAGGGTACCAACATCATTAACACGTTCAATATAAGCTATCCTCTGTAGACCATGTCTGTGGTTTGGAGTTGTTATTACATATCTGGCTTGATGATGTCAAGAGTACAAAACCAGACTGGGCATGGTGGCTCATGCCTGTAATCCTAGCACTCTAGGAGGCCGAGGTGGGAGGATCACTCGAGGTCAGGAGTTCGAGACCAGCCTGAGCAAGAGCGAGACCCCTGTTTCTACTAAAAATAGAAAGAAATGATTTGGACAGCTAAAAATATATATAGAAAAAAAATTAGCTGGGTATGGTGGCACATGCCTGTAGCCCCAGCTACTGGGGAGGCTGAGGCAGAAGGATTGCTTAAGCCCAGGAGTTTGAGGTTGCTGTGAGCTAGGCTGATGCCACCGCACTCTAGCCAGGGCAAAAGAGCGAGACTCTGTCTAAAAAAAAAAAAAAAGAGTACAAAAGCAAATTATGTAACCAAAACATGCGTGCCCCCATAATATTCTGAAACAAAAATAAAAATAAAAGAGTGATTATAGGACCCCAAAACAATAGCAAACAGGTGGTGGGCCTTAACCATCAGAACCCAGGTATATGTATTTTTCATGCTATTGGAGGGACAGCCAAGGGGCCTGACCCACAGACAGTTATGGATATTTTTAATAGAATACAACATCCCTAAGAGCAAAACAGATGGACAGCCAACAAGGGAACTATTCATTGTATACAATCAAAGAAACCAAAGGAATCTGAGAACAGTCACCTAAATAACATTTTTTGATTCCTTGCCCAGTTTTTGTACATGAGCCAGTTTTCAAGCCTAAAATCCAATGACTGAAAGAGATGCCAGCTGCCAGGGAGGAACAGTATATGGTACTTTTCCTTCAGCAAGATTGTAATCTAATTATTCCTCCATTCTTTCCCCAAAGAGACCTATGTCCATTTACTTAAACAATATTGCACCCCTTTAGGTGGGAGAGAAATGGAAGAAATTAATGTTTAAATTTAAAACCCAGCATGAAAGGGTGGTGTTCCTCTAATACCTACATTTTTTAATGAAGTATATAGTACACATTTTATTTTTTTATTTGTAAGTATTTTCTTTGTTTTTATTTCAGCATATTATGGGGGTACAAATGTTCAGGTTACGTATATTGCCCTTGTCCCCCCTCCCCCCCTAGTCACAGCTTCAGGCGTGTCCATCCTCCAGACCAGACTGTGTGCATCACACTCACTGTGTATGTTTATACTCATCCCCTCCACCCTCCTCCCATCTGCCCGATGCCTGTTGAATGTTATTCCTGTATGTGCACTTAGGTGTTGATCAGATAAAACTAGCCTACATTCTATTTATCAGTTTGACCCCTGAAAAAACTAGATTGATCAGGGAATAGGATGATGAATTACCACAAACTCAACTGAGTAACCCAATGTGTAGCTGCTGTGCCCAGTGTAGTATCTTTGGTACAGAAGATTAACAAAGCCTTGGGGATATGATATGCAGCCATTGATCTGGTGAATGCATTATTTTATATCTCTATTTTTTTTAAAAAAAAAGAGGATCAGAGACAGTTTCCATGCACTTGGAATAGACAAGAATATGCACATAGGAGTATGGTCTAAAGAGATCTGGACTGGTTAGAAATCATGATGAATACCTCAGTGGATCCTGAGATTGATGACATCATGCTAATCAAAGTGGATAATCAAGAAATTGCTAATATATTGGAGAACTTGATAAAATTCATGAACTGCACAGGACAGAAGATAATGCTACAAGGAATCGGGGACTTACCACATCAGTGAAAGTTTTAGGTATACATTGGTATAGGGCATGCTGGGCCACTCTCTTCAAACTAAACAACAATTGATTGTACTTTGTACCTCCCATCATAAAGAAGGAAGCACAAATCCTCTAGGCCATTTTAGGTTCTTGCGACAGCACATTCCACCCTTGGAAATACAGCATCAATATGTTTCTTAGAGTAAAATTGAAGCCTGTCACCTTTAGTGAGGTCCAGAACAGAAAAGTTCTGTAGCAGGTTCAGGCTATGTTGTGAGCAGCTTTAACTCTTAGACCATAAGAATCAGTAGACTAGCAATATCTGGTTATCCTGTTTGATAAGCATGGATCTCAGTTCTGCAAGTGCAAGGAACTGAATTCTGCCAGTAATCTAAATGAGCCTGGAAGAGAACTCTGAGCTCCAAATGAGACACAGCCCTAGGTTACATCGTGATTTCTACCTTGTGAGACCTTGATCAGAGAACACAGCTATGCCAAGTCCAAACCTCTGACCTTTAGAAACTGTGAGATAATAAAATTAGTGTTGCTTAGCATATACTACCACCCACTAGGTTTACGGTAATTTCTTACTTAGTAATGAAAAACTAGTACAACCACCATTGGTACTATTGGAGCCATCTTAAAATTTTTAATGGGAAAAGATGCCTTGTAGATTTCGTGGCAACATAAAAGGGGGAATCATAATGCACACATTTATTGTTTTGGAACAAGATGTGCCATTTGAAATAGACAAATACACACATTTGAAAAGATAGCTCATGGGATGCTACTGGGGCATAATAGAGTTGAAATGTAACTACAGCACAACAGACTTGCTCATAATAACACAAAATCTGCCAGACCCATCAATCATAAGTTCAGCAGCATAGTATTCCATTATAAAACAGGAGTGATATATCTCTGATTGACCGTAAGCAGGATGAGAACATACAAGCAAGGTACGTGAGCAGGTTGCCTAGATCTCCACGTCATCTATCCCTATTAGACCATTACCTCTCCCTCAGCTCATACTATCACATAGAATATTCTTTATTCTATATGTCTAATCTAGTATCTAGTGTACATGTGGATCTATTTCTATTCCCATCTTTTTCTCTGTACCCTATTTTTTCATATTTCTAGATTTTTTATTGATTTCTGAACTTTGCATATGAAAAATTCTCCCTATTAATGGTTTCCCTCTCTTCAAGATTTTATTCTTTCAGTTTCCAGTTACCTTGAAAAGGTAGCTTTCCAATGTCTCCATATAGACTTTTTTCAAGTGATTCTAGTTTTGATTGGTGGGTACATAGGCATGCCACAGACTACTCCAAAGTCATATAGAATGAATTACCCTATTATTTTTAATGTACTAAGAATATTTTGTCAAAAATACAATTTGAATTTTATAAAGCAATTTTCCAAGATTTGGTCACTCTTTTTAGTATTAAAAACAAACTTAAACTAGTGCTTCCTTACATATAATATTACAAATAAAGCTACATCCGTTGAATTTCTTTACTAAATATGAATAACTGGGGGAAGTTTTACCTCTTCCTTCTTTCCCCTCACATCTTTAATTTTTGGTATAATCAGTGAATTAGACCCAGGTTATTATTACTTAGTATTTTAATTAAAAATCGTTTCTTTAAACTAGAAGTTTTACATTTGCATTCTATTCTGTAACCAGACTTAGTAACTGTAAATCGCTTTATTTTCAATTTATAATGGTAAATTGACAACATGTATTTATCTCTGCTCACAATATAAACCCTGATAAAATGATACTAAAGCACTTAAGCTAGTATTAACACAGAAAGACAAAGAAAATTGGAAAGGAAGTAAAAATAAGTTTGAGATATGAGTATATTTTGGGGAGTCAAAAACCCAAAAGAGGAGCACGAATTGACATGTTACTAAGTACATACAATGGAGGTATAATTGTAATATCTAACCCCTTTAGTACTGTAGAATCATCAGACTCAGCACTAATAGGCAATAGGTACTGTGGAATATGGGACATAAAGTAGGGTGATTGCTTGAAAATCTTTATACACAGTTTTTAGAATAGGAAACCTCTCTCCTATACCTGCACGTACGTAGATTAGTAGTCAACCCTCATGAAGACATATCATTGTAATATTACAGAATATAAGGATAAAGAACATCGTAAAAGTTCCAGAGGGAAATATTAAAGTGATAGGTTCCAGAAAGTAAACAGTATTCTTAATACCAGGAGAAATGGAGAAGTATTTTCAATATTCTAAGAATAATCATTTTCAACCTACAATTCTCCATTCAAATTAAAATAATCTCAATTTTAGGCATGCAGCAATCCAAAAATATTATTCTCAAAGACTACCTAGGGGGTGTATTTAACAAAACAAGAGAACAAAGCATACAGAAGGACATGTAATTAAAAAAAAAATAACACAAATACTCTCAGGATTACATTTTGAGGTAAGGCAAGTCATAAACCAGTATAAATTCTAGGAGAAGATGAGAAAAGTAAAGAAGGAAGGTCTCCAGTATTGAAATAATAATAGTAATAATGAGCATGATGAAAGAAATATTATCTAATAGGTATATATATTTGGAAAATATAATGTTAGGCTTCTGACAGATCTACTCAAGTCTTTGGGAAAAATTTTATCTCTATCACAAACTAAAAACATACAATAAAACAATTATTAATTCCACAAAAACAACATTTGTATGATAAAGGAAAAATAATCATGGCTCAAGAAAGAATTATATTTGCATGATCATAATAATATAAATATTCCATTTAACCAAATAAAGAATAGATTTTTTTATGTAACCAAAAAGTGTGGTATAACTATAGTAGAAAGAAAGAGAGAAAAGACAATTGAACTTTCCACTCTAATAAAAGAAAGTCAATAAATTATGTCTCAATTTCAAAATTTAAAAACAGAATTAGAAGTGTGATATATAGAAATGTGTATTAAAACACCAAAAGAAACAGCCTTGCAAGTTGAAAGTGGTTACCTCTGGGAAATGAGCTATGAAGTTAGGGAAAGATTGGTGTTTTTTTAATGAATGTATTTGCATTTTTTATAATATGTATAAAATAAATTAATAGAAATAGAATTAATTGGAGGTACCATGCATTTTATACTTAACTGATGTTAATAATTATCACAGTTTTACTTTGTTGAGATTTTTAATTGTGTTCCACTGCTCAATATACTGAATGTATCAAGAAAATTTTCAATAAGGCATATGATTTTTCTACCGTCTATATGCTTTCATAATTGAGCAATTCTCCCTGTGTTCTTCAGAAGTGGACATTTAGCTAGACAAATCTATATGCATTTTATTTTAAGGCTAATGTTTCAGAGACATTTGAGATTAACTTGACTTTTATAATCTGTAGGTAACCTGCTTTTGTTTTTTGGTTTGCCTATTCCTGTGTTTGTTACCATATTTTGGCCTGAATGTTTCTACTATCTTTTAAATTCTTAACATTCAGAAATGTGTCTTTCCTGTATCTAGGTATTGATCTCATTTCATTAATTTTTTTAAATGCACAGTAAACTATGGTGGTTTGCAAGCTCAGAGCTAGTACATGAATGGTACTCTTTCCTATTTTCCAAGCCCAGGTGTATTCCTACACTATTTTAATTTTTCATAGTGATCACAAGTGAGGTGGCAAAAGGGCATAGATGCCTGTAAGTTTGTCAGCATCTTATCCATAAATTCAGGAGTCCTTAATTTTCTTTAGTGCTAGTAATGCCTTACGAACTATTAATTATTTAAAATATATTGGTAGTTATGGAAGAAATGTAACTCCTAACTGCTAAGGCAAGATTCTCTTTGCTTTGTTTTTGATCCCTTCCCTCTTCTTCCCCAAGTACCAGTTCTTTCACTTACATTTACCCTCTTTCCTTCTCCATACACTCTGTCCTTTCAGGATGCAAACAGGCACAGATAACTCTGATTTCAGCACTCTATCAAGAGTGAATGTGCTGCTTAAAGAAAATGTATAGTGACTCTTTCTATAACAAGAACAATACCTTTTTTTTAAGGAAAATAAGTATCTCATAATTCATCTTTTTGGTGAAGTTGTAAAAATAGATTTAATTAAGCAAAGATAGATATAAACCCATAAAATTATGTACATAGATATTGGTCATAATTTGAAACATCATGGAGAACAAGCAGAAATTTGATAAAAATCAGAAAACTATCATCATTTTTAAAAGTAAAAAAGAATTACTCTAGAAATGACAGTTCTATAAGCTTAATTTTAGTATCAGGAAACTGCTAACATAATGCAGTAAAAATCTTATTAATTCTTAACACAGGGGACCAGAGAAGGGGAAAAAAACAGAATTGCAATTAACTTGCTTGAGATTATCTAAATTTTTTTTATTAAAGTAACAGACCATCTAGATATCTAGGGACTAGCAGTCCTTTTGCTATCCTAAATAAAGTAATATTGGATTAATAAGGTTTTCTGTTAACACAAAAGCTAAATTACAAATTCATGAAAGAAAATGGCATTCTCAGTAAAATGGCTTTCTGAAGAAAAAAAACCTTGTAACTATTAGAATTATGACTCGTAACAGGCCTAAACCATTGTACAGTTTTGTACCAATTACCTCACCCTAAAATTAAACACTTTGAAATGCAACTGTTTTTATTATTTAGCAAAAAATTTCTAAACCAAAAATTTTCTAGCAAAAAGCCATGATGATCATAAATAACAAATTTTTCTAGGGATCTCATAGTGACATTCAGTACAATGACCTTAAGAAAGACCACCAAAACAAGAAAATAACTGTGCTCATTGTGTAAAAATTCATGCCCTTTGATTAAGAAGAATTGGAGAAGTGGCACACAAGAAAAACAGAAGAAACAAAAATGAGTTTAACAAAAGATGGTTGTTAGGGGTTACTGTGTCATGATCCCTTATTCTCAAAATCTTGCATAAATGCTTCATTGTGATACACTAAAGAATTATCGAGGTAATTTTCTTACCCCATGGGGGGATAAGGCATAATAAAAAAACTAGTAATAGCCAAAAGCTAGTATTGAAAAATGCATTTTATATGGCTAAAAAAATAGCAATAACACATTGGAATTAGGAGTCTATATTAAATTTATAAAAATTGGCAAGTTAGAATGGGGATCAATACATGCATGTGAACTACTCAAAAATGTATGAGGATATTCACAAGTTAGTTTGTTTTTTGACATTAATAATTTGAGAGCTATAGACAAAATAATGAATTTTGCTGCCATCACCAGCAAAATTAAAGATAGAATCTCTATCTTTCAACATGCTATAAAATCTTAAAGGAAACAATTTATGCTCTATAGTTCTGCTGCCCAGGACAATAGCCACTAGCCATATGTGCCTATTGAATAATTGAAATGTGGCTACTGCAAATTGTAATGTGTTGAGGCTGTAAAACACACACTGAATTTCAAACACTTTATACAAAAAAATAATGTGAAATAATCTTATTTACAATTTGTATATGATTATATGTTGAAATGGGGATATTTTGGATGTATTAGGTTAAATAAAACATATTAATAAGATTAATTTCACAAGATTCAGTCTCACATTCATTCTCTTAAGGATTTTTCCAACTGAACTGAAAACTTATGTCCACATAAGAACCTGTATTCAAATGTTTATAGCAATCTATTCATAACTGCCAAAAACTGGAAGCAATCACGTTTACCTTCAATAGGTGCATGAATAAACAAACATACAACAGAATCATGTTCAGCAATTTAAAAAAATGAACTATAAATTCATTAAACATGGGTGAACCTTGAATGCATATCACTAAGTGAAATAAGAGTCTGAAATGGCTGTATACTGTATAATTGCAATTGTATGACATTCTGGAAAAGGCAAAACTACAGAGCCAGGAAAAGTTCAGGGGGTAGGTTCTACAACCTTGAAGTGGCCCTGTAACCTGGCTAGAGGTACTCTCAGCTACAGTTCAGGAGTTCTGCTCACACAGGGATCCAGAGGAAGATACACCCATCTGTGCCATCAGAGGCAGATCTACAGATTTAGGTCCTGGCTGTGGACCCTGAAGCAGCTCTGTGACTTGATTCTAGCACTGCTCAGCCATGGTCCAAGGACAGTCCTATCTGCCCAAGAACCCATTAACACCACCCTCAATCAACTATGATATCAGAGGCAATCCCATCAGCCTAAAAACCTAACCTAAGTTCTTCGACAGAAGTTGAAGGTATTTATACCTTCAAATGCACAGACACAACATTCAAGGCCACATAGATTATGAAGAGTTAAATTAACAAGATATCATCAAAGGAAAGTAATAAGTTTTTAGTTAGTGACCCCAAATAAAGGGAGAGCTACAAATTTTCCTACAAAGAGTTCAAAATAATTATCTTAAAGAAGCTCAATGAGATGGAAGAGAACACAGATAGATGGCCAAATGAAATTAGGAAAACAATGCACAATGAACAAAATGAAAACTTTGATAAAGAAATTGAAACCATAAAGAAAGAACCAAATGAATACTGGAACTGAAGAATACGATGACATAATTGAAAATTCAATATATAGCTTCCACAGCAGATTCGATTATACAGGAAAAGAATTGGCAAACTCAAATACAGTTTGTTTTAAGTTAGCCAATTAAAGGAACAAAAAGAAAAAAGGAAGAAAAAGGGCAAAGAAAGCAAACTGAACCTATTGGACACCTTCAAGAGAACAAATATAAACGCCACGGTAATTCTAAAAGGAGAAGATAAAAAGAAAGCTCAAAAATTTGTTTAAAGAAATAATGACTAAAAACTTCCCAAATTTGGGAAGTTCAAGATTCATGGAGCTCAAAAACCCCAAACAAAATTAACTCAAATAATCTTACCCAGATGAACTTTATAACTAAATAGTTAAAAATAAAAGACAAAGGAGAATTTTGAAAGTAGCAAGAGATAAGCAACTTGTCACATATAAGAGAACCTTTATATGACTATCAGCAGATTTCTCAGCAGAAATCTTGCTAAATAGAAGGGAGTAGAATGATATATTCAAAGTACTAAAAGAAAAAAATAACTAACTGCCAACCAAGGATGTTACATCAAGCAAATCTGTCCTTCGGAAATGAAGAAGAAATAAAGTCATTCAGAGACAAGCAAAAGCTGAGGAAGTTCATCACTACTAAAGCTGCCTGGATACTAACTAATAACATAAAAACATATGAAAGTATAATTGCCTTTAGAAAGGGAAAATAACAAAAAATGTATGTGTAAGTGAATAAGTATAATTTTTGTATTTGATTGAAGTTATTAGCTTAAAATAAAATGTTATAACTATAAGATGTTTTATAAAAGCCTCATGGTTATGACAGAAAAAAAAATGTATGTATACAGAGGATAAAGAGAAAAATAGCAAAACATTCCAATAAAAAAAAATTAAAAACCACAAAAGAAGACACCAGGAGAAAGAAAAGAACTATAAAAAAAAGTCAGAATACAATGAACAAAATGGCAATAGTAGATCCTTACATATCACTAATTATAATACTTAAATTTAAATGAATTATATTCTCTAGTCAAAATACACAGAGTGGGCCAGGTGTAGTGGCTTATGTCTGTAATCCCAGCACTTTGGGAGGCTGAGGTTGGAGGATCATTTGAGCCCAGGAGTTCAAGACTACCTGGGCAACATAGTGAGACCCCAGTCTCTACAAAAAAAAACAAAAATTAGATGGGTGCAATGTTGCATGCTGGATATCTGGAGTCCATGCCACTTGGAAGACTGAGGTGGGAGGATCTCTGAAGCTCAGGAGTTCAAAGTTGCAGTGAGCTGTGGTTACACCACTGCGCTCCATCCTGGGTGACAGAGTGAGATCTGGTCTCTAAAATACAACAAAAATACAGAGTGGCTGAATGGATATATAAAATAAAAACAAAAAATAAATAAGATCCAACAATATGCTGATTATAAGAGAATCACTTTAAGAACACACATAGGCTGAAAGTGAAAGAATAGAAAAAGATATTCCATGCAAATGGAAACCAAATGAGAGCAAGAGTGACTATGTTTATGTCACATAAAATAGAATTTCTGTCCAAATCTGTCACAAGAGACAAAGAAAGTCACTGTGTAATGATAAAGGTCAATTCATCAAGAGGATAGAATAATTGTAAATATATATGTATCCAACATCAGAGCATCTAAAAATAAAAAGCAAATTTTAACAGAACTAAAGGAGAAATAGACAGCAATACAATAATAATAAAAGTCTTCATTACCCTGCTTTCAAAGATAGATAATCTAGATAAAAAAATCAATAAGTGAAGATTGTATTTAAACTATACTTTAAACCAAATAAACCCAACAAACATATACAGAACAATATATCCTACAGTAGCAGAATACACATTGTTTTCAAGCCCACAATTCACAAATATATGGAAATTTAACAATATTCTCCTGAACAACCAATGGATCAAAGAACTTAAAAGGAAAATTAAAAAAAATATATCTTGAGACAAATGAAAATGGAAACAAAACATACCAAAACTTGTGGAATATAGAAAAAAAAAGTTTTAAGAGGGAAGTTTATAGCCAAAAATGCTTATATTACAAAAAAAGAAAGGTCCCAAATAAACAATTTAAATTTCACACATCAAGGAACTAGAAAGAGAACAAACTAAACCCAAATTTAGCAGGAGGAAGGAAATAATAAAAATAAGAGCAGAACTAAATAAAATAAAGACTAGAAATTCAATTTTAAAGATCAAATAATTGAGATCTATTTTTTTGAAAATAAAACAAAATTGACAAATTTTAGCCACACTAAACAAGGAAAAAGATAGAAGATCCAAATAAATAAAAGTATAAATAAAAGTATAGACATTCAACTAATGCCACAGATACACAGAAAATCATAAAAGACTACTATGCAAAAGTACACATCAACAAATGGGATATCCTAGCATAAATGGATGAGTTACTAGAAATAGAAACAAAGACTAAATCATGAAAAAATAGAAAATCTGAATACTCCAATAACAATGGATGTGGTGTGCATCATCTGGGTGACAGACATGCTTGAAGCTCTGACTCAGGTGGGGAAAAGGCAATATATGTAACCTAAATATTTGCACCCCCGTAATATGCTAAAATTAAAAAAAATTACAAAAAAGTGAACCCCAGGACCAAATGGCTTCACAGGTAAATTCCACCAAACATTTAAAGAAGAATTAATGTCAATCCTTCTCAAACTCTTCCAAAAAATTGAAGAAGAAGGAATACTTCCGAACTTCCAAGACCAGCATCACTCTGACACCAGCCAGACACAAACACTGTAAGAAAAGAAAATTACAGGATAATACCCATGATGAAAATGATGCAAAAATCCTCATCAAAATACTAGCAAACTGAATCTATCCATACATTAAAAGAATTATATACCGTGACTAAGTGGAATTATTCCTGCAATGATGGTCAACAAAAGCAAATCAATAAATATGATATACCACATTAACATAATGAAGAATAAAAGTCATATGATCATCTCAATAGATGCTGAAAAAAAGCATTTGGCCAAATTCAATATCTTTTCATGATAAAAAAAAAACCTTCAAAAATAGGTGTATAAGGAATATACTTTACCATAATAAAGGCCATATATGAAAAACCTGCAGCTAACATCAGACTCAACAGCGATGAGTTAAAATCTTTTCCTGTAAAATCTGGAACAAAAAAATGATGCCTACTCTCTCTACTTCCATTTAACATAGTACCAGAAATCCTATCCAAAGCAATTAGGTAACAGAAAAACATAAAAAGCATCCATATCAGAAAGGAAGAAGTTACTTGTCTCTTTTTGCAGATGACATGACTTGCATATAGAAAACCCTAAAAACTCCATCAAGAAAACATTAGAACTAATAAATGAATTCAGTAAAATTGCAGGACACAAAATCAACTTAAAAAATCAGTTGAATTTCTATACACTAACAACAGATATCCAAAAAAGAAGCTAATAAAACAATATCATTTATAATACCATCAAAAATAAAATAATTAGAAATAAATTTTAACCAAAGAGTTTAAAGATCTGTACACTTAAAAGTACAACACATTGATGAAATATATTAAAGAAGACACAAATAAATGGAAAAATATACTATGTTTATAGATTGGAATAATGTTAAAATACCCATCCTACTCAAAGTGATCAGATTCAGTGCAATTCCCATGGCATTTTTCACAGAAATAGAAAAACAATCCTACAATTTGTATAAAATCACAAAAAATCTAGAATAGCCAAGTTCATCTTGAGTAAGAAGAAAAAGCTGGAGAATTCACAAATCCCAATTTCATACTATATTACAAAGCTAAAGTAATCAAAAAGTATCACACTAACTAAAAACAGACATAAAGACTTATAGACAGAACACAGAGCCCAGAAATAAACTCACACAGATACTGTAAACTCATCTCTGACAAAGATGCCAAGAAAACACAATGAGGAAAGTCTTTTCAATAAATGGTGCTGTGAAAACTAGATATCCACATGCAAAAGAATGAAATTTGACCCTTTTCTTCCATACACAAAAATTAACTTCCAACGGATTAGAGACTTACTTGTAAGACTCAAACTCATAAAATTCCTAGAAGAACATATAGGAAAGCTTTTTGAAATAGGTCTTTGCAATAATTTCTTGGATATGATGCTAAAAGCACAGGTAACAATAGAATAAACAAACAAATGGGACTACCTCAAACTAAAAAGCTTTTGCACAGCAATGGACAGTCAGCAAAATGAAAAGCAACCTACAGACTAGGAGAAAATATTTGCAAACCACATATCTGATAAAGAGTTAATATCCAAAATACCTAAGAAACTCATACAATTCAATAGCAAAAAAAAAAAAAAAAATTCAAATAACCCAATCAAAAAATGGGCAAAGGACCTGAAAAGACACTTTTTCAAAGAAGACATACAAATGGCCAACATGTTTATGAAAGTGAGCTCAACATCGCTAACTATAAGGAAAATGCAAATCAAAACCACAATAATATGTCACCTCAAACCTGTTGGGATGGCTGTTATAAAAAAAGACAAGAGATAACAAGTGTTGGTGAGGGTGTGGGAAAATTTAAAAAAACCTTTGTACATGGTTGGTAGTAATATAAACTGGCGTACGCATTGTGGAAAACAGGATGAGGTTCCTCAAAAAATTAAAAGTCAAACTACCAACAGTCCCACCTCTGGGTATATATTTAAAGGGAATGAAATCAGTAAGGTGAAGAAATAGCTACACTCCCATGTTAATTGTAGCATTATTCACTATAGCCCAAATGTGCAACAACCTAAGGGTTTATTGATGGATTAATGGATAAAGAAATTATGATTTTATTTTTATGTATATTATTCATACACATTATTCATATATGGTATAATATTCAGCCATAAAAATAAGAAAATCTTGTCATTTGTAGCAATATGGATGAACCTAAAGGATATCATGCTAAGTAAAGCAACTCAGACACAGAAAGAAATACTGCACGATCTCATTTACATGTGTTTTGTTTTGTTTTGTTTGTTTTTGAGACAGCATCTCACTCTGTTGCCTGGACTAGAGTGCCCTGGCATCAGCCTAGCTCACAGCAACCTCAAATTCCTCGGCTCCAGCGATCCTCCTGCCTCAGCCTCCCGAGTAGATGGGACTACAAACACGGGCCACCATGCCCAGCTATTTTCAGTAGAGGTGGGGCCTCACTCTTGCTCAGGCTGGTCTCGAACTCCTGACCTCAAGCAATCCTCCCGCCTCGGCCTCCCAGAGTGCTAGGATTACAGACGTGAGCTATTGCGCCTGGTCGTCTGTCACTTATGTGTGTAACCTTAAAAAAGTTAAACTCACAGAAGCAGAGAGTAGGATGGTGGTTGTTAGAAGCTGAGAGATTAGAGTTGGTCAAAAGTTACAAACTTTCAGTTATGAGATGAATATGATCCAGGGATCTAATGTACAACACAGTAGCTATAGTAAATATTGCTACTTTATATACTTAACATTTACTAAAAGAGTAGACCTTAAGTATTCTCAGCACACACACTCAAAAAACTATAACTATGTGAGGTGACAGATATATTAATTAGCTTGACTATGGTAATCATTTCATAACATATATGTAAACCAAATTACTTTGTATACCTTAAATATACACAATTTTTATTTGTCAATTATATACCAATAAATCTGGAAAAAATAAAATAAAATAAAAACATTCTTTTTCAGTGCATAACAGCAAAAAAATGAAATATGATACATCAAGCACTTTTAAAATTTGAACCATATTTTAATTCACACAAACCAATTATATAGGCATTCTCAAGATAATCTGGGAAAGGTCAACATAATTGAACACTAGATAATATTAAGCAATCATCTTAAAATGTTGCTGAGATATTGGTATTACAGTTATGATTTTTTAAGTTCATAGCTGTTAGAAATACATATTTAAGTATTTATTTGTTAAAAGATAAGATGTCTGTGACATGCTTTGGTGATGTCTGTGACATGCTTTGGTAATGTCTAGCAAACTCAAACGAGAGGGTAAAATATAGAAGATGGACACAGCTTAATATCAGATAGTCACCTCCAGCAAGGATTTTCATATAGTCATCCAAAGCAAGAATGGTAGAATGTTAATAATCATTGAACTTATATGAAGTGTATATGGAGATTCATCATATAATATTTTCAACTATCTGTATTCATATGCAAACTTTTGAAGAGGGTTTTTAGGCTTTGTTTCAAAGTTTGTATGAGTAAACAAAAAGGAAACAATATTGATGCCCTCCCCTGGAAGATAGTTTCAGTAACAAATATTTCTGAAAATAACAACTTTTCTTATCTAATATTTTCTCATCACATATATCCAAAACAAGAAACATAAAAAAGAAAAATCTTCCCATTGCTTATACGTATTGTAAAATTAACTAATACAAAAATTTATATCTGGAAGTTTTGCCTTTCAGAAAACAGAAATCTATTTTCTCCTATATTGGGAGAAAACTTCCATTGGGAGATAAAACTTCCAGATATAAATTTTTGTATAATTCACTTTTACTACATTAAACTGTGTAACAAAATTTCAAAAATCTCACCCAAAATTTCAGTGGCTTACAACTGACCTTTATTTCTTACATTACATGTAGGTGCTGATCAACTGCAATTATGCTCCAGGTGCGGTTGGGTTCAGATATACTACATGTCTTCATTCTAGGATCTGGGAGAAGAAGCATCTCTTTTTTAGAGCATGCTATTCTCATGGCTGAGGGCAAAACCACAAGGAGCTAAACCGAATCACACAATCTTCTTTAAAACATTTGCTTGGTAATAGAATGGCACACCATCTAACATTCCACTGGTCAAATAAGTCATATGACAAAGCCTTAAAATGGTGTGGGGAAATATATCTCACCCATATTCAGGGATAGTGTACAATAATACAATCTGTCACGGAGAATTTTCTATAAAGAACATCATTCCTTTCGTGGTGTGATCCACCAATGTATCATTAGTCAACATTTTCCTGGACTCTTGAATGTTAAAGCAGTTTAGATTCACCTGTAGGCCTGGATGCTCTGGGCTAAAGCCTCACTTAAAGAAGGCTGGGATCATTCCAGTGTCCACACTCTCAGGAACTAGGCAACACATTTCACCTTTGACAACCCAACTTAGTGTTCCAGTCTACTGATTGAGCCTATTTAAGCCCTCAAGGCAACATTTTCTCAGGAAGCTTATCCATTCCCAGCTAGCAGATCTGGACAGGTCACTCTTGTGCACACTAAAAAGTTCAGTAACTTGAATCTTGGGAAGAGGAAAAGGGTTTCTCAATTCCTTTCTTTCCAGAAAGTCTCCAGCGTTTTTTTTTTTTTTTTTTTTTTTATTCAAATCATTTTCCCAAGAGGATATCAGCAAGATGGTGTAAGAGGACTTTCCAGTGCTCAGACATCACTCCTCCCTTGCAAAACCATCAATTTCAGTAACTGTCCATGCACAAGAATACTTTCCCAAAAGCTAAGAAAATTAGATAAGAGATTACAGCACCTAGGTGTAGCACAAGAAAAAGAAAAGATGCATTGAAGAAGGTACCACTCCCCCTCCAACTCCAGGCAGCACAGTATAGAGATACCTTCCACTTGGGGGAGTGAGGAGAAAGTGAGCACTGAACATTGCCTTGGATGTCAACACTGAAAATGCCTCAGTAAAACCCAGTGCCAAGCAGGCCCACCTGGCTCCAGACTCCAGGCTGATAACTGTAGATTAAACCTCCAGCTCTGCTCCAGTACCAAGAGGCATCCAGCAAGCTCTGGGCTTCAGGCCTACTGGACGAACTCAGTCTCTGACCCGCCCCATCGCCAGGCCAACCCCAGCAGCCCCAGGCTCCAGACTGACCTCAGGGCCAGGCCTACGCCACAGCCCTTGCCATCAGGCCGGCACCCAGGCTTGTGGCCTGCCCCAGGTTTCAGAGCAGCCCAGGGCCATTCACAATGTATACATATTTCAAAATATCATCTTGTACACAATAAATCTGTATGATTTTGTCGATTAAAAAACATAAAAATAAATCTTAAAAAACGTTCTCCCACCTCAACCCCCACAAACATCCTATATGCTGGATAAATACCTTATACCTCAAAATTACTCATCTTTCTCCCCACTAAACTCACTAGACCAGAAAAAACAAAACAAAAACTTTAATATTAATAGTATGAAATATTAAATTCAAATTAAAAATTCAAAATGAACAAATAGGGTTATTTTATATTAAGAAAACATAACCAGGATAAAAGAGGTATGGAATTTTATGTGTCAGATGGCATAGAATAGAAACACATAAGGCGAAAATGTTGGAGATACAATTATTGTGGGAGATCTTAATCCAACTATCTCAGCTTTTGGCAGATCAATGGGCAAAAGTAATCAAATATGTTAAGTTGAAAATATAATTAAGAAAGTTATTATGAGCTACATTTGAATTTGTAACTCTACAAACAGATTTTAGACTTTCTTTTCAAGAATCCATGGAACATTTACAATAATTGATGGGGACCTAGGCTCTCTTATTCAAAACAAAACAAGATAGTAAACAGACTTAATAATTTAGCTATTACATAATTAGGTTAGAAACTAGTAAAATGTTTTTATAAGATTTAAATACTTCAGAGTTTTGAAATTCTCTCATAAATACTGTTAAAGCAGAGCAAAATGAAATCATAAACTACTTAGGAAATGGTAAAAATTAGAGCATTGCTTATTAAAATATGGAGTTGGGCAGACTATTCTCCATTGTTGATTCTCCCTATCTTCCTATTCATTTATAAGGTCACAAAGCTAGAGACACTACATTTTCTAGCCTCCTTTAACTAGGTTTGCCATGTAATTATGGTCTAGCCAATCAGATTTAGAGAAATTATTGATGCAACTACCAGGTCATCAACTTATAAATGAAGTCACCTATACCGGACTTTTTCACTTTTTCTATTCTGTAGACTGGAACTGAGAATTATTTGGTCTTTATTCTGACTATTCAGATGAAGACAATACTGCTAGAATGGTGGAAGAATAAAAGGAAAGAAACTCAGGTCCCTGATTAATGTTGTAAAGCAGTGCCACTTAATAGCTTGCACTTATCTGGACTGTTACATTGGACAGAAATATATACCTTGTTTAAGCCATCATATTTGGGGATCTGTTTACAGTAGCTGAGTTTGCCTTCTCACTAGCAAAGCCTATAACCAAAAGTATTATTGCAGTGTCATAGCTGTAATTTATTAATAATTAATGAAAAATGGAAATAAGTTAAACATCCAACACAAAAAAAAATAAGAAATTTTCAAAATACAATCTACCAATAGAATAACTAGAAGGAAGAAAGATGAATTCAGAAACAAATGAATTAGATGAACAAAGAAGCAATAAAAATGGTAAACGAATTTAAGAGCTGAGTTTTGAAAAGTAAAATAGACAACATTGCATATCAAATAAAGGGTCACAGGAGCTTCTGTTAGGACAGTTTCTTGAGAAAAACCACAATTTAAAAAAAATGAGGATATGGTGAGAGAAATTAGAAGACCTGATGGATTTAGTAACATGCAAATCATACCTAACTCTAATGCCACGTTTTCCCAGAAGTGATAGCTTCCTTTTTGAAGCCCCCACAGAGCCGTAAGTTCTGCAGTACATGTTCAAGAAGCTCTACTCCAGTCAGTCTCTTTGAAAGACATCATAGTATCTTGATAAAGCCACATTAAACCTGAGATGCTCTGGAAATGTGTGCACTGGACACACACTAATCTCTGATCATTTCAATGACCTTGTTTAAAGTCATTGTTTGGAGAATTTAAAACATAACAGTTTACAGAGGGGATGTCATGGACAATTCATGGCAAAACAGAACACATTAAACCTTAGTGTATTTGCCTACTTCAGACTGCATGGTCATGCATAATAAAATCAGCATTAGAAGAGAGTTACTACTTTTCGACATCATAATCATCCTTTGGCATACATTTACTCTAAAGGGCCTCTTAACCACTTTTGAATGGTTTATGTTCATGATATATAAAGTAATGCCTAGAAGAGAGTCACTAGAACATAGATAACACAAAAAACTAAACTCTTGTTACTATATTCTCCTCTGGCACACTTGAGATTGACTGTTACACAGCAGAAACAGAGCCCTATGCTACAAGCTTGTAGACCATGGCAGAGCTCCACTCGATCACACGTAGAAGGGAGTTCATTTATCTCTCAAATTTAGGACTACAAAAGCTTTACCAGGCTTTTTCCCTGGTTATGGAGAAATATCAGAAACATTTTGATAAAGGGAGCATACTTGTAGTAACCCTCTAAAATTCCATCTTTTGTCTGAGCTCCAAATGTTTTGGAAGAAGAATTATCCTCGCCACAAGAAGGCCATAATGAGAACATCAACCTCTTGGTGATGAAGCCATAAAGCTTGTGTCAGCACTTTATGAAACTACAAGATTAATCTCCTATAAAGAAATGACAGGATAGGTAGATGAAAGAGAGATGGCAGAGCCCCTTTTGACTTTAACAAAGCTTCACATTCTTTACTTCATTACCATTATCAATTCAATGAGAAAATTATGGCCCAGACTGCGTAATTGCTAATTGGAGGGTCATTCAAAATAAATTTCCTTCATAAGAGTAATGTTACCCGGAGGGGACATAGCAAGCAGTGTTCTGCCAGGGTGAGTACTGGGACCAATTTTTTCAAAAGTTCATCAGTGTCCTTGCTAATGATATAAAAGTGCTGTTGGTTGGTAGAGATATTTAGGAACATCCCGGTTAAGAATTCAAAATGATTTTGGCAATGAACACATGTATTTCAACATGGGTGAGGCAAGGTTACTTCTTAAAAAGGAGAAATTGTATGGATATCAAATAGGAAATCAATAGTTATGGATAAAAGTAATAGAAAATGTTCCCTGATCATAGTAGAGCATAAATTAACAAGCTGTGGAGAGGTGAGATTCAGCACAGTGCCCACAAAACACACGATGGGCTGTGCATACAGGAGAACACAAGAGACTCAGGTGTGCCCTTAAAATATATGACAAACGTGAAACATGAAGGTGACTATAAAAATAAAATAGTCCTAAAGGATCTTTCTCTATAAGAAGTATATTTTACATGAATACAAAATAGTCTACTCTGAATATGATTCAGGGTGCACTGGCCATCCGGGCCCCTCAGGTTAGCCTCACACTGACCTCTAGTATTAAGACATATTATGAATATATGATTATAGCTATTCTTTGATTTTTGACACAAATAATAATTTAAATCAGCATTAGCCTTCCCATCAATTTAAGTAGGTTGATCTGCTGTATCAAGAGGGAGAAACTAGGAGTGTTGGTTCTCTGAGATATTCATTGATATGTTTCCTGAACATGTATTCCTCATACAACAAAAATATGCAAAATAACAGCAGAATCTTACAGAAGTTGATTACCAATATTAGAAGATTCACTTCTTCTAGAAGATTTTTGGGTGGGGGATATAATACTATTTTTGTTGTAAAACCACTTTATTGTCCCAAATCCTTTGGCAGTTTGAATAATTTCTATCAAAATTCAGCAGTAATAATTCTATGATTGTTTTTGTTTACCCAACATGTCTTTGACAATTATATAAGCAAAATTTTGTCCCTGCCCTGTACATGTGCAATCATGGTGCAGGTACAGGGAAGATTGACAGTCCCTGCTTTCAAGGATCTTGCAGTTTAGAGACAGTGACACATAAAATGTTAATAATACTAGTTTGTTTATGATAGGCTTAAAATAAGTAGTTTTCAAGTTGTATTGATGCCAGAGTTATAATAAATAGAATAATTATTCTGGAGAAAAAAATGAATGCTGGGGGTCAGTATAAGGCTTCACAAAGAAGGTAGAATCATCCAGCAATCCCACTACTAGGCATCCACCCAAAGGAAAAAAAAGACACTCTATAAAAAAGATATCTGCCCTCAAACGTTTATAGCAGCCCAATTCACAATTGCAAAGATGTGGAAACAACCCAAGTGCCCATCAATACATGAGTGGATTAATAAAATGTAGTATATGTACACCATGGAGTTCTACTCAGCCACAAAAAAAATGGTGGTCTAGCACCTCTTGTATTATCCTGCACAGAGCCAGAGCCCATTCTACTAAGCAAAGTATCAAAAGAATGGAGAAATAAGCACTGCATGTACTCACCATCAAATTGGTATTAACTGATCAACATTTATGTGCAGATATAGTAGTAACATTAATCAGATGTTGGACAGGTGGGAGGGGGAGGAGGGGTTGGGTATATTTACACCTAATGGGTGTGGTGCACACTGGGGGATGGGTATGCTTATAGCAATATATGTAATATTCAGAAATATATATATATATATATATATATATATATATATATATATATATATATATATATATAAAATAAATAAGAAGGTAGAATCAGACTAAGAAAGATTTTGAGTGACCAGTACAGCCATTTGAACTCAATTCTGGAAAGAGTGTGGAGATATTGAAAGCCCTTTACCCTGAGATGATGAAAGACAAGTTTTAAGGAGATCATTGCATTTGTGATGAGACAGCAGGACCAGGGAAGAGTAGGTAGGTCACTGCAGTGCTAGAGGTACGAGTGTTGGAAATCACAGGGAGGAAAGGTAGGGAGGGAAGATGAAAGTAGAAAGAAGGTTATGAATTTGTATTAACTGATCAACACTTAAGTGCACATATAGAAATAACATTCATCAGGTGTCGGGCAGGTGTGGAGGGAGTAGGGGATGGGTATATTCACACCTAATGAGTACAGTGCTCACCGTCTGGGGTATGGACATGCTTGAAGCTCTGACTCGGGTGGGGCAAGGGCAATATATGTAACCTAAACATTTGTACCCCTGTAATATGCTGAAATAAAAAAAAAGAAGAAGCTTATGTAAAAAAGTCCAAAGTAAACATGGATGGAGAGAGAGGAGTGTGAAGACAATAGCACCAAAGTTTATATACTGAGTACAAAGAACAATTTTGAAACCATTCACAAAAATAGAAGAGCAAAAGGGAAACTGATTTCAGGAAGAATTATCAGTCCCTTTGAGCAAATGAAGTTTAAAACTCCAGGAAGCTATTCAAGTGAAAATACCTCCTACCAAATCTTTCCTTTCCCCTTCCCCTGAAGTAATGATTCCTGCATCTTTTTCCCCATGTTACCCTTGGCTCTCCTCTCATTCTTTATTCTTTCTCTGCATTCTTCCTTCCTCTCAAGCCTTTTTTTTTTTTTTTTTTCAGCTCATCATGGGGGTACATAAGTTCAGGTCATATACATTGTCCATGTCCTGCCCATCCCCCTGAGTCAGAGTCCCAAGCGCGTCCATTCTCATTCTCCATACATTGCGCCTGGCACTCATCATGTAGTCATACCTCCATCCCCTCCCCCCGCCACCTCCCCGAGTCTGCACCTTCAAGCATGACCATTCCCCAGAGGGTGTGCAACGCACTCGTCATGTAGGCATACACCCATCCCCTCTCCCCACCCCCCATCCCAGTCTGATATCCAATTGGTATCCTTCCCCGATGTGCATTTAGGTGATGATCAGGGAAACCAGTTTTCTGGTGAGTACATGTGATGCTTGTTTTTCCATTCTTTGGATACTTCACTTAATATAATGGGTTCCAGCTCTCTCCAAGAGAACCAAAGAGATGTCGTATCATCGTTATTTCTTATAGCTGAGTAGTACTCCATGGTATACATATACCACAGTTTACTAATCCATTCGTGGATTGATGGGCACTTGGGTTGTTTCCACATCTTTGCGATTGTGAATTGTGCTGCTATAAACATTCGGGTACAGGTGTCTTTGTTAAAGAATGACTTTTGTTCCTCTGGGTATATGCCCAATAATGGGATTGCTGGATCAAATGGTAGGTCTACTTGAATCTGTTTAAGGTATCTCCATATTGCTTTCCATAGGGGTTGCACTAGTTTGCATTCCCACCAGCAGTGTATAGATTCAATGCAATTCCTATTAAATTACCAACATCATTTTTCACAGATTTAGAAAAAATAATTATACACTTTGTATGGAATCAGAGAAGACCCCGTATAGCAAAAGCAATCTTAAGCAATAAAAACAAAATGGGAGGTATTGATTTGCCAGACTTCAAACTATACTACAAAGCTGTGGTTCTTAAAACTGCCTGGTATTGGCACAAGGCAGGGACACAGACCAGTGGAACAGAACAGAAAACCCAAATATAAAACCATCCTCATATAACCATCTAATCTTTGACAAAATAGACAAAAACATACTCTGGGGACAAGAGTCCCTATTCAATAAATGGTGCTGGGAAAACTGGATAGCCACCTGTAGAAGACTGAAACAGGACCCACAGATTTCACCTCTCACAAAAATCAAATCACGGTGGATAACAGATTTAAACCTTAAATGGGAAACGATTAGAATTCTAGAAGAAAATGTAGGAAAGACTCTTACAGACATTGGTCTAGGCAAAGAATTTATGAAGAAAACCCCTAAGGCAATCGCAGCAACAACAAAAATAAATGAATGGGACCTGATTAAATTAAAAAGCTTCTGCACAGCCAAAGAAACAGTCACGAAAATAAACAGACAGCCTACAGAATGAGAAAAAATTTTCGCATACTACACATCAGATAAAAGACTGATAGCAAGAATCTATTTAGAACTCAGGAAAATCAGCAAGAAAAAATCAAACAATCCTATCAAAAAATGGGCAAATGACATGAATAGAAATTTTTCAAAAGAAGACATAAGAATGGCTAAAAAATGTATGGAAAAATGCTCAACATCCCTAATCATCAGGGAAATGCAAATCAAAACCACAATGAGATACCACTTAACTCCGGTGACAATGGCCTTTATCAAAAAATCCCAAAACAACACATGTTGGCGTGGATGCGGAGAGACAGGAACCCTCTCAAGCCTTTACTGCGGTATTTGTGCCCCATCTCTCCTAAGATCCAGATTAGTCTACTTCTACCTGGATGACCAAAGCCAACACATTCAAAATTGAATTTATCTTTACATCCAAACCTACTCCTTTTACAGACTTGTATTCTTCATTATCTATAGCGTCCCTGCTGAAAATTTAAGTCATTCCTGACATCTTCCATTTTTCAATCACTACCTCTTGTCCCTGAAAATTCTGAAGGTTCTTTTTAGTTTTCAAAATCTTGTAGATACTATAGAAAAGTCTCTTATAATTATTTTATTTGCTCTAGCCCCCCATATCTCCACTTGCCTAATTGCTACCCTCATTTTTCCTGGAATTTCACAGCAGATATAATAATTTTGAATCTACCTTCATTCTATCTTTTTTTCAAATTATTTTTTATTATGCTACTGTCATGCAGTCATATTAATTACTTTCTCACAAATTGAAGGAGAATCCTAAAGCCTAACATAAATTTCTTCAAACCTGACTCTTTGCCACCCTCTTCCAGCAAGAGCCCAGTGGTCTAGCCACATCAGATTCTTCACTGACCTTCAAATATTCTAAGGACTTCAATGCACATATGCTATATCCATGTTGTCCTTCCATACTATAAAGCTATTCTCCATTCTTGTTTATCTCTTTAACTTTTACTCATTCCTCAAGGCCTGGCTTAAAGGTTGCATTTTTCTACTAAGCCTCTCTTGACACCAGTTGTCAGAATTAAAATTGTTACCACTTTGTAGTAATAATTTTGCCACTCATCATATTCCTTCGTGGTTATGTGAGGAAATATCTGATTTTACCACTAAAATTCTTGGGAATGAATACCAGGTTTTATTCATCTCAAAATTCACAGCAGCTAGTACAGTGTCAAGCACGATTGAGGATTTATGTTTACTGAAGTCAACTTAATTGAATTGAACTGACTTGAACTGAAGACATCTGTGAGTAGTGGGAAACACTGTACTGAAACCCAGAAGAAGGGATTGGGCATAAAGGATATTAACCAAGATTATTAACATTTGTGTATTTTCCAAGTTTCTTATAAAGAGAGGGTTAACTCACAGAGGATGATGACATGGAGAAGATAGGAAGATAAAAATAGGAAAGGAACCCAGTGATGGTTATAGAAGAATAGCAGTTAGCCAAGTATAGAAGAGTTCCAGGAAAGAATATTGTACTGAATACAGTCCACGAGAAATGAGTTTCAGAAAGAAGGTTTAGAACCTTGTTTCATTTTTACCAAGTTCTGTAGCCCAGGTCATCTGCTTTAAAGGATAATGTTTTTCCTTTCTCCCAGATGAAGATATATAAATTGCACCCAGATATTTTAGGATTATCAACCTTTTAATTATTTCCTGAATGTAATCTTTTGGAGATTGTAAATAACAGATTTACTTTCCATTGACTTATTTGTTTACTAAATCAGCTGTTAATGCAAGTATATGGTGATGAGTAGCATTATATTTGTCCCATATTTGCTTGCCAATGGTTTATAAACTTACTCATTTGCTAATAAATTGGTCTTTTATCTAACAGATAATATCTCTGTCCCATTAAAATCTGGATCAGAAGATATAAATTCCTTTCTGAATTTAAATCTCTACTCTTATTACTTTTATTATCTACACAAGAGTATGTGCAGCAAACAAAATACAGATTAAAAAGTGCACTAACAATTTTCCTATAATTTGCCTTCTCTTCATACCCTTAAATTTCTATGGGTTCTAGTTAGCATTAACAGTTCTAATTCCAGTTAATATGTAACAGTATCAGAGATTATATCATACGATAAACCTAGTGTATTATCTGACTTTGGCACTAACATATTTTTAGTTATTCTTCATAAAGTCAACTTTAAAATCTTACAGATATGATCATCCTATACTCCTCATTTCCCTTAACAGCCAAATAAAGTCTGTAACTTGAGATTGTTTCTAATTGCTATAACTTCAAAAAGAGCTCATAGGTTCTTCAGCCTTCAAATCATCTCCTTCTGTCTTCCAAAGTGAGAAATGATAGCTTCCTTTATGACTCATCCAATCCTCTCACAACCAATGATCCATTCTAAAAGACAAAAAGCTTCTTGTAAATCCCTGGGTGAAATCTACTAGCCAATTTGTCAATGAACTACTCTTGAGACATTCTTGAGCACAGCCTATCCTCAGCCTCATCCCTTACAGAAACCTTTCCATTTCAAACATAAGTAATGAACTGTAGGGTTATAATTGCACCATACTCATCTGATTTTCCCTTTTTCTTCTCTTTCTGCTTGGACTGGCCTTTTGCCTTTGTTTAACTAGCTATCTTTAAAATCTCTTCTGCTAATCCACTATATATTTTTGAAAAAGGAAAAAAGGATAGAAAAAGAAATAGACAAGCAATTGAATGAACCACTGAAGTAATAATATCATATATAATCTGATACCAAACTATTTGGGGTAAAGAATTTCATATTTTTTTAGATGTAGTTTTGACTATGTCTTTATTTACTTCTTATAGGAGCCAATGTGATTTTAGCATTCAGTTAAAAAGTTGTTCTGATACTAGTACTCATGACAATGAGTACTACATTGAAAGACCACCCTGTTAACCTGAAGTAACTTAAAATTCAGCAAGTACAAAATAATAATAATAATAGTAATTTTCTCTTCTCAAATCAAATCTTTTTCATATATCTTTCATTGAATAGTATCCATGCAAATTCTAGATACCTTAAAGATGGTGTCAATTTATTCTAATTCACCTATGCACTTATTTTAATCAGATGCCAAATCACGTTAATTTTTAAAAATTTCTTCAATTTTATTTTTTACATTGCACTAAAGAATGAGGTTGTAAGATGGTTTTATCACAGTGCTCTTCAGCCTCTCGCCATTCCATTTCCACATCCCTCCTTAAAGCAATTCATCATTAAAGGCTAATCTTCTGCAATGTTTCTTTCTAGATTATTTTCAATGCATTTACAGATGTATCTATCTGCATACACATAGTTTAATAACAGTATCTATTATAAATATATTTCTATGACTTTTTTCCTCATAACAGTATTTCTTATAGATATCTCCATGACAGTATGAATAGATTTATCGCCTTTTTTGTAACAGCTACGTAGTATTAAATAATCTATATGTACCATAAATTATTTAACCTTACCTTTATTAATGAACATTTAGTGCACATCCATTTTTTTTTGCTTGTAGCAATGACAAAATGAATATCCCTGTATAGAACTTTGTGTCCATAAGTGAATATTTCTCTAAGCATGAAATTGGTGGGTCAAATGTTATGTGTATTTTACATTTTGATAGAATCTCGAAAATTGCCTTTCAAAAAGCACTTGTGCCAATTTGCATTTCTACAAATATTGAAAGATAATACCTACTTCCCCACAACTACATCAAACAGAAAATTTTCAATCTTTCAAAACAATTTTTCTCAAACGATGGATAAAAATTTCTATTTTATTCAGCTTTAATTTGCACGTCTATAATTTTGGCACAGTTTAACATTTTTTCAGTTTATTGCTCATTTGTGTTTTTCTATGCATTTGTCTGTTTTTCAATGGTTTATCTTTCTTTCTATCAATATATAAGAGCTCCTTATATATTACAAGCCTGTTGTGTTAGATATGTTGCAAGTATATTAAAAACTCATCGAAATGCAATGAGAACAACAGTAATAATGTAATAATTCAACTGTGTAAAAGACAGGTTTATGAAGTGAACGGATGAGTCCATAGGCCTTGCCTGCCAGGAGTTTGAGGTTTGGCAGTGATAGAGGGGTGGGGAACCTGTGGCCTTCTGGATCCTTGAGTGCAGCATTTTGGCTGAATCCAAATTTTACAGAACAAATAATTTTACTAAAAGGGGTGCAGCAGAGAAAGACAAGGCTTTTCTTGCCTCCTTTGGTGCTTAAAAAGAAACAATTTTGAAATCAGAAGCCTGCAGGTTCCCCACCCTTCTGTGCCTCTTATCTGATATGACTTGAATACCCAGGGGGAACATTCTGTGACCTGTGGCTAGCTAAAACTTGTAGGGTTTTGGTTTTATTTGTTTTGGGTTTTGCTTTTTTTAATTTTAGTGGTTCTAAATTTTATTTCATTGCAATTTTAGTTGGCATTTCCCATATGACTAATGATAAGCCTTTTTATATGCTTATCTGTCATCACATATCTTCTTTTATTAAATATCCAAAATATTTTAAAATATTTAAATTTAATATCTTTAATTTTTGAAAACAAAGTTATTGGTTTTCTGTTTAAGTTTTAAGATTTCTTTACATATTCTAAAAAATTCATTGTAGGATACACATTTGCAAATACTTTATCACAATTTGTGACATTTCTTTTTTCTCTTAATGTTGTTAAAGAGCAGATATTAATTTTGATTGAGTCCCATTTATCAATTTTTTATGGATTGTGCTTTAGGTGTCATATCTGAGATAAGTTTGCCTAATTCAAGATCAAAAAGATTTTCTCCTGTTTTCTACTGGTCTTATAGTTTTAAATTTTACTTTAACAAGGTTTCATTTTGAGTTAATTTTATATATCCTATGAGGTACAAATAGAGGTTCATCAATTTGTACTTGAATAGCCAATAGCACTGTGTGTTGGAAAGACCATTCTTTCCCTATTGAATTGCTTTTGTACCTTATTGAAAATCTGGTGATCATATAAATACCGGTCTTTTTCTGGACTCTATATTCTGTTTCCTTGATGTATTTGTTTATTATGATGCCAGCAAATACCACATTTTCTTAGTTACTATAGCTTTATAATAAGTAGTTGAAATCCTCCAACTTCTGTTGTTCAACGTTTTGTTTTGTGTTGTTTGCAATTCTAGGTTTTTGCATTTCCATATAGAGTTTACAGTCACATTGGCAGCTAGAATTTTGTTTGGAATTTTATTGATAAATCAATGTGGGAGAATTCATATCTTAACAATATATAATCTTCTTAGTCATGAACACAGTATAGGTCTTCATTTATTGAATTCTTTGATTTAACTTGGCAATATTTTATAGTATTTGTAGACAGGTTTTGCATATCTTATCAAATGTACTCTAATTATTTCAATTTTGAAGCTATTGTAAATGTTATGTTTTGGCAATTTCCAGTTGTAGATCTTTTTAATGAGTGTAAGGTTTGTAATAATAAATTGTCTACCTTATTACTTCTGAAATTGACTATTGATTAGTTCTGTTTTCTCTCCTTTATTGAGATCATTCTTTTCAGAGTTTTAACTTATTAATATTTTCAATTAACTGTCTTTTGGATATTTAGTTGATCTTCTCTCTATATTTTTTTAATTTTAACATCTCCCTCTAGTTTTATTATGTCCTTATTTCAACCTTCTTTAGGGTTTATTTGGTATTCTATTCTAAACTTTTTGAGATGGATGGTTTGAACATAGACTTTTCAGACATTTAAAACATTTTATGGGTATAAATTTTCTTCTATGCCTAACTTCAGCTGGGCCCGACAAGTTTTGATACATCTTATTTTAGTTATGATGTCCTCTTTAACCTATGTGCTATTTAAAATTTATTTCTTAATTTTCCAAAGTACATGTATATTTCTGTTACCTTTTCTTATTGACTTAATCTTTAAAAACATTTATTTAAATTAACAGATAAAATTGTATGTATTTATTGTGTACAACATGAAGTTCTGAAGTACATATACCTTGCTAAATGGTTAAATCTAGATAATTAATTACATATGCATTATCTCAAACAGTTATAATTTTGTAGTGTGAATACTTATCCATTCTCTTAGCATATACCATCATTAGCTATATTCACCATGCTGTACAATGTATCTCTTGAACTTACTTCTCCTAACAATAATTTTGTATCCTTTTACCCAAATCTCCCCAGTACCCTCCCTGACCATTCCAGCCTCTGGTAACCACCATTCTACTCTATTTTTATGAGATCAACTTTTTAGATCCCACATGTGAGTGAGATCATGAGGTATTTGTCTTTCTGTACTTGGATTATTGCTCTTAATAATGTCCTCCAGTTTCATCCAAATTATCACAAATAACAAAATTTTATTCTTTTATGGATGAATAGTATTTCATTGTTCATATATACCACATTTTCTTTATCCATTCATCTGTTGATGGACACTTAGGTTGATCCTATATCTTTGCTATTGTGAATACTGCTGCAATAAACACAGGAGTCCAGCTATCTCTTTAACATATAGATATTTTCGTTTGCTATGCTGCATTAGTCAGTTTTGCATTGCTATAAAGGAATATTGAGACTGGCAATTTATAAAGAAAAGAGGTTTATTTGGCTGCCAGTTTTGCAGACTGCACAAGAAGCATGATGCCAGCATCTGCTTCTGTTAAAGGCCTCAGGAAGACTCTACTCATGAAAGAAGACAAAGGAGAGGAGGCATGTCACATGGTGAGAGAGGTAGCAAGAAAAGGAGTGGTACCAGGTTCTTTTAAACAACGAGTTCTCATGTGAACTAATTGAGTGAGAACTCATTTATTGTTGGGAGGAGGCCACAAAGCTATTCATGATGGATCTACCTGTATGACCCAAACACCTCCCACTTAACCCCTCCTCCAACACTGGAGATCAAATTTCAACATGAGATTTTTGAAGGGAAAAATATCCAAACTACATCATATGCAGAAGTTTTTAGTTTGATGGGGTTCATTTGTCTATTTTTGCTTTTGTTTCCTGTGTTTTGAGGTCACATCCAAAAAAATCATTGCCCAGATCAATGTCATGGAGCTTTTCACCATTTTTGTCTACTAGTTTAATAGTTTCAGGCCTTACATTTAAATCTTTAATCCATTTTAGTAGTTATTTTGTATATAGTATGAGATAAGGGCTTAATTTTATTCCTCTGCATGTAGATATCCAGTTTCCCCAGCATCATTTATTGAACAGACTGTACTGTCCCTATTGTGTGTTATTGACATCTCTGTCAAAAATCAGTTGGCTATAAATGTGTGGATAAATTTCATGATTCTCTATTCTGTTTCATTGATCCAAGTATCTTTTTTTATGTCCATACCATGGTTCTTTGGTTACTGTAGTTTTGTAATATAGTTTGAAGTCAGGTAGTGTGATGCCTCCAGCTTTTATTTCCCTCTCAATATTGCTTTGGCTATTTAGGGTCGTTTGTAGTTC
Organism: Lemur catta; assembly: GCF_020740605.2. Lineage (NCBI taxonomy): Eukaryota > Metazoa > Chordata > Mammalia > Primates > Lemuridae > Lemur > Lemur catta. Next base: position 226,459,760 of record NC_059128.1, on the reverse strand, counting down.
CATAAAAATTTTAGGATTATTTTTCCTATTTCTGTGAAAAATATCATTGGTATTTTGATAGAGATTATATTGAATCTGTAGGTTTTTTTGGGTAGTATGGACATTTTAAGAAAATTAAATTTTTCCAATCTATGAAAATGGTTTATTATTCCATTTATTTGTATATTCTTTAATTTCTTCCATCAATGTTTTATAGTTTTCAGTGTAGTGATCTTTTACCTCCTTGGTTAAATTTATTCCTAAGGATTTTTTAATTGTAGCTACTGTAATTGGGATTTTTAAAAAATTTCTTTTTCAGGGAGTTCACTATTAGTACATAGAAATTATACAGATTTTTTATGTTGATTTTGCATCCTACAACTTTACTGAATTTGTTTCTTAGTTCTAATAGGGTTTTTTTGGTGGAGTTTTTAGGGTTTTCTATATATTGGACTGTATTAATCTTATATCAGAAAAGCTTACTGTATTAGTCAGAAGCTTACAGATAACAGAGACCACTGTATTACACCCCTATAATTCCCCCACAAGAAATAATTTAAAACAGGAAATAGGGGGCTTACAAAATTGCAGAAAGGTTCAGAGGAGCAAGGTTTAGACAGCTTCCAGGAATGACACTTAGAATAAAATCTTTGAACTGACATTTAAGAGAGAAAACATCTCTGTCAGGAACTGAATGTTAGAATAATTAAAAAGTCCCTGTCCAACTGCTGACTCCAAGACTACACTTCAGCCATCAACCAGCCACCAGGAAACTCCTCCATAGCTGTTGATTCCAGTGCTACACTTTCTTAGTCTTCAAGATAGGAACTCTGAATGGATAATTCTTATCAGCTACAGATTGGGGAAGATCTAACCACTGTGATACTGTTACTGCCTCCACAGAAAACCAGTTAACTTCCCAACTCATGTTGCCAGTAACAAAGAAATGAAGCACATTGTCTGCCTTATTTTCAGTTCCAAATCTCTCCTGTGAGTGTCTGCTTGTAGAAGCTGGATCTCATGTGGAACGTGAGCAGAAAAGGAACTCGGTAATATTAATTAATCTTAGGCTTTCCAGAATTCAATTTATTCTAGCATCTAATACATCAGCTACAAAAGTTTGGAATAATGTTTAGAAAGCTGCATTTTGTCATTCTTTACCAATTGCATTTAATTCTCCTAATATATATAAATATTTGGGAGATTTTCTCTGTAAAAGAACATAACAACAACAAATGAATACACTTTTGCTTCACCAGTCCTTATTCCTTTTAATCCTTTTCTTATCTTATTCACAGGCTAAGACCTCTAATAATAAATCCTGATTATAATTGAAATAGACTTACTATAAAGCAAAAAAAAAAAATTGCCTGTTTACTACAGGCTTCTGGCAAATTATCAAGTTAAGAATGTTTACGTCTATCCTGCATCTACTATGAGGGTTGGTTTCTTTTTTGTTTTGAACACAGGAATGAGTATCAACCTTTAATAATTTTCTGATATAGTCAAGATGATTTCATGTATTTTTTTTCTTCTTAATCCATTAATGCAATGAATTTTATTAACTTTTTTTAATGGTGAACAATCCTTACATTCCTGTCTATTCTATTTTTCTGTTACCTCATGTCTGCCTCTCCGTGTTACATTTGCTTCCTCTGTGTTAGGCCATATTCTCATTATCTTTCACTGGCACTACTGCAATAGCCTCCTAATTTGTTTTTAAGTCATAAATGTTTGGCTTCTGCAATGCATTATTCACATTTAAACTAGAATTATCTTCCTCATTGGATAATCTCACTCTGTTTCTCACAACTCTTTAGAGACTTTCCATGAGTTAAGGAGGAAGATTAAAATTAGGCATTTAATTGTATTCCAAATTATAATTACATCAACAGTTTTTTATTATTGTTACCACAAAAGTTTACTATGAATTTGTCATAAGAAAGCAACTGGAGAGTCCAAAAAACATCCCAAACCTGTTTATTTCTCTGAGTCTTTCATCTAGTTCACCATTTCCCAAAGTGTGTTCTAGAAACTCTAGTCTTGGGAGATAGTTTTAAAAGTAATGGTTTCAAAACCAAATAAATTATGAAAATGCTGAAGTCTCTATGCTAGTCTAAGAGATTTATATGGTACAGTATATCAGAATAAGAAATATTATGTAAAGTCTTATAATAAATATAATAACTCTTAGCTCAGCATTCTCTAGACATATTTATACACAAAAAGCCTTTCATTTAACAATATTCATTAAAACTAAGCTTCTATGGAATACATATTATAGGAAAAAGAAAAACCTCCAAGTATTTTCTCAGCATAGATTGTGCCTCTTCTCTTTCCCATCTATCAAATTCTGCACATCTTTCAAGGTCTCCTCTATGAGTCTCTCTGGATAACACTCATTTCCCAACTTGCAATTCATTCTCTAATCCCCTAGCACATCTTTGTACCTCTTTTAAACCATGTACTTTATCTTTCTCTCAAATAAGTTTCAGTTCCTTAACGGCAGAGTTTTCACTTGATTTCACAAAAATAGTTGGCATATAATAGGTGCACAGTAAACATGTATTTTTTCCACCTATTTAAGTTCTTTTGAATTTCATAGATTTGGTCATTTTATATTTGTGTCTAAAATTGTATTTAATATTAGAGGTATAGAATACTTTGAAAAATAACTCTGACCATGTAGGATGTATTATTTTGGAGAATGCACACTCTAGTTTAGAGGATACTAGGTAAATACATATTAATAAAAATACAAAAATACAAACTATAACTTAATTACAGTCTATTGTCCCTTAACAGTGGTCCCCAACCTTTTTGGCAGGAGGGACTGGTTTAATGGAATACAATTGTTCCATGGATGGGGGCAGGGGAGGCAGAGCTGAGCTGGTGATGCCAGTGATGCCGAGCAGCTGTAAATACAGGTGAAGGTTCGTCTGCTTGACTGTCACTCACCTCCTGTCCTGCAGTGGTTCCTAAGTTTCATGGAAGACAATTTTCCCATGGAAATTTGATGGGGGTCGGGGGAGTGGGTGTTGCGGGGAGCTCTTCGGCCGGACCAGTACCTGGGGGTTGGGGACCACAGCCTTAGGATATCAGAGAAGGGAGATTTCAGTACAAATTAGACTAAACAGATCAGGTGGCATGAAAAGGCGGGACTTGGCAAGGTCCTGACCAGAAGGCATGAGCTTAACACCAACACATTCCCGGTGCCATAAAAGGGACACAGATACACCCTAACACCCACATCCTGGTCAGATCTCATTAGCATCCACTGGGCTTCATCCAAGCATTCCAGACAACAAATACTCTTCTTCTTTATCCAGTTCCCCACTGAATTTTCAGCAGGTTAACAGAAATATGATTTAACAAGAAAACTAAGCATACCAGAGAATAGGTGGAGATGTAAGAACCTCACTTGACTATGGAAGCATAGGTAAGGAGAACTTCATCATGCCTGTGCATATAGATAAAAGGCATTCTGAGCCATTGGGGACTGTGGTAAACAACGCCTAGAAACAAGGGGAAATCTTTCTTAAGTCTTTGTCATCTTGAAGTGAGACTGGAGATGAACTGACAAAAACAAGGATTATTTATAATAATAAAAGTATGTCCAACAGACTACTTAGCAATGTTCAAATCCAGAGAGCAATACATTGAGTTGTGTGGGTGATAGGGTTCAGAAATGAACATGATGAAACAGTATTTAGAGTAGTGTTGTCCACATTATTTATGTTCTTCTAGGACATTAGCTGCTAAACCTCATTTGAAAGGGGTCAAGGCAAAATTTAAGAAAAATACCAGAAAGATTGGTATACAGCAATATGGTGAAAATTGAAAGAGAGAGCACTAGGGGTTACTGTGAAATTTTAAGCAAGTCTTGGTACATACATTTTCCAGGTATTTTGGTCCTTGCCCTCATCCCCTACCCATTGATGCAAATCTTCCAATTCCCCATCCTGTCTTTCCCACATTCCTGCCTTCATCCTACTCTGTCGTCCTGGTCTGTGCTACTCAGGAAGCAACACCAGAAGTATAGGACGGAGTGTGGATTACTCTCATCACCAAATTCTATCTTTATTCATTCATTCATTCATTCATCATTCCAACAGATGTTTGAAATTTTTTAGGCACTGAAACATGAAAGAAGCAGCATTTAAACTGGGTCATCTAGGAGCAGGAGGACAAAGCCAAGAGAATTGGGGAGAATGTTACAGAGAGAGGAAATAGAATGTATAAAGGTCTGGCGCATGAGTCAAAGCACAATGTTTGAAAAAGTAAAAGTCCGTTACTCTAGAGTACGAAGTTTAAAATAGCTGATGATCAGCACAGAAAGTGGCCAAGTTTTTCTGGGTTTTGTAGACCATGATAAAGCATGTGGACTTGATCCTAAAATCAGTAGGAAATATTTCAAGAGTTTAAACGCTAGTTTCTTTCATCATCTGCCCCATTTCTTTGGCATATAAGAAAAAGCGAATGTTTACTTGTTTTACAATTTATGAGGTAAGAACTAGAATCCCATAGGAGTAGAGATTTAATTTACAAAGACTTTGCAGCCACCAAAAATCTTTTGTTATTGTAGATAAAATAAAGATATTTCAAGAAATATAGAAATAAATGCAATACTTATTTTTTAGCATCTCTTGTATTTCTAAGGTAATTTTGTTACTTTGGAAGCATAAACATGTATTAGGCCTAATTGGTTTGTTCATAAAATGTTCATGCATTATATATTAAATTTTAAAATATAATTTACTCAATTACAAATTTACTAGAAGAATTTCCTTAAAATGTGGTAAATTAAACTACATGATGCTAAACTGTAAGAAAAATATTCTTATTCCTGCCAGTTTATAAGAAATTGGCAAACTTATGAGAAAGAAGAAATTGTCAACATAGTATAACAAAGAAAGTTATTATATTTTCTTGAATTATTATCTTCTGGTACAATATCAAGCACATTCAGAAAGCACTCATTTTCAGAAAAAGAAGTTAGCAACAAAGGAAAGAAATATTCACTGAACATTTTTGTTGTGTGAAACTTCGTCTAGTCATCAATCCCTGAACCATCATTCTCAGCACTTTTTGTTTCATCTGATGCTTTATTTTGAAAACTGAGGAAATTCCTATTGCAGAAAAAGAACTAATTTTAGGGCTAGAGATCTGAGTTTTAGAATCATGTGACCCAGAGCAAGTCACGTCATTTCTCTGGGAATACACCTAGATCTCTAAGGTTCTTTCCAGCTCTGTGAAATAATGTGGAATGTGACCATAAGGTGGTTTGACCCCACGAGTTTACAAATGCCTGTGTGGGAATGGTGGGATTATGGAACAGAAATTGCAGAATGAGTTGTATCTGAGAGAAAATACCTTTCATGGAGAATGGAATACACACTTACTTGTGGGAAATGAGGGTAAATATAGGAAGAACAGTAGGAAAAGGAGGGAAGAAGAGATAGTAAACAGAGGAAAGAACAAAAGTCCTTTTCCAGTCAGGAACCTCTGGGCATTCTGTTTGTTATCTGCCCACCTCATAATTAAAGGGTCACCAAATACAGTAGAGAGTCCTTTGGGGGGTAGAATTTAAAGGTTTGAACAGTGTAATGTGAGAGTGATCACACCCAGGTAAAGACTCTCAATAAATATATCAGTAGTGTAAAAGTGGGATGTGACATCTTCATACATCAACTTCAAAATCAATGTTGATATAGTTTTTATACTTTTTAAAAATATATATCAATACTACTCTTCAAAGTGCTTGAATAATAATGTTTAAAACACTGACACCTGTTTTGATTCAGTAGTAGCTATTTCCAAAAGTAACATAAACCAAATAAATCCAGACAATTACAAGAGTCTTGATCTGGTCTGTGATACTATGAACAGTATCAGGATTGTACATTATTACAACTTCTACTTTACCCTTATTTAATGAGTGAATCTCTACAAATGAGCACTTTCATTTACTAACTACAAAAGAAAAAGAATTTGAGACAGATAAGAAAGTAGAGCAGAGAATGAAGGGAGCTAATTCATGCAATGTGATGCCGAAAGTGTCCCTGTGTAGTATATTAATAGAATTTAATTTTGCCCTGAAAGATGTCTGTCCTTTGTCTCCTGGGTCTAGAAGATAATCTCTGATGTATCACACCTCATAGGACTGTCTTTATTTGCCTGAGAATCTTGGATCAGGATGAATACTCTAATAATGTAATTTCAAGTGGAGGATGACCACACTTTATAGTCTTAGGGTGGGAGTTTGCCATTTCAGAAAGACCAGCTATGTGATTTATGGTGGGGGCTTTAGGTCACACCTGGAAGGTCTGGTCAATCGATCATGTTCATGTAATTAAGCCCCAGTAAAACTCTGAATACCAAGGTTTGGATGAATTTTCCTGGTTGGCAATACTCTGAATATATAGTCACACATTGATACCAGGAGAGTATTGTGTTCTTACTCCATAGGAAGAGTGCAACTAGAAGCTCTGCATTTAGTACTTCTACCAGACTCAACCCTATGTGCTTCTTCCCTTGGCTAATTTTAATCTCCATCCTTTTCTGGGAGCGCAGTGTACAGATCATACACCTTCTTGGTTAGAAGTGTAAAGACAATATTGGGTGCATACATACTTATAATTGCTATGTCCTCTTGATTAATTGGCCCCTTTATTATTATGTGGTGAACTTTGTCATGATTTTTACCACTTTTGACTATTTTTGTCTGATATAAGTATGGCTACCCCTGTTCTCTTTTGGTTTACATTTGCATGGAATATATCTTTTCTATTCTTTCACTTTCAGTTTATATGCGTTCTTTTTTTTTCTTTTTTTTTAGTTCAGCATATTATGGGGGTACAAAAATTTT